>NW_028129474.1:16260000-16277500 GCF_055761805.1 Camellia sinensis
GTCGCCCAACATGCCATGCCACGGGCTCGGCCCGCATGCCACGGCACGGCCTCGGCCCGCATGCCTTGCTACGGCGTCGCCCAACATGCCATGCCACGGCCTCGGCCCGCATGCCATGCCACGGCCTCGGCCCGCATGACATGCCACGGCCTCGGACCGCATGCCTTGCTACGGCGTCGCCCAACATGCCATGCCACGGCCTCGGCCCGCATGCCACGGCACGGGCTCGGCCCGCATGCCTTGCTACGGCGTCGCCCAACATGCCATGCCACGGCCTCGGCCCGCATGCCATGCCACGGCCTCGGCCCGCATGACATGCCACGGCCTCGGACCGCATGCCTTGCTACGGCGTCGTCCAACATGCCATGCCACGGCCTCGGCCCGCATGCCATGCCACGGCCTCGGCCCGCATGCCATGCCACGGCCTCGGCCCGCATGCCTTGCTGCGGCGTTGCCCAACATGCCATGCCACGGCCTCGGCCCGCATGCCTTGCCACCGCGTTGCCCAGCATGCCATGCCACCGCGTTGCCCGGCGTGCCATGCCTTAGCCTTGGCCAACATGTCGAGCCACGGCCTCGGCCCGCATGCCATGCCATGCCACGGCCCGCATGTCTTGCCACGGCGTGGCCAAACATGCCATGCCACGGCCTCGGCCCGCATGACGTGCCACGGCCTCGGCCCGCATGACATGCCACGGCCTCGGCCCGCATGCCTTGCTACGGCGTCGCCCAACATGCCTTGCCACGGCCTCGGCCCGCATGCCATGCCGCGGCCCGCATGCCATGCCGCGGCCTCGGCCCGCATGACATGCCACGGCCTCGGCCAGCATGCCTTGCCACGACGCCGCCCAACTTGCCATGCCACGGCCTCGGCCCGCATGCCATGCCACGGCCTCGGCCCGCATGACATGCCACGGCCTCGGCCCGCATGCCTTGCTACGGCGTCGCCCAACATGCCATGCCACGGCCTCGGCCCGCATGCCATGCCACGGCCTCGGCCCGCATGACATGCCACGGCCTCGGACCGCATGCCTTGCTACGGCGTCGCCCAACATGCCATGCCACGGCCTCGGCCCGCATGCCACGGCACGGCCTCGGCCCGCATGCCTTGCTACGGCGTCGCCCAACATGCCATGCCACGGCCTCAGCCCGCATGCCATGCCACGGCCTCGGCCCGCATGACATGCCACGGCCTCGGACCGCATGCCTTGCTACGGCGTCGCCCAACATGCCATGCCACGGCCTCGGCCCGCACGCCACGGCACGGCCTCGGCCCGCATGCCTTGCTACGGCGTCGCCCAGCATGCCATGCCACGGCCTCGGCCCGCATGCCATGCCACGGCCTCGGCCCGCATGACATGCCACGGCCTCGGACCGCATGCCTTGCTACGGCGTCGCCCAACATGCCATGCCACGGCCTCGGCCCGCATGCCATGCCACGGCCTCGGCCCGCATGACATGCCACGGCCTCGGCCCGCATGCCTTGCGACGGCGTCGCCCAACATGCCTTGCCACGGCCTCGGCCCGCATGCCATGCCACGGCCTCGGCCCGCATGCCTTGCCACGACGTCGCCCAACTTGCCATGCCACGGCCTCGGCCCGCATGCCATGCCACGGCCTCGGCCCGCATGACATGCCACGGCCTCGGACCGCATGCCTTGCTACGGCGTCGCCCAACATGCCATGCCACGGCCTCGGCCCGCATGCCATGCCACGGCCTCGGCCCGCATGACATGCCACGGCCTCGGACCGCATGCCTTGCTACGGCGTCGCCCAACATGCCATGCCACGGCCTCGGCCCGCATGCCACGGCACGGCCTCGGCCCGCATGCCTTGCTACGGCGTCGCCCAACATGCCATGCCACGGCCTCGGCCCGCATGCCATGCCACGGCCTCGGCCCGCATGACATGCCACGGCCTCGGCCCGCATGCCTTGCTACGGCGTCGCCCAACATGCCTTGCCACGGCCTCGGCCCGCATGCCATGCCACGGCCTCGGCCCGCATGCCTTGCCACGACGTCGCCCAACTTGCCATGCCACGGCCTCGGCCCGCATGCCATGCCACGGCCTCGGCGCGCATGACATGCCACGGCCTCGGCCCGCATGCCATGCTACGGCGTCGCCCAACATGCCATGCCACGGCCTCGGCCCGCATGCCATGCCACGGCCTCGGCCCGCATGCCATGCCACGGCCTCGGCCCGCATGACAGGCCACGGCCTCGGACCGCATGCCTTGCTACGGCGTCGCCCAACATGCCATGCCACGGCCTCGGCCCGCATGCCATGCCACGGCCTCGGCCCGCATGCCACGGCACGGCCTCGGCCCGCATGCCTTGCTACGGCGTCGCCCAACATGCCATGCCACGGCCTCGGCCCGCATGCCATGCCACGGCCTCGGCCCGCATGACATGCCACGGCCTCGGACCGCATGCCTTGCTACGGCGTCGCCCAACATGCCATGCCACAGCCTCGGCCCGCATGCCGTGCCACGGCCTCGGCCTCGGCCCGCATGCCTTGCTACGACGTTGGCCAACATGCCATGCCACGGCCCCGGCCCGCATGCCATGCCACCGCGTTGCCCGGCGTGCCATGCCTTAGCCTTGGCCAACATGTCGTGCCACGGCCTCGGCCCGCATGCCATGCCATGCCACGGCCCTCATGTCTTGCCACGGCGTTGCCAAACATGCCATGCCACGGCCTCGGCCCGCATGCCTTGCTACGGCGTCGCCCAACATGCCATGACATGCCACGGCCTCGGCCCGCATGCCTTGCTACGGCGTCGCCCAACATGCCATGCCACGGCCTCGGCCCGCATGCCATGCCACGGCCTCGGCCCGCATGCCTTGCGACGGCGTCGCCCAACATGCCATGCCACGGCCTCTGCCCGCATGCCATGCCACGGCCTCGGCCCGCGTGACATGCCACGGCCTCGGCCCGCATGCCTTGCCACGACGTCGCCCAACTTGCCATGCCACGGCCTCGGCCCGCATGCCATGCCACGGCCTCGGCTCGCATGACATGCCACGGCCTCGGCCCGCATGCCTTGCTACGGCGTCGCCCAACATGCCATGCCACGGCCTCGGCCCGCATGCCATGCCATGGCCTCGGCCCGCATGACATGCCACGGCCTCGGACCGCATGCCTTGCTACGGCGTCGCCCAACATGCCATGCCACGGCCCCGGCCCGCATGCCTTGCCACCGCGTTGCCCGGCGTGCCATGCCACCGCGTTGCCCGGCGTGCCATGCCTTAGCCTTGGCCAACATGTCGTGCCACGGCCTCGGCCCGCATGCCATGCCATGCCACGGCCCGCATGTCTTGCCACGGCGTTGCCAAACATGCCATGCCACGGCCTCGGCCCGCATGCCTTGCCACGGCCTCGGCCAACATGCCATGCCACGGCCTCGGCCCGCATGCCATGCCACGGCCTCGGCCCGCATGACATGCCACGGCCTCGGCCCGCATGCCTTGCTACGGCGTCGCCCAACATGCCATGCCACGGCCTCGGCCCGCATGCCATGCCACGGCCTCGGCCCGCATGCCCTTCTACGGCGTTGCCCAACATGCCATGCCACGGCCTCGGCCCGCATGCCTTGCCACCGCGTTGCCCAGCATGCCATGCCACCGCGTTGCCCGGCGTGCCATGCCTTAGCCTTGGCCAACATGTCGTGCCACGGCCTCGGCCCGCATGCCATGCCACGGCCTCGGCCCGCATGTCTTGCCACGGCGTTGCCCAACATGCCATGCCACGGCCTCGGCCCCCATGCCTTGCCACCGCGCTGCCCAGCATGCCAATGCACCGCGTTGCCCGGCGTGCCATGCCTTAGCCTTGGCCAACATGCCACGCCACGGCCTCGGCCCGCATGGCTTGCCAAGGCGTTGCCCAACATGCCATGCCACGGCCTCGGCCCGCATGTCTTGCCACGGCGTTGCCCAACATGCCATGCCATGCCACGCCACGGCCTCGGCCCGCATGCCATGCCACGGCCTCGGCCCGCATGCCATGCCATGCCACGGCCTCGGCCCGCATGCCATGCCACGGCCTCGGCCAGCATGCCATGCCAAGGCCTCGGCCCGCATGCCTTGCCACGGCGTTGCCCAGCATGCCATGCCACCGCGTTGCCCAGCGGGCCGTGCCGCGGCCTCGGCCCGCATGCCTTGCGACTGCCTTGGCCAGCGTGCCATGCCACAGCGTGCCATGCCTTAGCCTTGGCCTACATGCCATGCCACTGCCTTGGCCAGCATGTCGTGCCACCGCCACGGCCAGCATGCCATGCCGGTCCGTTGCCCAGCATGCCACGGCCGTGGCGGCATGGCAAGCCACGGCCTCGGCCAGCATGCCATGCCACGGCCTCGGCCAGCATGCCATGGCACTGTCTTGGTCAGCATGCCATGCCATGGCACCGCCTTGTCCAGCACGCCGTGCCGCAGCGTTGGCCAGCATGCCTTGGCCGGCATGCCATGCCAATGCCTTGGGCCAACATGGCGTGCCACGGGCTGGGCCATGCCGGTCCGTTGCCCGGCATGCCACGGCCGTGGCGGCATGGCAAGCCACGGCCTCGGCCAGCATGCCATGCCCCGGCCTCGCCCAGCATGCCATGGCACGGTCTTGGTCAGCATGCCATGCCATGGCACCGCCTTGTGCAGCGTTGGCCAGCATGCCTTGGCCGGCATGCCATGCCAATGCCTTGGGCCAACATGGCGTGCCACGGGCTGGGCGAGCACGGCATGCCACGGGCTGGGCGAGCATGCCACGCCACGGCCTTGGCTAGCAGCAAGGCATGCCACGGCCTCGGCGAGCATGCCATGCCATGCCAAGGCCAAGGCCAAAGCCAAGGCCAAGGCAGTGGGCAAGGCCAAGTCCCTGTGCAAGGCATGGCCAAGGCCAAGGCAAAGGCCAAGGCCGCGGGCAAAGGCCAAGGCCAAGGCCAAGGCCATGGCGTGCCACCGCCTCGATCGATCTTTTTGAACATGATTCTTTTATAATCTTACCCAAACCGTGCAACACAATTAAAAATGCACTACAATCAATTTTAAATGTCATTCCCTATTTTTTTGCAATTTTTCTGGAGCTTTTCGAATTTTTAAAGCCCTTATTTGGCATAAAAAAATCAAAATAAAATAAAAAAAATGAAAAAAATAATTTAATAATTTCTATAATTACTAGTGAATCATCCTTTAATTATGGGAATTTTTCCATAATTTTTTGACTATTTTTATTAATTTTTATTATTTTTTAAGTATTAATATCGAAATAAATTAAAATAAAATATTTTCTGTAAAAAAATATTTTTTTTAATTTTTTTTATGGTGTATTAAATTATTTCCTACAACTTTCATGTTGAAAGTTTTGGCAAAAAACCATTACTTTTTAAAAAAACTCCATTATGACTCCTCGAACATGCTTCATGTTTCCTCCTGCCAGATTGAAAAGGGCTTAACAGGCTATTATAAGGGGGGGGCACCTCCCTTGCCCAGGGCAAGGCAGTGGCAGGTACGCCCCATGTTGGGCGCGGCCTGGGCTGCGGCCTTGGGTTACATGCACTGCGGCTCGACCGCGGCCTGGGCTGCGGCCTGGGGCGGCTCGGCCGCGGCCTTGGGCGGCCTGGACCGCGGCCTTGGGCGGCCTTGCGCGGCCTGGGCGCGGCCTTGGGCGGCCTGGGCGCGTCCTTGCGCGGCCTGGGCGCGGCCTTGGGCAGCATGGCGTGGCATGCGCGCGGGCGTGGGCGGCCTGGCATGCGCGCGGCATGGGCAGCACGGCATGGCATGCGCACGGCCTGGGCGGCCTGGCATGCAGCCGGCCTGGCATGCCCGCGGCGTGGGCAGCACGGCATGGCATGCGCACGGCCTGGGCGGCCTGGCATGCAGCCGGCCTGGCATGCCCGCGGCGTGGGCAGCACGGCATGGCATGCGCACGGCCTGGGCGGCCTGGCATGCAGCCGGCCTGGGCAGCACGGCATGGCATGCGCACGGCCTGGGCGGCCTGGCATGCCCGCGGCGTGGGCAGCGTGGCCTGTGCGAATACCGCGCGCGTGGTCTTTTGACCACGGTGCGCGTGTTGCGCGCATGGTCGCGCACGCCTTTGCACGCCTTCGCACGCAACGCACGTCTAGTGATAAGAACCGCAGCCAAGGCAGCCCAGCCCCAAGGCCAAGGCCACCAGCATGGCATGCCACGGCGAAGGCAGCCCAGCCAAAGCCAGCAGCATGCCATGCCAAGGCCAGCAGCATGCCATGCCACGGCCAAGGCAGGCCAGCCAAAGCCAGCAGCATGCCATGCCAAGGCCAAGGCCAGCAGCATGCCATGCCACGGCCAAGGCAGCCCAGCCAAAGCCAGCAGCATGCCAAGCCAAGGCCAAGGCCAGCAGCATGCCATGCCACGGCCAAGGCAGCCCAGCCAAAGCCAGCAGCATGCCATGCCAAGGCCTAGGCCAGCAGCATGCCATGCCACGGCCAAGGCAGGCAAGCCAAAGCCAGCAGCATGCCATGCCAAGGCCAAGGCCAGCAGCATGCCATGCCACGGCCAAGGCAGCCCAGCCAAAGCCAGCAGCATGCCATGCCAAGGCCTAGGCCAGCAGCATGCCATGCCACGGCCAAGGCAGGCCAGCCAAAGCCAGCAGCATGCCATGCCAAGGCCAAGGCCAGCAGCATGCCATGCCACGGCCAAGGCAGCCCAGCCAAAGCCAGCAGCATGCCATGCCAAGGCCTAGGCCAGCAGCATGCCATGCCACGGCCAAGGCAGGCAAGCCAAAGCCAGCAGCATGCCATGCCAAGGCCATGGCCAGCAGCATGCCATGCCACGGCCAAGGCAGCCCAGCCAAAGCCAGCAGCATGCCATGCCAAGGCCAAGGCCAGCAGCATGCCATGCCACGGCCAAGGCAGCCCAGCCAAAGCCAGCAGCATGCCATGCCAAGGCCTAGGCCAGCAGCATGCCATGCCACGGCCAAGGCAGGCCAGCCAAAGCCAGCAGCATGCCATGCCAAGGCCAAGGCCAGCAGCATGCCATGCCACGGCCAAGGCAGCCCAACCAAACCCAGCAGCATGCCATGCCAAGGCCTAGGCCAGCAGCATGCCATGCCACGGCCAAGGCAGGCCAGCCAAAGCCAGCAGCATGCCATGCCAAGGCCTAGGCCACCAGCATGCCATGCCACGGCCAAGGCAGCCCAGCCAAAGCCAGCAGCATGCCATGCCAAGGCCAAGGCCAGCAGCATGCCATGCCACGGCCAAGGCAGCCCAGCCAAAGCCAGCAGCATGCCATGCCAAGGCCTAGGCCAGCAGCATGCCATGCCACGGCCAAGGCAGGCAAGCCAAAGCCAGCAGCATGCCATGCCAAGGCCAAGGCCAGCAGCATGCCATGCCACGGCCAAGGCAGCCCAGCCAAAGCCAGCAGCATGCCATGCCAAGGCCTAGGCCAGCAGCATGCCATGCCACGGCCAAGGCAGGCCAGCCAAAGCCAGCAGCATGCCATGCCAAGGCCAAGGCCAGCAGCATGCCATGCCACGGCCAAGGCAGCCCAGCCAAAGCCAGCAGCATGCCATGCCAAGGCCTAGGCCAGCAGCATGCCATGCCACGGCCAAGGCAGGCAAGCCAAAGCCAGCAGCATGCCATGCCAAGGCCATGGCCAGCAGCATGCCATGCCACGGCCAAGGCAGCCCAGCCAAAGCCAGCAGCATGCCATGCCAAGGCCAAGGCCAGCAGCATGCCATGCCACGGCCAAGGCAGCCCAGCCAAAGCCAGCAGCATGCCATGCCAAGGCCTAGGCCAGCAGCATGCCATGCCACGGCCAAGGCAGGCCAGCCAAAGCCAGCAGCATGCCATGCCAAGGCCAAGGCCAGCAGCATGCCATGCCACGGCCAAGGCAGCCCAACCAAAGCCAGCAGCATGCCATGCCAAGGCCTAGGCCAGCAGCATGCCATGCCACGGCCAAGGCAGGCCAGCCAAAGCCAGCAGCATGCCATGCCAAGGCCTAGGCCACCAGCATGCCATGCCACGGCCAAGGCAGCCCAGCCAAAGCCAGCAGCATGCCATGCCAAGGCCAAGGCCAGCAGCATGCCATGCCACGGCCAAGGCAGCCCAGCCAAAGCCAGCAGCATGCCATGCCAAGGCCTAGGCCAGCAGCATGCCATGCCACGGCCAAGGCAGGCAAGCCAAAGCCAGCAGCATGCCATGCCAAGGCCATGGCCAGCAGCATGCCATGCCACGGCCAAGGCAGCCCAGCCAAAGCCAGCAGCATGCCATGCCAAGGCCAAGGCCAGCAGCATGCCATGCCACGGCCAAGGCAGCCCAGCCAAAGCCAGCAGCATGCCATGCCAAGGCCTAGGCCAGCAGCATGCCATGCCACGGCCAAGGCAGGCCAGCCAAAGCCAGCAGCATGCCATGCCAAGGCCAAGGCCAGCAGCATGCCATGCCACGGCCAAGGCAGCCCAACCAAACCCAGCAGCATGCCATGCCAAGGCCTAGGCCAGCAGCATGCCATGCCACGGCCAAGGCAGGCCAGCCAAAGCCAGCAGCATGCCATGCCAAGGCCTAGGCCACCAGCATGCCATGCCACGGCCAAGGCAGCCCAGCCAAAGCCAGCAGCATGCCATGCCAAGGCCAAGGCCAGCAGCATGCCATGCCACGGCCAAGGCAGCCCAGCCAAAGCCAGCAGCATGCCATGCCAAGGCCTAGGCCAGCAGCATGCCATGCCACGGCCAAGGCAGGCAAGCCAAAGCCAGCAGCATGCCATGCCAAGGCCAAGGCCAGCAGCATGCCATGCCACGGCCAAGGCAGCCCAGCCAAAGCCAGCAGCATGCCATGCCAAGGCCTAGGCCAGCAGCATGCCATGCCACGGCCAAGGCAGGCCAGCCAAAGCCAGCAGCATGCCATGCCAAGGCCAAGGCCAGCAGCATGCCATGCCACGGCCAAGGCAGCCCAGCCAAAGCCAGCAGCATGCCATGCCAAGGCCTAGGCCAGCAGCATGCCATGCCACGGCCAAGGCAGGCAAGCCAAAGCCAGCAGCATGCCATGCCAAGGCCATGGCCAGCAGCATGCCATGCCACGGCCAAGGCAGCCCAGCCAAAGCCAGCAGCATGCCATGCCAAGGCCAAGGCCAGCAGCATGCCATGCCACGGCCAAGGCAGCCCAGCCAAAGCCAGCAGCATGCCATGCCAAGGCCTAGGCCAGCAGCATGCCATGCCACGGCCAAGGCAGGCCAGCCAAAGCCAGCAGCATGCCATGCCAAGGCCAAGGCCAGCAGCATGCCATGCCACGGCCAAGGCAGCCCAACCAAAGCCAGCAGCATGCCATGCCAAGGCCTAGGCCAGCAGCATGCCATGCCACGGCCAAGGCAGGCCAGCCAAAGCCAGCAGCATGCCATGCCAAGGCCTAGGCCACCAGCATGCCATGCCACGGCCAAGGCAGCCCAGCCAAAGCCAGCAGCATGCCATGCCAAGGCCAAGGCCAGCAGCATGCCATGCCACGGCCAAGGCAGCCCAGCCAAAGCCAGCAGCATGCCATGCCAAGGCCTAGGCCAGCAGCATGCCATGCCACGGCCAAGGCAGGCAAGCCAAAGCCAGCAGCATGCCATGCCAAGGCCATGGCCAGCAGCATGCCATGCCACGGCCAAGGCAGCCCAGCCAAAGCCAGCAGCATGCCATGCCAAGGCCAAGGCCAGCAGCATGCCATGCCACGGCCAAGGCAGCCCAGCCAAAGCCAGCAGCATGCCAAGCCAAGGCCAAGGCCAGCAGCATGCCATGCCACGGCCAAGGCAGCCCAGCCAAAGCCAGCAGCATGCCATGCCAAGGCCTAGGCCAGCAGCATGCCATGCCACGGCCAAGGCAGGCAAGCCAAAGCCAGCAGCATGCCATGCCAAGGCCAAGGCCAGCAGCATGCCATGCCACGGCCAAGGCAGCCCAGCCAAAGCCAGCAGCATGCCATGCCAAGGCCTAGGCCAGCAGCATGCCATGCCACGGCCAAGGCAGGCCAGCCAAAGCCAGCAGCATGCCATGCCAAGGCCAAGGCCAGCAGCATGCCATGCCACGGCCAAGGCAGCCCAGCCAAAGCCAGCAGCATGCCATGCCAAGGCCTAGGCCAGCAGCATGCCATGCCACGGCCAAGGCAGGCAAGCCAAAGCCAGCAGCATGCCATGCCAAGGCCATGGCCAGCAGCATGCCATGCCACGGCCAAGGCAGCCCAGCCAAAGCCAGCAGCATGCCATGCCAAGGCCAAGGCCAGCAGCATGCCATGCCACGGCCAAGGCAGCCCAGCCAAAGCCAGCAGCATGCCATGCCAAGGCCTAGGCCAGCAGCATGCCATGCCACGGCCAAGGCAGGCCAGCCAAAGCCAGCAGCATGCCATGCCAAGGCCAAGGCCAGCAGCATGCCATGCCACGGCCAAGGCAGCCCAACCAAAGCCAGCAGCATGCCATGCCAAGGCCTAGGCCAGCAGCATGCCATGCCACGGCCAAGGCAGGCCAGCCAAAGCCAGCAGCATGCCATGCCAAGGCCTAGGCCACCAGCATGCCATGCCACGGCCAAGGCAGCCCAGCCAAAGCCAGCAGCATGCCATGCCAAGGCCAAGGCCAGCAGCATGCCATGCCACGGCCAAGGCAGCCCAGCCAAAGCCAGCAGCATGCCATGCCAAGGCCTAGGCCAGCAGCATGCCATGCCACGGCCAAGGCAGGCAAGCCAAAGCCAGCAGCATGCCATGCCAAGGCCATGGCCAGCAGCATGCCATGCCACGGCCAAGGCAGCCCAGCCAAAGCCAGCAGCATGCCATGCCAAGGCCAAGGCCAGCAGCATGCCATGCCACGGCCAAGGCAGCCCAGCCAAAGCCAGCAGCATGCCAAGCCAAGGCCAAGGCCAGCAGCATGCCATGCCACGGCCAAGGCAGCCCAGCCAAAGCCAGCAGCATGCCATGCCAAGGCCTAGGCCAGCAGCATGCCATGCCACGGCCAAGGCAGGCAAGCCAAAGCCAGCAGCATGCCATGCCAAGGCCAAGGCCAGCAGCATGCCATGCCACGGCCAAGGCAGCCCAGCCAAAGCCAGCAGCATGCCATGCCAAGGCCTAGGCCAGCAGCATGCCATGCCACGGCCAAGGCAGGCCAGCCAAAGCCAGCAGCATGCCATGCCAAGGCCAAGGCCAGCAGCATGCCATGCCACGGCTAAGGCAGCCCAGCCAAAGCCAGCAGCATGCCATGCCAAGGCCTAGGCCAGCAGCATGCCATGCCACGGCCAAGGCAGGCAAGCCAAAGCCAGCAGCATGCCATGCCAAGGCCATGGCCAGCAGCATGCCATGCCACGGCCAAGGCAGCCCAGCCAAAGCCAGCAGCATGCCATGCCAAGGCCAAGGCCAGCAGCATGCCATGCCACGGCCAAGGCAGCCCAGCCAAAGCCAGCAGCATGCCATGCCAAGGCCTAGGCCAGCAGCATGCCATGCCACGGCCAAGGCAGGCCAGCCAAAGCCAGCAGCATGCCATGCCAAGGCCAAGGCAGGCCAGCCAAAGCCAGCAGCATGCCATGCCAAGGCCAAGGCCAGCAGCATGCCATGCCACGGCCAAGGCAGCCCAACCAAAGCCAGCAGCATGCCATGCCAAGGCCTAGGCCAGCAGCATGCCATGCCACGGCCAAGGCAGGCCAGCCAAAGCCAGCAGCATGCCATGCCAAGGCCTAGGCCACCAGCATGCCATGCCACGGCCAAGGCAGCCCAGCCAAAGCCAGCAGCATGCCATGCCAAGGCCAAGGCCAGCAGCATGCCATGCCACGGCCAAGGCAGCCCAGCCAAAGCCAGCAGCATGCCATGCCAAGGCCTAGGCCAGCAGCATGCCATGCCACGGCCAAGGCAGGCAAGCCAAAGCCAGCAGCATGCCATGCCAAGGCCATGGCCAGCAGCATGCCATGCCACGGCCAAGGCAGCCCAGCCAAAGCCAGCAGCATGCCATGCCAAGGCCAAGGCCAGCAGCATGCCATGCCACGGCCAAGGCAGCCCAGCCAAAGCCAGCAGCATGCCATGCCAAGGCCTAGGCCAGCAGCATGCCATGCCACGGCCAAGGCAGGCCAGCCAAAGCCAGCAGCATGCCATGCCAAGGCCAAGGCCAGCAGCATGCCATGCCACGGCCAAGGCAGCCCAACCAAAGCCAGCAGCATGCCATGCCAAGGCCTAGGCCAGCAGCATGCCATGCCACGGCCAAGGCAGGCCAGCCAAAGCCAGCAGCATGCCATGCCAAGGCCTAGGCCACCAGCATGCCATGCCACGGCCAAGGCAGCCCAGCCAAAGCCAGCAGCATGCCATGCCAAGGCCAAGGCCAGCAGCATGCCATGCCACGGCCAAGGCAGCCCAGCCAAAGCCAGCAGCATGCCATGCCAAGGCCTAGGCCAGCAGCATGCCATGCCACGGCCAAGGCAGGCCAGCCAAAGCCAGCAGCATGCCATGCCAAGGCCTAGGCCAGCAGCATGCCATGCCACGGCCAAGGCAGCCCAGCCAAAGCCAGCAGCATGCCATATCACGGCCAAGGGCAGCAGCATGCCATGCCACGGCCAAGGCAGCCCAGCCAAAGCCAGCAGCATGCCATGCCATGGCCTAGGCCAGCAGCATGCCATGCCACGGCCAAGGCAGGCCAGCCAAAGCCAGCAGCATGCCATGCCAAGGCCAAGGCCAGCAGCATGCCATGCCACGGCCAAGGCAGGCCAGCCAAAGCCAGCAGCATGCCATGCCAAGGCCTAGGCCAGCAGCATGCCATGCCACGGCCAAGGCAGCCCAGCCAAAGCCAGCAGCATGCCATATCAAGGCCAAGGCCAGCAGCATGCCATGCCACGGCCAAGGCAGCCCAGCCAAAGCCAGCAGCATGCCATGCCATGGCCTAGGCCAGCAGCATGCCATGCCACGGCCAAGGCAGGCCAGCCAAAGCCAGCAGCATGCCATGCCAAGGCCTAGGCCAGCAGCATGCCATGCCACGGCCAAAACAGGCCAGCCAAAGCCAGCAGCATGCCATGCCAAGGCCTAGGCCAGCAGCATGCCATGCCACGGCCAAGGCAGGCCAGCCAAAGCCAGCAGCATGCCATGCCAAGGCCAAGGCCAGCAGCATGCCATGCCACGGCCAAGGCAGCCCAGCCAAAGCCAGCAGCATGCCATATCAAGGCCAAGGCCAGCAGCATGCCATGCCACGGCCAAGGCAGCCCAGCCAAAGCCAGCAGCATGCCATGCCATGCCTAGGCCAGCAGCATGCCATGCCACGGCCAAGGCAGGCCAGCCAAAGCCAGCAGCATGCCATGCCAAGGCCTAGGCCAGCAGCATGCCATGCCACGGCCAAGGCAGGCCAGCCAAAGCCAGCAGCATGCCATGCCAAGGCCAAGGCCAGCAGCATGCCATGCCAAGGCCAAGGCCAGCAGCATGCCATGCCACGGCCAAGGCTGCCAGCCAAAGCCAGCAGCATGCCATGCCAAGGCCTAGGCCAGCAGCATACCATGCCAAGGCCTAGGCCAGCAGCATGCCATGCCACGGCCAAGGCAGCCCAGCCAAAGCCAGCAGCATGCCATGCCAAGGCCTAGGCCAGCAGCATGCCATGCCACGGCCAAGGCAGCCCAGCCAAAGCCAGCAGCATGCCATGCCAAGGCCAAGGCCAGCAGCATGCCATGCCACGGCCAAGGCAGCCCAGCCAAAGCCAGCAGCATGCCATGCCAAGGCCAAGGCCAGCAGCATGCCATGCCACGGCCAAGGCAGCCCAGCCAAAGCCAGCAGCATGCCATGCCAAGGCCTAGGCCAGCAGCATGCCATGCCACGGCCAAGGCAGGCCAGCCAAAGCCAACAACATGGCATGCCAAGGCCAAGGCCAGCAGCATGCCATGCCACGGCCAAGGCAGCCCAGCCAAAGCCAGCAGCATTGCATGCCAAGGCCTAGGCCAGCAGCATGCCATGCCACGGCCAAGGCAGGCCAGCCAAAGCCAGCAGCATGCCATGCCAAGGCCAAGGCCAGCAGCATGCCATGCCACGGCCAAGGCAGCCCAACCAAAGCCAGCAGCATGCCATGCCAAGGCTTAGGCCAGCAGCATGCCATGCCACGGCCAAGGCAGGCCAGCCAAAGCCAGCAGCATGCCATGCCAAGGCCTAGGCCACCAGCATGCCATGCCACGGCCAAGGCAGCCCAGCCAAAGCCAGCAGCATGCCATGCCAAGGCCAAGGCCAGCAGCATGCCATGCCACGGCTAAGGCAGCCCAGCCAAAGCCAGCAGCATGCCATGCGAAGGCCTAGGCCAGCAGCATGCCATGCCACGGCCAACGCAGGCCAGCCAAAGCCAGCAGCATGCCATGCCAAGGCCTAGGCCAGCAGCATGCCATGCCACGGCCAAGGCAGCCCAGCCAAAGCCAGCAGCATGCCATATCAAGGCCAAGGGCAGCAGCATGCCATGCCACGGCCAAGGCAGCCCAGCCAAAGCCAGCAGCATGCCATGCCATGGCCTAGGCCAGCAGCATGCCATGCCACGGCCAAGGCAGGCCAGCCAAAGCCAGCAGCATGCCATGCCAAGGCCAAGGCAGCCCAGCCAAAGCCAGCAGCATGCCATGCCAAGGCCTAGGCCAGCAGCATGCCATGCCACGGCCAAGGCAGCCCAGCCAAAGCCAGCAGCATGCCATATCAAGGCCAAGGCCAGCAGCATGCCATGCCACGGCCAAGGCAGCCCAGCCAAAGCCAGCAGCATGCCATGCCATGCCTAGGCCAGCAGCATGCCATGCCACGGCCAAGGCAGGCCAGCCAAAGCCAGCAGCATGCCATGCCAAGGCCTAGGCCAGCAGCATGCCATGCCACGGCCAAGGCAGGCCAGCCAAAGCCAGCAGCATGCCATGCCAAGGCCAAGGCCAGCAGCATGCCATGCCACGGCCAAGGCAGGCCAGCCAAAGCCAGCAGCATGCCATGCCAAGGCCAAGGCCAGCAGCATGCCATGCCACGGCCAAGGCTGCCAGCCAAAGCCAGCAGGATGCCATGCCAAGGCCTAGGCCAGCAGCATGCCATGCCACGGCCAAGGCAGCCCAGCCAAAGCCAGCAGCATGCCATGCCAAGGCCTAGGCCAGCAGCATGCCATGCCACGGCCAAGGCAGCCCAGCCAAAGCCAGCAGCATGCCATGCCACGGCCAAGGCAGCCCAGCCAAAGCCAGCAGCATGCCATGCCAAGGCCAAGGCCAAGGCCAGCAGCATGCCATGCCACGGCCAAGGCCAAGGCCAAGGCAGCCCATCCGAAGCCAGCAACATTCCATGGCAAGGCCAACGCAGCCCAGCCAAAGCCGGCGGCATGCCATGCCAAGGCCAAGGCCAGCCGCATGTCTTGCCACGGCCTTGTCCCGCAGCGTGGCGTGCCTTGGCCTTGGGCTAGAACATCGCATGCCACGCCCTTGGCAAGCAATCCTGTCCCTCGTGTAATTGCCATTTGGTTTGGCTTTGACTTACGTATATGTTGCCCTGCGAAATGCTTGTCCCTCGGGTAATAGCCGGTTTGGTTGCCTTTGACTTGCGAACACGTTGCTAGTGCTTTCCCCAGTGGAAGCTTGTTGGGAAAAGTATGTCCCTCGGAAGTTGCCTGTTGCGTTTGTTATTTGCATTCGAGCTATCCGATGCTTGCTGGGTTTCTCTAAGAGTTTTTGCACGTTCGTCGGGCTTTTTAATTATTTATTTACTCATAAAAATTATAATAAAATAAATTAAAAATAAAAAAATAATTAAAAAAATTACTATAATTACTAGTGCCTCATCTTATAATTGTTGGAATTTTTCTAGAATTTTTTGAGTATTTTTAGTAATTTTTATTATTTTTTAAGTATTAAAATTGAAATAAATTAAAATAAAATATTCCGGTGGCCAAATATTTTTTTATAATTTTTTTTATGGTGTATTAAATTATTTCATACAACTTTCATGTTGAAAGTTTTGGCAAAAAACCATTACTTTTTAAAAAAACCCCATTATGACTCCTCGAACATGCTTGATGTTTCCTCCTGCCAGATTGAAAAGGGCTTAACAGGCTATTATAAGGGGGGGGCACCTCCCTTAAGGCTGGCCAGCATGGCCAGGCCACAGGCCACGCCTATGCCTAGGCGGGCGCTTGGCACATGCCATCGCTTGGCTTGTGGCATTGGCTTGTGGCATCGAAACTACATAGCCAAGCACGGGATGCGTCGAGTGGCGGCCCGCGGCGGTGGCGGTGGCACGTTGGCCTAGGGCAGCATGCCATGCCACAGCCTTGGCCAGCAACATGGCATGCCAAAGCCTTGGCCAGCAGCATGCCATGCCCTGGCCTTGGCAAGCATGTCATGCCACGGCCTTGGCCAGCAGCATGCCATGCCACGACCTTGGCCAGCAGCATGCCATGCCCCGGCCTTGGCCAGCATGTCATGCCACGGCCTTGGCCAGCAGCATGCCATGCCACAGCCTTGGCCAGCAGCATGCCATGCCACAGCCTTGGCCAGCAACATGGCATGCCAAAGCCTTGGCCAGCAGCACGCCATGCCCCGGCCTTGGCAACCTTGCCAAGCCACGGCCATGGCCAGCAGCGTGCTATGCCCCGGCCTTGGCCAGCAGCGTGCCATGCCACGACCTTGGCCAGCAGCTTGCCATGCCCCGGCCTTGGCCAGCATGTCATGCCACGGCCTTGGCCAGCAGCATGCCATGCCACGGCCTTGGCCAGCAACATGGCATGCCGCGGCCTTGGCCGGCAGCATGCCATGCCGCGGCCTTGGCCGGCAGCATGGCAAGCCCAAGCCTTGGTCAGCAGCAGCATGCCATGCCAACGCCTTGGCCAGCAGCATGCCTTGCCACGGCCTCGGCCATCAGCATGCCTTGCCACGGCCTCGGCCATCAGCATGCCTTGCCACGGCCTTGTCCAGCAGCATGGCATGCCCGGCCTTGGCCAGCAGCATGTCATGCCACGGCCTTGGCAAGCATGCCAAGCCACGGCCTTGGCAAGCATGCCAAGCCACGGCCTTGGCAAGCATGCCATGTCCCTCGGGTAATTGTACAAGTTGCCTTGCGAAATGCATGTCCCTCGGTTAAATTGCCATTTGGTTGGCTTTGGCGTGCGAACGAGTTGCCTGTGCTTTCCTTGTGGAAGCTTGTTGCGAGAAGTATGTCCCTCGAAAGTTGCCTGTTGCGTTTGTTATTTGCATTCGCGCTAACCGGTGCTTGCTCGGCCTCTCTAAATGTTTTCGCGCGTTCGTCGGGCTTCTTGGTCCTTCGGGGGGTGATTCGTTTTGGGGGGCTGGTGCACAGTGTACGTCGTGGCGCGTGAGTTGTGTTCGGTTTGTGCGAGTTGGACGGATCCCTGCCTGTGCAGCGAACTCCACTGGTGCATTCCTCCATGTCCCTCGGGTTGTCTTCGACTCGCCTTCGGGTTGCTTGCGCTTCCCTAGTGGAAGGTGCCTTGCGAAAAGCGTGTCCCTCGGGTAATTGCCATTTGGTTGGCTTTGACGTTCGAACGAGTTGCCTATGCTTTCCTAGTGGAAGCTTGTTGCGAAAAGTATGTCCCTCGAAATTTGCCTGTTG
>NW_028129474.1:16287500-16292500 GCF_055761805.1 Camellia sinensis
GCCATCATGCCATGCCACGGCCTCGGCCCGCATGCCTTGCCACGGCGTTGCCCAACATGCCATGCCACGGCCTCGGCCCGCATGCCATGCCATGCCACGGCCACGGCCCGCATGCCATGCCACGGCCACGGCCTCGGCCCGCATGCCTTGCTACGGCGTCGCCCAACATGCCATGCCACGGCCTCGGCCCGCATGCCGTGCCACGGCCTCGGCCCGCATGCCATGCCATGCCACGGCCCGCATGTCTTGCCACGGCGTTGCCAAACATGCCATGCCACGGCCTCGGCCCGCATGCCTTGCGACGGCGTCGCCCAACATGCCATGCCACGGCCACGGCCCGCATGCCATGCCACGGCCTCGGCCCGCATGCCATGCCACGGCCTCGGCCCGCATGCCTTGCTGCGGCGTTGCCCAACATGCCATGCCACGGCCTCGGCCCGCATGCCTTGCCACCGCGTTGCCCAGCATGCCATGCCACCGCGTTGCCCGGCGTGCCATGCCTTAGCCTTGGCCAACATGTCGAGCCACGGCCTCGGCCCGCATGCCATGCCATGCCACAGCCCGCATGTCTTGCCACGGCATTGCCAAACATGCCATGCCACGGCCTCGGCCCGCATGACGTGCCACGGCCTCGGCCCGCATGCCGTGCCACGGCCTCGGCCCGCATGACATGCCACGGCCTCGGCCCGCATGCCTTGCCACGACGCCGCCCAACTTGCCATGCCACGGCCTCGGCCCGCATGCCCTGCCACGGCCTCGGCCCGCATGACATGCCACGGCCTCGGCCCGCATGCCTTGCTACGGCGTCGCCCAACATGCCATGCCACGGCCTCGGCCCGCATGCCATGCCACGGCCTCGGCCCGCATGACATGCCACGGCCTCGGACCGCATGCCTTGCTACGGCGTCGCCCAACATGCCATGCCACGGGCTCGGCCCGCATGCCACGGCACGGCCTCGGCCCGCATGCCTTGCTACGGCGTCGCCCAACATGCCATGCCACGGCCTCGGCCCGCATGCCATGCCACGGCCTCGGCCCGCATGACATGCCACGGCCTCGGACCGCATGCCTTGCTACGGCGTCGCCCAACATGCCATGCCACGGCCTCGGCCCGCATGCCACGGCACGGCCTCGGCCCGCATGCCTTGCTACGGCGTCGCCCAACATGCCATGCCACGGCCTCGGCCCGCATGCCATGCCACGGCCTCGGCCCGCATGACATGCCACGGCCTCGGACCGCATGCCTTGCTACGGCGTCGTCCAACATGCCATGCCACGGCCTCGGCCCGCATGCCATGCCACGGCCTCGGCCCGCATGCCATGCCACGGCCTCGGCCCGCATGCCTTGCTGCGGCGTTGCCCAACATGCCATGCCACGGCCTCGGCCCGCATGCCTTGCCACCGCGTTGCCCAGCATGCCATGCCACCGCGTTGCCCGGCGTGCCATGCCTTAGCCTTGGCCAACATGTCGAGCCACGGCCTCGGCCCGCATGCCATGCCATGCCACGGCCCGCATGTCTTGCCACGGCGTGGCCAAACATGCCATGCCACGGCCTCGGCCCGCATGACGTGCCACGGCCTCGGCCCGCATGACATGCCACGGCCTCGGCCCGCATGCCTTGCTACGGCGTCGCCCAACATGCCTTGCCACGGCCTCGGCCCGCATGCCATGCCGCGGCCTCGGCCCGCATGACATGCCACGGCCTCGGCCAGCATGCCTTGCCACGACGCCGCCCAACTTGCCATGCCACGGCCTGGCCCGCATGCCATGCCACGGCCAAGGCAGCCCAGCCAAAGCCAGCAGCATGCCATGCCAAGGCCTAGGCCAGCAGCATGCCATGCCACGGCCAAGGCAGCCCAGCCAAAGCCAGCAGCATGCCATGCCAAGGCCAAGGCCAGCAGCATGCCATGCCACGGCCAAGGCAGCCCAGCCAAAGCCAGCAGCATGCCATGCCAAGGCCAAGGCCAGCAGCATGCCATGCCACGGCCAAGGCAGCCCAGCCAAAGCCAGCAGCATGCCATGCCAAGGCCTAGGCCAGCAGCATGCCATGCCACGGCCAAGGCAGGCCAGCCAAAGCCAACAACATGGCATGCCAAGGCCAAGGCCAGCAGCATGCCATGCCACGGCCAAGGCAGCCCAGCCAAAGCCAGCAGCATTGCATGCCAAGGCCTAGGCCAGCAGCATGCCATGCCACGGCCAAGGCAGGCCAGCCAAAGCCAGCAGCATGCCATGCCAAGGCCAAGGCCAGCAGCATGCCATGCCACGGCCAAGGCAGCCCAACCAAAGCCAGCAGCATGCCATGCCAAGGCTTAGGCCAGCAGCATGCCATGCCACGGCCAAGGCAGGCCAGCCAAAGCCAGCAGCATGCCATGCCAAGGCCTAGGCCACCAGCATGCCATGCCACGGCCAAGGCAGCCCAGCCAAAGCCAGCAGCATGCCATGCCAAGGCCAAGGCCAGCAGCATGCCATGCCACGGCTAAGGCAGCCCAGCCAAAGCCAGCAGCATGCCATGCGAAGGCCTAGGCCAGCAGCATGCCATGCCACGGCCAACGCAGGCCAGCCAAAGCCAGCAGCATGCCATGCCAAGGCCTAGGCCAGCAGCATGCCATGCCACGGCCAAGGCAGCCCAGCCAAAGCCAGCAGCATGCCATATCAAGGCCAAGGGCAGCAGCATGCCATGCCACGGCCAAGGCAGCCCAGCCAAAGCCAGCAGCATGCCATGCCATGGCCTAGGCCAGCAGCATGCCATGCCACGGCCAAGGCAGGCCAGCCAAAGCCAGCAGCATGCCATGCCAAGGCCAAGGCAGCCCAGCCAAAGCCAGCAGCATGCCATGCCAAGGCCTAGGCCAGCAGCATGCCATGCCACGGCCAAGGCAGCCCAGCCAAAGCCAGCAGCATGCCATATCAAGGCCAAGGCCAGCAGCATGCCATGCCACGGCCAAGGCAGCCCAGCCAAAGCCAGCAGCATGCCATGCCATGCCTAGGCCAGCAGCATGCCATGCCACGGCCAAGGCAGGCCAGCCAAAGCCAGCAGCATGCCATGCCAAGGCCTAGGCCAGCAGCATGCCATGCCACGGCCAAGGCAGGCCAGCCAAAGCCAGCAGCATGCCATGCCAAGGCCAAGGCCAGCAGCATGCCATGCCACGGCCAAGGCAGGCCAGCCAAAGCCAGCAGCATGCCATGCCAAGGCCAAGGCCAGCAGCATGCCATGCCACGGCCAAGGCTGCCAGCCAAAGCCAGCAGGATGCCATGCCAAGGCCTAGGCCAGCAGCATGCCATGCCACGGCCAAGGCAGCCCAGCCAAAGCCAGCAGCATGCCATGCCAAGGCCTAGGCCAGCAGCATGCCATGCCACGGCCAAGGCAGCCCAGCCAAAGCCAGCAGCATGCCATGCCACGGCCAAGGCAGCCCAGCCAAAGCCAGCAGCATGCCATGCCAAGGCCAAGGCCAAGGCCAGCAGCATGCCATGCCACGGCCAAGGCCAAGGCCAAGGCAGCCCATCCGAAGCCAGCAACATTCCATGGCAAGGCCAACGCAGCCCAGCCAAAGCCGGCGGCATGCCATGCCAAGGCCAAGGCCAGCCGCATGTCTTGCCACGGCCTTGTCCCGCAGCGTGGCGTGCCTTGGCCTTGGGCTAGAACATCGCATGCCACGCCCTTGGCAAGCAATCCTGTCCCTCGTGTAATTGCCATTTGGTTTGGCTTTGACTTACGTATATGTTGCCCTGCGAAATGCTTGTCCCTCGGGTAATAGCCGGTTTGGTTGCCTTTGACTTGCGAACACGTTGCTAGTGCTTTCCCCAGTGGAAGCTTGTTGGGAAAAGTATGTCCCTCGGAAGTTGCCTGTTGCGTTTGTTATTTGCATTCGAGCTATCCGATGCTTGCTGGGTTTCTCTAAGAGTTTTTGCACGTTCGTCGGGCTTTTTAATTATTTATTTACTCATAAAAATTATAATAAAATAAATTAAAAATAAAAAAATAATTAAAAAAATTACTATAATTACTAGTGCCTCATCTTATAATTGTTGGAATTTTTCTAGAATTTTTTGAGTATTTTTAGTAATTTTTATTATTTTTTAAGTATTAAAATTGAAATAAATTAAAATAAAATATTCCGGTGGCCAAATATTTTTTTATAATTTTTTTTATGGTGTATTAAATTATTTCATACAACTTTCATGTTGAAAGTTTTGGCAAAAAACCATTACTTTTTAAAAAAACCCCATTATGACTCCTCGAACATGCTTGATGTTTCCTCCTGCCAGATTGAAAAGGGCTTAACAGGCTATTATAAGGGGGGGGCACCTCCCTTAAGGCTGGCCAGCATGGCCAGGCCACAGGCCACGCCTATGCCTAGGCGGGCGCTTGGCACATGCCATCGCTTGGCTTGTGGCATTGGCTTGTGGCATCGAAACTACATAGCCAAGCACGGGATGCGTCGAGTGGCGGCCCGCGGCGGTGGCGGTGGCACGTTGGCCTAGGGCAGCATGCCATGCCACAGCCTTGGCCAGCAACATGGCATGCCAAAGCCTTGGCCAGCAGCATGCCATGCCCTGGCCTTGGCAAGCATGTCATGCCACGGCCTTGGCCAGCAGCATGCCATGCCACGACCTTGGCCAGCAGCATGCCATGCCCCGGCCTTGGCCAGCATGTCATGCCACGGCCTTGGCCAGCAGCATGCCATGCCACAGCCTTGGCCAGCAGCATGCCATGCCACAGCCTTGGCCAGCAACATGGCATGCCAAAGCCTTGGCCAGCAGCACGCCATGCCCCGGCCTTGGCAACCTTGCCAAGCCACGGCCATGGCCAGCAGCGTGCTATGCCCCGGCCTTGGCCAGCAGCGTGCCATGCCACGACCTTGGCCAGCAGCTTGCCATGCCCCGGCCTTGGCCAGCATGTCATGCCACGGCCTTGGCCAGCAGCATGCCATGCCACGGCCTTGGCCAGCAACATGGCATGCCGCGGCCTTGGCCGGCAGCATGCCATGCCGCGGCCTTGGCC
>NW_028129474.1:16302500-16320000 GCF_055761805.1 Camellia sinensis
TCGGCCCGCATGCCTTGCCACGGCGTCGCCCAACATGCCATGCCACGGCCTCGGCCCGCATGCCTTGCCACGGCCTCGGCCGCGCATGCCATGCCACCGCGTTGCCCGGCATGCCATGCCTTGGCCTCGGTCAACATGCCATGCCACGGCCTCGGCCTCGGCCCGCATGCCTTGCTACGGCGTCGCCCAACATGCAGTGCCACGGCCTCGGCCCGCATGCCATGCCACGGCCTCGGCCCGCATGCCTTGCCACGGCGTCGCCCAACATGCCATGCCACGGCCTCGGCTAGCATGCCATGCCACGGCCTCGGCCCGCATGCCTTGCCAAGGCGTTGCCCAACATGCCATGCCATGCCACGGCCTCGGCCCGCATGTCTTGCCAAGGCGTTGCCCAACATGCCATGCCACGGCCTCGGCCCGCATGCCTTGCCACGGCGTTGCCCAGCATGCCATGCCACCGCGTTGCCCGGCATGCCATGCCTTAGCCTTGGCCAGCATGGCATGCCACGGCCTCGGCCATCATGCCATGCCACGGCCTCGGCCCGCATGCCTTGCCACGGCGTTGCCCAACATGCCATGCCACGGCCTCGGCCCGCATGCCATGCCATGCCATGCCTTGGCCTTGGCCAGCATGACATGCCACGGCCTCGGCCCGCATGCCTTGCTACGGCGTCGCCCAACAAGCCATGCCACGGCCTCGGCCCGCATGACATGCCACGGCCTCGGACCGCATGCCTTGCTACGGCGTCGCCCAACATGCCATGCCACGGCCTCGGCCCGCATGACATGCCACGGCCTCGGCCATCATGCCATGCCACGGCCTCGGCCCGCATGCCTTGCCACGGCGTTGCCCAACATGCCATGCCACGGCCTCGGCCCGCATGCCATGCCATGCCACGGCCACGGCCCGCATGCCATGCCACGGCCACGGCCTCGGCCCGCATGCCTTGCTACGGCGTCGCCCAACATGCCATGCCACGGCCTCGGCCCGCATGCCGTGCCACGGCCTCGGCCCGCATGCCATGCCATGCCACGGCCCGCATGTCTTGCCACGGCGTTGCCAAACATGCCATGCCACGGCCTCGGCCCGCATGCCTTGCGACGGCGTCGCCCAACATGCCATGCCACGGCCACGGCCCGCATGCCATGCCACGGCCTCGGCCCGCATGCCATGCCACGGCCTCGGCCCGCATGCCTTGCTGCGGCGTTGCCCAACATGCCATGCCACGGCCTCGGCCCGCATGCCTTGCCACCGCGTTGCCCAGCATGCCATGCCACCGCGTTGCCCGGCGTGCCATGCCTTAGCCTTGGCCAACATGTCGAGCCACGGCCTCGGCCCGCATGCCATGCCATGCCACAGCCCGCATGTCTTGCCACGGCATTGCCAAACATGCCATGCCACGGCCTCGGCCCGCATGACGTGCCACGGCCTCGGCCCGCATGCCGTGCCACGGCCTCGGCCCGCATGACATGCCACGGCCTCGGCCCGCATGCCTTGCCACGACGCCGCCCAACTTGCCATGCCACGGCCTCGGCCCGCATGCCCTGCCACGGCCTCGGCCCGCATGACATGCCACGGCCTCGGCCCGCATGCCTTGCTACGGCGTCGCCCAACATGCCATGCCACGGCCTCGGCCCGCATGCCATGCCACGGCCTCGGCCCGCATGACATGCCACGGCCTCGGACCGCATGCCTTGCTACGGCGTCGCCCAACATGCCATGCCACGGGCTCGGCCCGCATGCCACGGCACGGCCTCGGCCCGCATGCCTTGCTACGGCGTCGCCCAACATGCCATGCCACGGCCTCGGCCCGCATGCCATGCCACGGCCTCGGCCCGCATGACATGCCACGGCCTCGGACCGCATGCCTTGCTACGGCGTCGCCCAACATGCCATGCCACGGCCTCGGCCCGCATGCCACGGCACGGGCTCGGCCCGCATGCCTTGCTACGGCGTCGCCCAACATGCCATGCCACGGCCTCGGCCCGCATGCCATGCCACGGCCTCGGCCCGCATGACATGCCACGGCCTCGGACCGCATGCCTTGCTACGGCGTCGTCCAACATGCCATGCCACGGCCTCGGCCCGCATGCCATGCCACGGCCTCGGCCCGCATGCCATGCCACGGCCTCGGCCCGCATGCCTTGCTGCGGCGTTGCCCAACATGCCATGCCACGGCCTCGGCCCGCATGCCTTGCCACCGAGTTGCCCAGCATGCCATGCCACCGCGTTGCCCGGCGTGCCATGCCTTAGCCTTGGCCAACATGTCGAGCCACGGCCTCGGCCCGCATGCCATGCCATGCCACGGCCCGCATGTCTTGCCACGGCGTGGCCAAACATGCCATGCCACGGCCTCGGCCCGCATGACGTGCCACGGCCTCGGCCCGCATGACATGCCACGGCCTCGGCCCGCATGCCTTGCTACGGCGTCGCCCAACATGCCTTGCCACGGCCTCGGCCCGCATGCCATGCCGCGGCCTCGGCCCGCATGACATGCCACGGCCTCGGCCAGCATGCCTTGCCACGACGCCGCCCAACTTGCCATGCCACGGCCTCGGCCCGCATGCCATGCCACGGCCTCGGCCCGCATGACATGCCACGGCCTCGGCCCGCATGCCTTGCTACGGCGTCGCCCAACATGCCATGCCACGGCCTCGGCCCGCATGCCATGCCACGGCCTCGGCCCGCATGACATGCCACGGCCTCGGACCGCATGCCTTGCTACGGCGTCGCCCAACATGCCATGCCACGGCCTCGGCCCGCATGCCACGGCACGGCCTCGGCCCGCATGCCTTGCTACGGCGTCGCCCAACATGCCATGCCACGGCCTCGGCCCGCATGCCATGCCACGGCCTCGGCCCGCATGACATGCCACGGCCTCGGACCGCATGCCTTGCTACGGCGTCGCCCAACATGCCATGCCACGGCCTCGGCCCGCACGCCACGGCACGGCCTCGGCCCGCATGCCTTGCTACGGCGTCGCCCAGCATGCCATGCCACGGCCTCGGCCCGCATGCCATGCCACGGCCTCGGCCCGCATGACATGCCACGGCCTCGGACCGCATGCCTTGCTACGGCGTCGCCCAACATGCCATGCCACGGCCTCGGCCCGCATGCCATGCCACGGCCTCGGCCCGCATGACATGCCACGGCCTCGGCCCGCATGCCTTGCGACGGCGTCGCCCAACATGCCTTGCCACGGCCTCGGCCCGCATGCCATGCCACGGCCTCGGCCCGCATGCCTTGCCACGACGTCGCCCAACTTGCCATGCCACGGCCTCGGCCCGCATGCCATGCCACGGCCTCGGCCCGCATGACATGCCACGGCCTCGGACCGCATGCCTTGCGACGGCGTCGCCCAACATGCCATGCCACGGCCTCGGCCCGCATGCCATGCCACGGCCTCGGCCCGCATGACATGCCACGGCCTCGGACCGCATGCCTTGCTACGGCGTCGCCCAACATGCCATGCCACGGCCTCGGCCCGCATGCCACGGCACGGCCTCGGCCCGCATGCCTTGCTACGGCGTCGCCCAACATGCCATGCCACGGCCTCGGCCCGCATGCCATGCCACGGCCTCGGCCCGCATGACATGCCACGGCCTCGGCCCGCATGCCTTGCTACGGCGTCGCCCAACATGCCTTGCCACGGCCTCGGCCCGCATGCCATGCCACGGCCTCGGCCCGCATGCCTTGCCACGACGTCGCCCAACTTGCCATGCCACGGCCTCGGCCCGCATGCCATGCCACGGCCTCGGCGCGCATGACATGCCACGGCCTCGGCCCGCATGCCATGCTACGGCGTCGCCCAACATGCCATGCCACGGCCTCGGCCCGCATGCCATGCCACGGCCTCGGCCCGCATGCCATGCCACGGCCTCGGCCCGCATGACAGGCCACGGCCTCGGACCGCATGCCTTGCTACGGCGTCGCCCAACATGCCATGCCACGGCCTCGGCCCGCATGCCATGCCACGGCCTCGGCCCGCATGCCACGGCACGGCCTCGGCCCGCATGCCTTGCTACGGCGTCGCCCAACATGCCATGCCACGGCCTCGGCCCGCATGCCATGCCACGGCCTCGGCCCGCATGACATGCCACGGCCTCGGACCGCATGCCTTGCTACGGCGTCGCCCAACATGCCATGCCACAGCCTCGGCCCGCATGCCGTGCCACGGCCTCGGCCTCGGCCCGCATGCCTTGCTACGACGTTGGCCAACATGCCATGCCACGGCCCCGGCCCGCATGCCATGCCACCGCGTTGCCCGGCGTGCCATGCCTTAGCCTTGGCCAACATGTCGTGCCACGGCCTCGGCCCGCATGCCATGCCATGCCACGGCCCTCATGTCTTGCCACGGCGTTGCCAAACATGCCATGCCACGGCCTCGGCCCGCATGCCTTGCTACGGCGTCGCCCAACATGCCATGACATGCCACGGCCTCGGCCCGCATGCCTTGCTACGGCGTCGCCCAACATGCCATGCCACGGCCTCGGCCCGCATGCCATGCCACGGCCTCGGCCCGCATGCCTTGCGACGGCGTCGCCCAACATGCCATGCCACGGCCTCTGCCCGCATGCCATGCCACGGCCTCGGCCCGCGTGACATGCCACGGCCTCGGCCCGCATGCCTTGCCACGACGTCGCCCAACTTGCCATGCCACGGCCTCGGCCCGCATGCCATGCCACGGCCTCGGCTCGCATGACATGCCACGGCCTCGGCCCGCATGCCTTGCTACGGCGTCGCCCAACATGCCATGCCACGGCCTCGGCCCGCATGCCATGCCATGGCCTCGGCCCGCATGACATGCCACGGCCTCGGACCGCATGCCTTGCTACGGCGTCGCCCAACATGCCATGCCACGGCCCCGGCCCGCATGCCTTGCCACCGCGTTGCCCGGCGTGCCATGCCACCGCGTTGCCCGGCGTGCCATGCCTTAGCCTTGGCCAACATGTCGTGCCACGGCCTCGGCCCGCATGCCATGCCATGCCACGGCCCGCATGTCTTGCCACGGCGTTGCCAAACATGCCATGCCACGGCCTCGGCCCGCATGCCTTGCCACGGCCTCGGCCAACATGCCATGCCACGGCCTCGGCCCGCATGCCATGCCACGGCCTCGGCCCGCATGACATGCCACGGCCTCGGCCCGCATGCCTTGCTACGGCGTCGCCCAACATGCCATGCCACGGCCTCGGCCCGCATGCCATGCCACGGCCTCGGCCCGCATGCCCTTCTACGGCGTTGCCCAACATGCCATGCCACGGCCTCGGCCCGCATGCCTTGCCACCGCGTTGCCCAGCATGCCATGCCACCGCGTTGCCCGGCGTGCCATGCCTTAGCCTTGGCCAACATGTCGTGCCACGGCCTCGGCCCGCATGCCATGCCACGGCCTCGGCCCGCATGTCTTGCCACGGCGTTGCCCAACATGCCATGCCACGGCCTCGGCCCCCATGCCTTGCCACCGCGCTGCCCAGCATGCCAATGCACCGCGTTGCCCGGCGTGCCATGCCTTAGCCTTGGCCAACATGCCACGCCACGGCCTCGGCCCGCATGGCTTGCCAGGGCGTTGCCCAACATGCCATGCCACGGCCTCGGCCCGCATGTCTTGCCACGGCGTTGCCCAACATGCCATGCCATGCCACGCCACGGCCTCGGCCCGCATGCCATGCCACGGCCTCGGCCCGCATGCCATGCCATGCCACGGCCTCGGCCCGCATGCCATGCCACGGCCTCGGCCAGCATGCCATGCCAAGGCCTCGGCCCGCATGCCTTGCCACGGCGTTGCCCAGCATGCCATGCCACCGCGTTGCCCAGCGGGCCGTGCCGCGGCCTCGGCCCGCATGCCTTGCGACTGCCTTGGCCAGCGTGCCATGCCACAGCGTGCCATGCCTTAGCCTTGGCCTACATGCCATGCCACTGCCTTGGCCAGCATGTCGTGCCACCGCCACGGCCAGCATGCCATGCCGGTCCGTTGCCCAGCATGCCACGGCCGTGGCGGCATGGCAAGCCACGGCCTCGGCCAGCATGCCATGCCACGGCCTCGGCCAGCATGCCATGGCACTGTCTTGGTCAGCATGCCATGCCATGGCACCGCCTTGTCCAGCACGCCGTGCCGCAGCGTTGGCCAGCATGCCTTGGCCGGCATGCCATGCCAATGCCTTGGGCCAACATGGCGTGCCACGGGCTGGGCCATGCCGGTCCGTTGCCCGGCATGCCACGGCCGTGGCGGCATGGCAAGCCACGGCCTCGGCCAGCATGCCATGCCCCGGCCTCGCCCAGCATGCCATGGCACGGTCTTGGTCAGCATGCCATGCCATGGCACCGCCTTGTGCAGCGTTGGCCAGCATGCCTTGGCCGGCATGCCATGCCAATGCCTTGGGCCAACATGGCGTGCCACGGGCTGGGCGAGCACGGCATGCCACGGGCTGGGCGAGCATGCCACGCCACGGCCTTGGCTAGCAGCAAGGCATGCCACGGCCTCGGCGAGCATGCCATGCCATGCCAAGGCCAAGGCCAAAGCCAAGGCCAAGGCAGTGGGCAAGGCCAAGTCCCTGTGCAAGGCATGGCCAAGGCCAAGGCAAAGGCCAAGGCCGCGGGCAAAGGCCAAGGCCAAGGCCAAGGCCATGGCGTGCCACCGCCTCGATCGATCTTTTTGAACATGATTCTTTTATAATCTTACCCAAACCGTGCAACACAATTAAAAATGCACTACAATCAATTTTAAATGTCATTCCCTATTTTTTTGCAATTTTTCTGGAGCTTTTCGAATTTTTAAAGCCCTTATTTGGCATAAAAAAATCAAAATAAAATAAAAAAAATGAAAAAAATAATTTAATAATTTCTATAATTACTAGTGAATCATCCTTTAATTATGGGAATTTTTCCATAATTTTTTGACTATTTTTATTAATTTTTATTATTTTTTAAGTATTAATATCGAAATAAATTAAAATAAAATATTTTCTGTAAAAAAATATTTTTTTTAATTTTTTTTATGGTGTATTAAATTATTTCCTACAACTTTCATGTTGAAAGTTTTGGCAAAAAACCATTACTTTTTAAAAAAACTCCATTATGACTCCTCGAACATGCTTCATGTTTCCTCCTGCCAGATTGAAAAGGGCTTAACAGGCTATTATAAGGGGGGGGCACCTCCCTTGCCCAGGGAAGGCAGTGGCAGGTACGCCCCATGTTGGGCGCGGCCTGGGCTGCGGCCTTGGGTTACATGCACTGCGGCTCGACCGCGGCCTGGGCTGCGGCCTGGGGCGGCTCGGCCGCGGCCTTGGGCGGCCTGGACCGCGGCCTTGGGCGGCCTTGCGCGGCCTGGGCGCGGCCTTGGGCGGCCTGGGCGCGGCCTTGCGCGGCCTGGGCGCGGCCTTGGGCAGCATGGCGTGGCATGCGCGCGGGCGTGGGCGGCCTGGCATGCGCGCGGCATGGGCAGCACGGCATGGCATGCGCACGGCCTGGGCGGCCTGGCATGCAGCCGGCCTGGCATGCCCGCGGCGTGGGCAGCACGGCATGGCATGCGCACGGCCTGGGCGGCCTGGCATGCAGCCGGCCTGGCATGCCCGCGGCGTGGGCAGCACGGCATGGCATGCGCACGGCCTGGGCGGCCTGGCATGCAGCCGGCCTGGGCAGCACGGCATGGCATGCGCACGGCCTGGGCGGCCTGGCATGCCCGCGGCGTGGGCAGCGTGGCCTGTGCGAATACCGCGCGCGTGGTCTTTTGACCACGGTGCGCGTGTTGCGCGCATGGTCGCGCACGCCTTTGCACGCCTTCGCACGCAACGCACGTCTAGTGATAAGAACCGCAGCCAAGGCAGCCCAGCCCCAAGGCCAAGGCCACCAGCATGGCATGCCACGGCGAAGGCAGCCCAGCCAAAGCCAGCAGCATGCCATGCCAAGGCCAGCAGCATGCCATGCCACGGCCAAGGCAGGCCAGCCAAAGCCAGCAGCATGCCATGCCAAGGCCAAGGCCAGCAGCATGCCATGCCACGGCCAAGGCAGCCCAGCCAAAGCCAGCAGCATGCCAAGCCAAGGCCAAGGCCAGCAGCATGCCATGCCACGGCCAAGGCAGCCCAGCCAAAGCCAGCAGCATGCCATGCCAAGGCCTAGGCCAGCAGCATGCCATGCCACGGCCAAGGCAGGCAAGCCAAAGCCAGCAGCATGCCATGCCAAGGCCAAGGCCAGCAGCATGCCATGCCACGGCCAAGGCAGCCCAGCCAAAGCCAGCAGCATGCCATGCCAAGGCCTAGGCCAGCAGCATGCCATGCCACGGCCAAGGCAGGCCAGCCAAAGCCAGCAGCATGCCATGCCAAGGCCAAGGCCAGCAGCATGCCATGCCACGGCCAAGGCAGCCCAACCAAACCCAGCAGCATGCCATGCCAAGGCCTAGGCCAGCAGCATGCCATGCCACGGCCAAGGCAGGCCAGCCAAAGCCAGCAGCATGCCATGCCAAGGCCTAGGCCACCAGCATGCCATGCCACGGCCAAGGCAGCCCAGCCAAAGCCAGCAGCATGCCATGCCAAGGCCAAGGCCAGCAGCATGCCATGCCACGGCCAAGGCAGCCCAGCCAAAGCCAGCAGCATGCCATGCCAAGGCCTAGGCCAGCAGCATGCCATGCCACGGCCAAGGCAGGCAAGCCAAAGCCAGCAGCATGCCATGCCAAGGCCAAGGCCAGCAGCATGCCATGCCACGGCCAAGGCAGCCCAGCCAAAGCCAGCAGCATGCCATGCCAAGGCCTAGGCCAGCAGCATGCCATGCCACGGCCAAGGCAGGCCAGCCAAAGCCAGCAGCATGCCATGCCAAGGCCAAGGCCAGCAGCATGCCATGCCACGGCCAAGGCAGCCCAGCCAAAGCCAGCAGCATGCCATGCCAAGGCCTAGGCCAGCAGCATGCCATGCCACGGCCAAGGCAGGCAAGCCAAAGCCAGCAGCATGCCATGCCAAGGCCATGGCCAGCAGCATGCCATGCCACGGCCAAGGCAGCCCAGCCAAAGCCAGCAGCATGCCATGCCAAGGCCAAGGCCAGCAGCATGCCATGCCACGGCCAAGGCAGCCCAGCCAAAGCCAGCAGCATGCCATGCCAAGGCCTAGGCCAGCAGCATGCCATGCCACGGCCAAGGCAGGCCAGCCAAAGCCAGCAGCATGCCATGCCAAGGCCAAGGCCAGCAGCATGCCATGCCACGGCCAAGGCAGCCCAACCAAAGCCAGCAGCATGCCATGCCAAGGCCTAGGCCAGCAGCATGCCATGCCACGGCCAAGGCAGGCCAGCCAAAGCCAGCAGCATGCCATGCCAAGGCCTAGGCCACCAGCATGCCATGCCACGGCCAAGGCAGCCCAGCCAAAGCCAGCAGCATGCCATGCCAAGGCCAAGGCCAGCAGCATGCCATGCCACGGCCAAGGCAGCCCAGCCAAAGCCAGCAGCATGCCATGCCAAGGCCTAGGCCAGCAGCATGCCATGCCACGGCCAAGGCAGGCAAGCCAAAGCCAGCAGCATGCCATGCCAAGGCCATGGCCAGCAGCATGCCATGCCACGGCCAAGGCAGCCCAGCCAAAGCCAGCAGCATGCCATGCCAAGGCCAAGGCCAGCAGCATGCCATGCCACGGCCAAGGCAGCCCAGCCAAAGCCAGCAGCATGCCATGCCAAGGCCTAGGCCAGCAGCATGCCATGCCACGGCCAAGGCAGGCCAGCCAAAGCCAGCAGCATGCCATGCCAAGGCCAAGGCCAGCAGCATGCCATGCCACGGCCAAGGCAGCCCAACCAAACCCAGCAGCATGCCATGCCAAGGCCTAGGCCAGCAGCATGCCATGCCACGGCCAAGGCAGGCCAGCCAAAGCCAGCAGCATGCCATGCCAAGGCCTAGGCCACCAGCATGCCATGCCACGGCCAAGGCAGCCCAGCCAAAGCCAGCAGCATGCCATGCCAAGGCCAAGGCCAGCAGCATGCCATGCCACGGCCAAGGCAGCCCAGCCAAAGCCAGCAGCATGCCATGCCAAGGCCTAGGCCAGCAGCATGCCATGCCACGGCCAAGGCAGGCAAGCCAAAGCCAGCAGCATGCCATGCCAAGGCCAAGGCCAGCAGCATGCCATGCCACGGCCAAGGCAGCCCAGCCAAAGCCAGCAGCATGCCATGCCAAGGCCTAGGCCAGCAGCATGCCATGCCACGGCCAAGGCAGGCCAGCCAAAGCCAGCAGCATGCCATGCCAAGGCCAAGGCCAGCAGCATGCCATGCCACGGCCAAGGCAGCCCAGCCAAAGCCAGCAGCATGCCATGCCAAGGCCTAGGCCAGCAGCATGCCATGCCACGGCCAAGGCAGGCAAGCCAAAGCCAGCAGCATGCCATGCCAAGGCCATGGCCAGCAGCATGCCATGCCACGGCCAAGGCAGCCCAGCCAAAGCCAGCAGCATGCCATGCCAAGGCCAAGGCCAGCAGCATGCCATGCCACGGCCAAGGCAGCCCAGCCAAAGCCAGCAGCATGCCATGCCAAGGCCTAGGCCAGCAGCATGCCATGCCACGGCCAAGGCAGGCCAGCCAAAGCCAGCAGCATGCCATGCCAAGGCCAAGGCCAGCAGCATGCCATGCCACGGCCAAGGCAGCCCAACCAAAGCCAGCAGCATGCCATGCCAAGGCCTAGGCCAGCAGCATGCCATGCCACGGCCAAGGCAGGCCAGCCAAAGCCAGCAGCATGCCATGCCAAGGCCTAGGCCACCAGCATGCCATGCCACGGCCAAGGCAGCCCAGCCAAAGCCAGCAGCATGCCATGCCAAGGCCAAGGCCAGCAGCATGCCATGCCACGGCCAAGGCAGCCCAGCCAAAGCCAGCAGCATGCCATGCCAAGGCCTAGGCCAGCAGCATGCCATGCCACGGCCAAGGCAGGCAAGCCAAAGCCAGCAGCATGCCATGCCAAGGCCATGGCCAGCAGCATGCCATGCCACGGCCAAGGCAGCCCAGCCAAAGCCAGCAGCATGCCATGCCAAGGCCAAGGCCAGCAGCATGCCATGCCACGGCCAAGGCAGCCCAGCCAAAGCCAGCAGCATGCCAAGCCAAGGCCAAGGCCAGCAGCATGCCATGCCACGGCCAAGGCAGCCCAGCCAAAGCCAGCAGCATGCCATGCCAAGGCCTAGGCCAGCAGCATGCCATGCCACGGCCAAGGCAGGCAAGCCAAAGCCAGCAGCATGCCATGCCAAGGCCAAGGCCAGCAGCATGCCATGCCACGGCCAAGGCAGCCCAGCCAAAGCCAGCAGCATGCCATGCCAAGGCCTAGGCCAGCAGCATGCCATGCCACGGCCAAGGCAGGCCAGCCAAAGCCAGCAGCATGCCATGCCAAGGCCAAGGCCAGCAGCATGCCATGCCACGGCCAAGGCAGCCCAGCCAAAGCCAGCAGCATGCCATGCCAAGGCCTAGGCCAGCAGCATGCCATGCCACGGCCAAGGCAGGCAAGCCAAAGCCAGCAGCATGCCATGCCAAGGCCATGGCCAGCAGCATGCCATGCCACGGCCAAGGCAGCCCAGCCAAAGCCAGCAGCATGCCATGCCAAGGCCAAGGCCAGCAGCATGCCATGCCACGGCCAAGGCAGCCCAGCCAAAGCCAGCAGCATGCCATGCCAAGGCCTAGGCCAGCAGCATGCCATGCCACGGCCAAGGCAGGCCAGCCAAAGCCAGCAGCATGCCATGCCAAGGCCAAGGCCAGCAGCATGCCATGCCACGGCCAAGGCAGCCCAACCAAAGCCAGCAGCATGCCATGCCAAGGCCTAGGCCAGCAGCATGCCATGCCACGGCCAAGGCAGGCCAGCCAAAGCCAGCAGCATGCCATGCCAAGGCCTAGGCCACCAGCATGCCATGCCACGGCCAAGGCAGCCCAGCCAAAGCCAGCAGCATGCCATGCCAAGGCCAAGGCCAGCAGCATGCCATGCCACGGCCAAGGCAGCCCAGCCAAAGCCAGCAGCATGCCATGCCAAGGCCTAGGCCAGCAGCATGCCATGCCACGGCCAAGGCAGGCAAGCCAAAGCCAGCAGCATGCCATGCCAAGGCCATGGCCAGCAGCATGCCATGCCACGGCCAAGGCAGCCCAGCCAAAGCCAGCAGCATGCCATGCCAAGGCCAAGGCCAGCAGCATGCCATGCCACGGCCAAGGCAGCCCAGCCAAAGCCAGCAGCATGCCAAGCCAAGGCCAAGGCCAGCAGCATGCCATGCCACGGCCAAGGCAGCCCAGCCAAAGCCAGCAGCATGCCATGCCAAGGCCTAGGCCAGCAGCATGCCATGCCACGGCCAAGGCAGGCAAGCCAAAGCCAGCAGCATGCCATGCCAAGGCCAAGGCCAGCAGCATGCCATGCCACGGCCAAGGCAGCCCAGCCAAAGCCAGCAGCATGCCATGCCAAGGCCTAGGCCAGCAGCATGCCATGCCACGGCCAAGGCAGGCCAGCCAAAGCCAGCAGCATGCCATGCCAAGGCCAAGGCCAGCAGCATGCCATGCCACGGCTAAGGCAGCCCAGCCAAAGCCAGCAGCATGCCATGCCAAGGCCTAGGCCAGCAGCATGCCATGCCACGGCCAAGGCAGGCAAGCCAAAGCCAGCAGCATGCCATGCCAAGGCCATGGCCAGCAGCATGCCATGCCACGGCCAAGGCAGCCCAGCCAAAGCCAGCAGCATGCCATGCCAAGGCCAAGGCCAGCAGCATGCCATGCCACGGCCAAGGCAGCCCAGCCAAAGCCAGCAGCATGCCATGCCAAGGCCTAGGCCAGCAGCATGCCATGCCACGGCCAAGGCAGGCCAGCCAAAGCCAGCAGCATGCCATGCCAAGGCCAAGGCAGGCCAGCCAAAGCCAGCAGCATGCCATGCCAAGGCCAAGGCCAGCAGCATGCCATGCCACGGCCAAGGCAGCCCAACCAAAGCCAGCAGCATGCCATGCCAAGGCCTAGGCCAGCAGCATGCCATGCCACGGCCAAGGCAGGCCAGCCAAAGCCAGCAGCATGCCATGCCAAGGCCTAGGCCACCAGCATGCCATGCCACGGCCAAGGCAGCCCAGCCAAAGCCAGCAGCATGCCATGCCAAGGCCAAGGCCAGCAGCATGCCATGCCACGGCCAAGGCAGCCCAGCCAAAGCCAGCAGCATGCCATGCCAAGGCCTAGGCCAGCAGCATGCCATGCCACGGCCAAGGCAGGCAAGCCAAAGCCAGCAGCATGCCATGCCAAGGCCATGGCCAGCAGCATGCCATGCCACGGCCAAGGCAGCCCAGCCAAAGCCAGCAGCATGCCATGCCAAGGCCAAGGCCAGCAGCATGCCATGCCACGGCCAAGGCAGCCCAGCCAAAGCCAGCAGCATGCCATGCCAAGGCCTAGGCCAGCAGCATGCCATGCCACGGCCAAGGCAGGCCAGCCAAAGCCAGCAGCATGCCATGCCAAGGCCAAGGCCAGCAGCATGCCATGCCACGGCCAAGGCAGCCCAACCAAAGCCAGCAGCATGCCATGCCAAGGCCTAGGCCAGCAGCATGCCATGCCACGGCCAAGGCAGGCCAGCCAAAGCCAGCAGCATGCCATGCCAAGGCCTAGGCCACCAGCATGCCATGCCACGGCCAAGGCAGCCCAGCCAAAGCCAGCAGCATGCCATGCCAAGGCCAAGGCCAGCAGCATGCCATGCCACGGCCAAGGCAGCCCAGCCAAAGCCAGCAGCATGCCATGCCAAGGCCTAGGCCAGCAGCATGCCATGCCACGGCCAAGGCAGGCCAGCCAAAGCCAGCAGCATGCCATGCCAAGGCCTAGGCCAGCAGCATGCCATGCCACGGCCAAGGCAGCCCAGCCAAAGCCAGCAGCATGCCATATCACGGCCAAGGGCAGCAGCATGCCATGCCACGGCCAAGGCAGCCCAGCCAAAGCCAGCAGCATGCCATGCCATGGCCTAGGCCAGCAGCATGCCATGCCACGGCCAAGGCAGGCCAGCCAAAGCCAGCAGCATGCCATGCCAAGGCCAAGGCCAGCAGCATGCCATGCCACGGCCAAGGCAGGCCAGCCAAAGCCAGCAGCATGCCATGCCAAGGCCTAGGCCAGCAGCATGCCATGCCACGGCCAAGGCAGCCCAGCCAAAGCCAGCAGCATGCCATATCAAGGCCAAGGCCAGCAGCATGCCATGCCACGGCCAAGGCAGCCCAGCCAAAGCCAGCAGCATGCCATGCCATGGCCTAGGCCAGCAGCATGCCATGCCACGGCCAAGGCAGGCCAGCCAAAGCCAGCAGCATGCCATGCCAAGGCCTAGGCCAGCAGCATGCCATGCCACGGCCAAAACAGGCCAGCCAAAGCCAGCAGCATGCCATGCCAAGGCCTAGGCCAGCAGCATGCCATGCCACGGCCAAGGCAGGCCAGCCAAAGCCAGCAGCATGCCATGCCAAGGCCAAGGCCAGCAGCATGCCATGCCACGGCCAAGGCAGCCCAGCCAAAGCCAGCAGCATGCCATATCAAGGCCAAGGCCAGCAGCATGCCATGCCACGGCCAAGGCAGCCCAGCCAAAGCCAGCAGCATGCCATGCCATGCCTAGGCCAGCAGCATGCCATGCCACGGCCAAGGCAGGCCAGCCAAAGCCAGCAGCATGCCATGCCAAGGCCTAGGCCAGCAGCATGCCATGCCACGGCCAAGGCAGGCCAGCCAAAGCCAGCAGCATGCCATGCCAAGGCCAAGGCCAGCAGCATGCCATGCCAAGGCCAAGGCCAGCAGCATGCCATGCCACGGCCAAGGCTGCCAGCCAAAGCCAGCAGCATGCCATGCCAAGGCCTAGGCCAGCAGCATACCATGCCAAGGCCTAGGCCAGCAGCATGCCATGCCACGGCCAAGGCAGCCCAGCCAAAGCCAGCAGCATGCCATGCCAAGGCCTAGGCCAGCAGCATGCCATGCCACGGCCAAGGCAGCCCAGCCAAAGCCAGCAGCATGCCATGCCAAGGCCAAGGCCAGCAGCATGCCATGCCACGGCCAAGGCAGCCCAGCCAAAGCCAGCAGCATGCCATGCCAAGGCCAAGGCCAGCAGCATGCCATGCCACGGCCAAGGCAGCCCAGCCAAAGCCAGCAGCATGCCATGCCAAGGCCTAGGCCAGCAGCATGCCATGCCACGGCCAAGGCAGGCCAGCCAAAGCCAACAACATGGCATGCCAAGGCCAAGGCCAGCAGCATGCCATGCCACGGCCAAGGCAGCCCAGCCAAAGCCAGCAGCATTGCATGCCAAGGCCTAGGCCAGCAGCATGCCATGCCACGGCCAAGGCAGGCCAGCCAAAGCCAGCAGCATGCCATGCCAAGGCCAAGGCCAGCAGCATGCCATGCCACGGCCAAGGCAGCCCAACCAAAGCCAGCAGCATGCCATGCCAAGGCTTAGGCCAGCAGCATGCCATGCCACGGCCAAGGCAGGCCAGCCAAAGCCAGCAGCATGCCATGCCAAGGCCTAGGCCACCAGCATGCCATGCCACGGCCAAGGCAGCCCAGCCAAAGCCAGCAGCATGCCATGCCAAGGCCAAGGCCAGCAGCATGCCATGCCACGGCTAAGGCAGCCCAGCCAAAGCCAGCAGCATGCCATGCGAAGGCCTAGGCCAGCAGCATGCCATGCCACGGCCAACGCAGGCCAGCCAAAGCCAGCAGCATGCCATGCCAAGGCCTAGGCCAGCAGCATGCCATGCCACGGCCAAGGCAGCCCAGCCAAAGCCAGCAGCATGCCATATCAAGGCCAAGGGCAGCAGCATGCCATGCCACGGCCAAGGCAGCCCAGCCAAAGCCAGCAGCATGCCATGCCATGGCCTAGGCCAGCAGCATGCCATGCCACGGCCAAGGCAGGCCAGCCAAAGCCAGCAGCATGCCATGCCAAGGCCAAGGCAGCCCAGCCAAAGCCAGCAGCATGCCATGCCAAGGCCTAGGCCAGCAGCATGCCATGCCACGGCCAAGGCAGCCCAGCCAAAGCCAGCAGCATGCCATATCAAGGCCAAGGCCAGCAGCATGCCATGCCACGGCCAAGGCAGCCCAGCCAAAGCCAGCAGCATGCCATGCCATGCCTAGGCCAGCAGCATGCCATGCCACGGCCAAGGCAGGCCAGCCAAAGCCAGCAGCATGCCATGCCAAGGCCTAGGCCAGCAGCATGCCATGCCACGGCCAAGGCAGGCCAGCCAAAGCCAGCAGCATGCCATGCCAAGGCCAAGGCCAGCAGCATGCCATGCCACGGCCAAGGCAGGCCAGCCAAAGCCAGCAGCATGCCATGCCAAGGCCAAGGCCAGCAGCATGCCATGCCACGGCCAAGGCTGCCAGCCAAAGCCAGCAGGATGCCATGCCAAGGCCTAGGCCAGCAGCATGCCATGCCACGGCCAAGGCAGCCCAGCCAAAGCCAGCAGCATGCCATGCCAAGGCCTAGGCCAGCAGCATGCCATGCCACGGCCAAGGCAGCCCAGCCAAAGCCAGCAGCATGCCATGCCACGGCCAAGGCAGCCCAGCCAAAGCCAGCAGCATGCCATGCCAAGGCCAAGGCCAAGGCCAGCAGCATGCCATGCCACGGCCAAGGCCAAGGCCAAGGCAGCCCATCCGAAGCCAGCAACATTCCATGGCAAGGCCAACGCAGCCCAGCCAAAGCCGGCGGCATGCCATGCCAAGGCCAAGGCCAGCCGCATGTCTTGCCACGGCCTTGTCCCGCAGCGTGGCGTGCCTTGGCCTTGGGCTAGAACATCGCATGCCACGCCCTTGGCAAGCAATCCTGTCCCTCGTGTAATTGCCATTTGGTTTGGCTTTGACTTACGTATATGTTGCCCTGCGAAATGCTTGTCCCTCGGGTAATAGCCGGTTTGGTTGCCTTTGACTTGCGAACACGTTGCTAGTGCTTTCCCCAGTGGAAGCTTGTTGGGAAAAGTATGTCCCTCGGAAGTTGCCTGTTGCGTTTGTTATTTGCATTCGAGCTATCCGATGCTTGCTGGGTTTCTCTAAGAGTTTTTGCACGTTCGTCGGGCTTTTTAATTATTTATTTACTCATAAAAATTATAATAAAATAAATTAAAAATAAAAAAATAATTAAAAAAATTACTATAATTACTAGTGCCTCATCTTATAATTGTTGGAATTTTTCTAGAATTTTTTGAGTATTTTTAGTAATTTTTATTATTTTTTAAGTATTAAAATTGAAATAAATTAAAATAAAATATTCCGGTGGCCAAATATTTTTTTATAATTTTTTTTATGGTGTATTAAATTATTTCATACAACTTTCATGTTGAAAGTTTTGGCAAAAAACCATTACTTTTTAAAAAAACCCCATTATGACTCCTCGAACATGCTTGATGTTTCCTCCTGCCAGATTGAAAAGGGCTTAACAGGCTATTATAAGGGGGGGGCACCTCCCTTAAGGCTGGCCAGCATGGCCAGGCCACAGGCCACGCCTATGCCTAGGCGGGCGCTTGGCACATGCCATCGCTTGGCTTGTGGCATTGGCTTGTGGCATCGAAACTACATAGCCAAGCACGGGATGCGTCGAGTGGCGGCCCGCGGCGGTGGCGGT
>NW_028129474.1:16330000-16347500 GCF_055761805.1 Camellia sinensis
CCCGCAGGCCTTGCTACGGCGTCGCCCAACATGCAATGCCACGGCCTCGGCCCGCATGCCATGCCACGGCCTCGGCCCGCATGCCTTGCCACGGCGTCGCCCAACATGCCATGCCACGGCCTCGGCCCGCATGCCTTGCCACGGCCTCGGCCGCGCATGCCATGCCACCGCGTTGCCCGGCATGCCATGCCTTGGCCTCGGTCAACATGCCATGCCACGGCCTCGGCCTCGGCCCGCATGCCTTGCTACGGCGTCGCCCAACATGCAGTGCCACGGCCTCGGCCCGCATGCCATGCCACGGCCTCGGCCCGCATGCCTTGCCACGGCGTCGCCCAACATGCCATGCCACGGCCTCGGCCCGCATGCCTTGCCACGGCCTCGGCCGCGCATGCCATGCCACCGCGTTGCCCGGCATGCCATGCCTTGGCCTCGGTCAACATGCCATGCCACAGCCTCGGCCTCGGCCCGCATGCCTTGCTACGGCGTCGCCCAACATGCAGTGCCACGGCCTCGGCCCGCATGCCATGCCACGGCCTCGGCCCGCATGCCTTGCCACGGCGTCGCCCAACATGCCATGCCACGGCCTCGGCCCGCATGCCTTGCCACGGCCTCGGCCGCGCATGCCATGCCACCGCGTTGCCCGGCATGCCATGCCTTGGCCTCGGTCAACATGCCATGCCACGGCCTCGGCCTCGGCCCGCATGCCTTGCTACGGCGTCGCCCAACATGCAGTGCCACGGCCTCGGCCCGCATGCCATGCCACGGCCTCGGCCCGCATGCCTTGCCACGGCGTCGCCCAACATGCCATGCCACGGCCTCGGCTAGCATGCCATGCCACGGCCTCGGCCCGCATGCCTTGCCAAGGCGTTGCCCAACATGCCATGCCATGCCACGGCCTCGGCCCGCATGTCTTGCCAAGGCGTTGCCCAACATGCCATGCCACGGCCTCGGCCCGCATGCCTTGCCACGGCGTTGCCCAGCATGCCATGCCACCGCGTTGCCCGGCATGCCATGCCTTAGCCTTGGCCAGCATGGCATGCCACGGCCTCGGCCATCATGCCATGCCACGGCCTCGGCCCGCATGCCTTGCCACGGCGTTGCCCAACATGCCATGCCACGGCCTCGGCCCGCATGCCATGCCATGCCATGCCTTGGCCTTGGCCAGCATGACATGCCACGGCCTCGGCCCGCATGCCTTGCTACGGCGTCGCCCAACAAGCCATGCCACGGCCTCGGCCCGCATGACATGCCACGGCCTCGGACCGCATGCCTTGCTACGGCGTCGCCCAACATGCCATGCCACGGCCTCGGCCCGCATGACATGCCACGGCCTCGGCCATCATGCCATGCCACGGCCTCGGCCCGCATGCCTTGCCACGGCGTTGCCCAACATGCCATGCCACGGCCTCGGCCCGCATGCCATGCCATGCCACGGCCACGGCCCGCATGCCATGCCACGGCCACGGCCTCGGCCCGCATGCCTTGCTACGGCGTCGCCCAACATGCCATGCCACGGCCTCGGCCCGCATGCCGTGCCACGGCCTCGGCCCGCATGCCATGCCATGCCACGGCCCGCATGTCTTGCCACGGCGTTGCCAAACATGCCATGCCACGGCCTCGGCCCGCATGCCTTGCGACGGCGTCGCCCAACATGCCATGCCACGGCCACGGCCCGCATGCCATGCCACGGCCTCGGCCCGCATGCCATGCCACGGCCTCGGCCCGCATGCCTTGCTGCGGCGTTGCCCAACATGCCATGCCACGGCCTCGGCCCGCATGCCTTGCCACCGCGTTGCCCAGCATGCCATGCCACCGCGTTGCCCGGCGTGCCATGCCTTAGCCTTGGCCAACATGTCGAGCCACGGCCTCGGCCCGCATGCCATGCCATGCCACAGCCCGCATGTCTTGCCACGGCATTGCCAAACATGCCATGCCACGGCCTCGGCCCGCATGACGTGCCACGGCCTCGGCCCGCATGCCGTGCCACGGCCTCGGCCCGCATGACATGCCACGGCCTCGGCCCGCATGCCTTGCCACGACGCCGCCCAACTTGCCATGCCACGGCCTCGGCCCGCATGCCCTGCCACGGCCTCGGCCCGCATGACATGCCACGGCCTCGGCCCGCATGCCTTGCTACGGCGTCGCCCAACATGCCATGCCACGGCCTCGGCCCGCATGCCATGCCACGGCCTCGGCCCGCATGACATGCCACGGCCTCGGACCGCATGCCTTGCTACGGCGTCGCCCAACATGCCATGCCACGGGCTCGGCCCGCATGCCACGGCACGGCCTCGGCCCGCATGCCTTGCTACGGCGTCGCCCAACATGCCATGCCACGGCCTCGGCCCGCATGCCATGCCACGGCCTCGGCCCGCATGACATGCCACGGCCTCGGACCGCATGCCTTGCTACGGCGTCGCCCAACATGCCATGCCACGGCCTCGGCCCGCATGCCACGGCACGGGCTCGGCCCGCATGCCTTGCTACGGCGTCGCCCAACATGCCATGCCACGGCCTCGGCCCGCATGCCATGCCACGGCCTCGGCCCGCATGACATGCCACGGCCTCGGACCGCATGCCTTGCTACGGCGTCGTCCAACATGCCATGCCACGGCCTCGGCCCGCATGCCATGCCACGGCCTCGGCCCGCATGCCATGCCACGGCCTCGGCCCGCATGCCTTGCTGCGGCGTTGCCCAACATGCCATGCCACGGCCTCGGCCCGCATGCCTTGCCACCGAGTTGCCCAGCATGCCATGCCACCGCGTTGCCCGGCGTGCCATGCCTTAGCCTTGGCCAACATGTCGAGCCACGGCCTCGGCCCGCATGCCATGCCATGCCACGGCCCGCATGTCTTGCCACGGCGTGGCCAAACATGCCATGCCACGGCCTCGGCCCGCATGACGTGCCACGGCCTCGGCCCGCATGACATGCCACGGCCTCGGCCCGCATGCCTTGCTACGGCGTCGCCCAACATGCCTTGCCACGGCCTCGGCCCGCATGCCATGCCGCGGCCTCGGCCCGCATGACATGCCACGGCCTCGGCCAGCATGCCTTGCCACGACGCCGCCCAACTTGCCATGCCACGGCCTCGGCCCGCATGCCATGCCACGGCCTCGGCCCGCATGACATGCCACGGCCTCGGCCCGCATGCCTTGCTACGGCGTCGCCCAACATGCCATGCCACGGCCTCGGCCCGCATGCCATGCCACGGCCTCGGCCCGCATGACATGCCACGGCCTCGGACCGCATGCCTTGCTACGGCGTCGCCCAACATGCCATGCCACGGCCTCGGCCCGCATGCCACGGCACGGCCTCGGCCCGCATGCCTTGCTACGGCGTCGCCCAACATGCCATGCCACGGCCTCGGCCCGCATGCCATGCCACGGCCTCGGCCCGCATGACATGCCACGGCCTCGGACCGCATGCCTTGCTACGGCGTCGCCCAACATGCCATGCCACGGCCTCGGCCCGCACGCCACGGCACGGCCTCGGCCCGCATGCCTTGCTACGGCGTCGCCCAGCATGCCATGCCACGGCCTCGGCCCGCATGCCATGCCACGGCCTCGGCCCGCATGACATGCCACGGCCTCGGACCGCATGCCTTGCTACGGCGTCGCCCAACATGCCATGCCACGGCCTCGGCCCGCATGCCATGCCACGGCCTCGGCCCGCATGACATGCCACGGCCTCGGCCCGCATGCCTTGCGACGGCGTCGCCCAACATGCCTTGCCACGGCCTCGGCCCGCATGCCATGCCACGGCCTCGGCCCGCATGCCTTGCCACGACGTCGCCCAACTTGCCATGCCACGGCCTCGGCCCGCATGCCATGCCACGGCCTCGGCCCGCATGACATGCCACGGCCTCGGACCGCATGCCTTGCGACGGCGTCGCCCAACATGCCATGCCACGGCCTCGGCCCGCATGCCATGCCACGGCCTCGGCCCGCATGACATGCCACGGCCTCGGACCGCATGCCTTGCTACGGCGTCGCCCAACATGCCATGCCACGGCCTCGGCCCGCATGCCACGGCACGGCCTCGGCCCGCATGCCTTGCTACGGCGTCGCCCAACATGCCATGCCACGGCCTCGGCCCGCATGCCATGCCACGGCCTCGGCCCGCATGACATGCCACGGCCTCGGCCCGCATGCCTTGCTACGGCGTCGCCCAACATGCCTTGCCACGGCCTCGGCCCGCATGCCATGCCACGGCCTCGGCCCGCATGCCTTGCCACGACGTCGCCCAACTTGCCATGCCACGGCCTCGGCCCGCATGCCATGCCACGGCCTCGGCGCGCATGACATGCCACGGCCTCGGCCCGCATGCCATGCTACGGCGTCGCCCAACATGCCATGCCACGGCCTCGGCCCGCATGCCATGCCACGGCCTCGGCCCGCATGCCATGCCACGGCCTCGGCCCGCATGACAGGCCACGGCCTCGGACCGCATGCCTTGCTACGGCGTCGCCCAACATGCCATGCCACGGCCTCGGCCCGCATGCCATGCCACGGCCTCGGCCCGCATGCCACGGCACGGCCTCGGCCCGCATGCCTTGCTACGGCGTCGCCCAACATGCCATGCCACGGCCTCGGCCCGCATGCCATGCCACGGCCTCGGCCCGCATGACATGCCACGGCCTCGGACCGCATGCCTTGCTACGGCGTCGCCCAACATGCCATGCCACAGCCTCGGCCCGCATGCCGTGCCACGGCCTCGGCCTCGGCCCGCATGCCTTGCTACGACGTTGGCCAACATGCCATGCCACGGCCCCGGCCCGCATGCCATGCCACCGCGTTGCCCGGCGTGCCATGCCTTAGCCTTGGCCAACATGTCGTGCCACGGCCTCGGCCCGCATGCCATGCCATGCCACGGCCCTCATGTCTTGCCACGGCGTTGCCAAACATGCCATGCCACGGCCTCGGCCCGCATGCCTTGCTACGGCGTCGCCCAACATGCCATGACATGCCACGGCCTCGGCCCGCATGCCTTGCTACGGCGTCGCCCAACATGCCATGCCACGGCCTCGGCCCGCATGCCATGCCACGGCCTCGGCCCGCATGCCTTGCGACGGCGTCGCCCAACATGCCATGCCACGGCCTCTGCCCGCATGCCATGCCACGGCCTCGGCCCGCGTGACATGCCACGGCCTCGGCCCGCATGCCTTGCCACGACGTCGCCCAACTTGCCATGCCACGGCCTCGGCCCGCATGCCATGCCACGGCCTCGGCTCGCATGACATGCCACGGCCTCGGCCCGCATGCCTTGCTACGGCGTCGCCCAACATGCCATGCCACGGCCTCGGCCCGCATGCCATGCCATGGCCTCGGCCCGCATGACATGCCACGGCCTCGGACCGCATGCCTTGCTACGGCGTCGCCCAACATGCCATGCCACGGCCCCGGCCCGCATGCCTTGCCACCGCGTTGCCCGGCGTGCCATGCCACCGCGTTGCCCGGCGTGCCATGCCTTAGCCTTGGCCAACATGTCGTGCCACGGCCTCGGCCCGCATGCCATGCCATGCCACGGCCCGCATGTCTTGCCACGGCGTTGCCAAACATGCCATGCCACGGCCTCGGCCCGCATGCCTTGCCACGGCCTCGGCCAACATGCCATGCCACGGCCTCGGCCCGCATGCCATGCCACGGCCTCGGCCCGCATGACATGCCACGGCCTCGGCCCGCATGCCTTGCTACGGCGTCGCCCAACATGCCATGCCACGGCCTCGGCCCGCATGCCATGCCACGGCCTCGGCCCGCATGCCCTTCTACGGCGTTGCCCAACATGCCATGCCACGGCCTCGGCCCGCATGCCTTGCCACCGCGTTGCCCAGCATGCCATGCCACCGCGTTGCCCGGCGTGCCATGCCTTAGCCTTGGCCAACATGTCGTGCCACGGCCTCGGCCCGCATGCCATGCCACGGCCTCGGCCCGCATGTCTTGCCACGGCGTTGCCCAACATGCCATGCCACGGCCTCGGCCCCCATGCCTTGCCACCGCGCTGCCCAGCATGCCAATGCACCGCGTTGCCCGGCGTGCCATGCCTTAGCCTTGGCCAACATGCCACGCCACGGCCTCGGCCCGCATGGCTTGCCAGGGCGTTGCCCAACATGCCATGCCACGGCCTCGGCCCGCATGTCTTGCCACGGCGTTGCCCAACATGCCATGCCATGCCACGCCACGGCCTCGGCCCGCATGCCATGCCACGGCCTCGGCCCGCATGCCATGCCATGCCACGGCCTCGGCCCGCATGCCATGCCACGGCCTCGGCCAGCATGCCATGCCAAGGCCTCGGCCCGCATGCCTTGCCACGGCGTTGCCCAGCATGCCATGCCACCGCGTTGCCCAGCGGGCCGTGCCGCGGCCTCGGCCCGCATGCCTTGCGACTGCCTTGGCCAGCGTGCCATGCCACAGCGTGCCATGCCTTAGCCTTGGCCTACATGCCATGCCACTGCCTTGGCCAGCATGTCGTGCCACCGCCACGGCCAGCATGCCATGCCGGTCCGTTGCCCAGCATGCCACGGCCGTGGCGGCATGGCAAGCCACGGCCTCGGCCAGCATGCCATGCCACGGCCTCGGCCAGCATGCCATGGCACTGTCTTGGTCAGCATGCCATGCCATGGCACCGCCTTGTCCAGCACGCCGTGCCGCAGCGTTGGCCAGCATGCCTTGGCCGGCATGCCATGCCAATGCCTTGGGCCAACATGGCGTGCCACGGGCTGGGCCATGCCGGTCCGTTGCCCGGCATGCCACGGCCGTGGCGGCATGGCAAGCCACGGCCTCGGCCAGCATGCCATGCCCCGGCCTCGCCCAGCATGCCATGGCACGGTCTTGGTCAGCATGCCATGCCATGGCACCGCCTTGTGCAGCGTTGGCCAGCATGCCTTGGCCGGCATGCCATGCCAATGCCTTGGGCCAACATGGCGTGCCACGGGCTGGGCGAGCACGGCATGCCACGGGCTGGGCGAGCATGCCACGCCACGGCCTTGGCTAGCAGCAAGGCATGCCACGGCCTCGGCGAGCATGCCATGCCATGCCAAGGCCAAGGCCAAAGCCAAGGCCAAGGCAGTGGGCAAGGCCAAGTCCCTGTGCAAGGCATGGCCAAGGCCAAGGCAAAGGCCAAGGCCGCGGGCAAAGGCCAAGGCCAAGGCCAAGGCCATGGCGTGCCACCGCCTCGATCGATCTTTTTGAACATGATTCTTTTATAATCTTACCCAAACCGTGCAACACAATTAAAAATGCACTACAATCAATTTTAAATGTCATTCCCTATTTTTTTGCAATTTTTCTGGAGCTTTTCGAATTTTTAAAGCCCTTATTTGGCATAAAAAAATCAAAATAAAATAAAAAAAATGAAAAAAATAATTTAATAATTTCTATAATTACTAGTGAATCATCCTTTAATTATGGGAATTTTTCCATAATTTTTTGACTATTTTTATTAATTTTTATTATTTTTTAAGTATTAATATCGAAATAAATTAAAATAAAATATTTTCTGTAAAAAAATATTTTTTTTAATTTTTTTTATGGTGTATTAAATTATTTCCTACAACTTTCATGTTGAAAGTTTTGGCAAAAAACCATTACTTTTTAAAAAAACTCCATTATGACTCCTCGAACATGCTTCATGTTTCCTCCTGCCAGATTGAAAAGGGCTTAACAGGCTATTATAAGGGGGGGGCACCTCCCTTGCCCAGGGAAGGCAGTGGCAGGTACGCCCCATGTTGGGCGCGGCCTGGGCTGCGGCCTTGGGTTACATGCACTGCGGCTCGACCGCGGCCTGGGCTGCGGCCTGGGGCGGCTCGGCCGCGGCCTTGGGCGGCCTGGACCGCGGCCTTGGGCGGCCTTGCGCGGCCTGGGCGCGGCCTTGGGCGGCCTGGGCGCGGCCTTGCGCGGCCTGGGCGCGGCCTTGGGCAGCATGGCGTGGCATGCGCGCGGGCGTGGGCGGCCTGGCATGCGCGCGGCATGGGCAGCACGGCATGGCATGCGCACGGCCTGGGCGGCCTGGCATGCAGCCGGCCTGGCATGCCCGCGGCGTGGGCAGCACGGCATGGCATGCGCACGGCCTGGGCGGCCTGGCATGCAGCCGGCCTGGCATGCCCGCGGCGTGGGCAGCACGGCATGGCATGCGCACGGCCTGGGCGGCCTGGCATGCAGCCGGCCTGGGCAGCACGGCATGGCATGCGCACGGCCTGGGCGGCCTGGCATGCCCGCGGCGTGGGCAGCGTGGCCTGTGCGAATACCGCGCGCGTGGTCTTTTGACCACGGTGCGCGTGTTGCGCGCATGGTCGCGCACGCCTTTGCACGCCTTCGCACGCAACGCACGTCTAGTGATAAGAACCGCAGCCAAGGCAGCCCAGCCCCAAGGCCAAGGCCACCAGCATGGCATGCCACGGCGAAGGCAGCCCAGCCAAAGCCAGCAGCATGCCATGCCAAGGCCAGCAGCATGCCATGCCACGGCCAAGGCAGGCCAGCCAAAGCCAGCAGCATGCCATGCCAAGGCCAAGGCCAGCAGCATGCCATGCCACGGCCAAGGCAGCCCAGCCAAAGCCAGCAGCATGCCAAGCCAAGGCCAAGGCCAGCAGCATGCCATGCCACGGCCAAGGCAGCCCAGCCAAAGCCAGCAGCATGCCATGCCAAGGCCTAGGCCAGCAGCATGCCATGCCACGGCCAAGGCAGGCAAGCCAAAGCCAGCAGCATGCCATGCCAAGGCCAAGGCCAGCAGCATGCCATGCCACGGCCAAGGCAGCCCAGCCAAAGCCAGCAGCATGCCATGCCAAGGCCTAGGCCAGCAGCATGCCATGCCACGGCCAAGGCAGGCCAGCCAAAGCCAGCAGCATGCCATGCCAAGGCCAAGGCCAGCAGCATGCCATGCCACGGCCAAGGCAGCCCAGCCAAAGCCAGCAGCATGCCATGCCAAGGCCTAGGCCAGCAGCATGCCATGCCACGGCCAAGGCAGGCAAGCCAAAGCCAGCAGCATGCCATGCCAAGGCCATGGCCAGCAGCATGCCATGCCACGGCCAAGGCAGCCCAGCCAAAGCCAGCAGCATGCCATGCCAAGGCCAAGGCCAGCAGCATGCCATGCCACGGCCAAGGCAGCCCAGCCAAAGCCAGCAGCATGCCATGCCAAGGCCTAGGCCAGCAGCATGCCATGCCACGGCCAAGGCAGGCCAGCCAAAGCCAGCAGCATGCCATGCCAAGGCCAAGGCCAGCAGCATGCCATGCCACGGCCAAGGCAGCCCAACCAAAGCCAGCAGCATGCCATGCCAAGGCCTAGGCCAGCAGCATGCCATGCCACGGCCATGGCAGGCCAGCCAAAGCCAGCAGCATGCCATGCCAAGGCCTAGGCCACCAGCATGCCATGCCACGGCCAAGGCAGCCCAGCCAAAGCCAGCAGCATGCCATGCCAAGGCCAAGGCCAGCAGCATGCCATGCCACGGCCAAGGCAGCCCAGCCAAAGCCAGCAGCATGCCATGCCAAGGCCTAGGCCAGCAGCATGCCATGCCACGGCCAAGGCAGGCAAGCCAAAGCCAGCAGCATGCCATGCCAAGGCCATGGCCAGCAGCATGCCATGCCACGGCCAAGGCAGCCCAGCCAAAGCCAGCAGCATGCCATGCCAAGGCCAAGGCCAGCAGCATGCCATGCCACGGCCAAGGCAGCCCAGCCAAAGCCAGCAGCATGCCAAGCCAAGGCCAAGGCCAGCAGCATGCCATGCCACGGCCAAGGCAGCCCAGCCAAAGCCAGCAGCATGCCATGCCAAGGCCTAGGCCAGCAGCATGCCATGCCACGGCCAAGGCAGGCAAGCCAAAGCCAGCAGCATGCCAAGCCAAGGCCAAGGCCAGCAGCATGCCATGCCACGGCCAAGGCAGCCCAGCCAAAGCCAGCAGCATGCCATGCCAAGGCCTAGGCCAGCAGCATGCCATGCCACGGCCAAGGCAGGCAAGCCAAAGCCAGCAGCATGCCATGCCAAGGCCAAGGCCAGCAGCATGCCATGCCACGGCCAAGGCAGCCCAGCCAAAGCCAGCAGCATGCCATGCCAAGGCCTAGGCCAGCAGCATGCCATGCCACGGCCAAGGCAGGCCAGCCAAAGCCAGCAGCATGCCATGCCAAGGCCAAGGCAGGCCAGCCAAAGCCAGCAGCATGCCATGCCAAGGCCAAGGCCAGCAGCATGCCATGCCACGGCCAAGGCAGCCCAACCAAAGCCAGCAGCATGCCATGCCAAGGCCTAGGCCAGCAGCATGCCATGCCACGGCCAAGGCAGGCCAGCCAAAGCCAGCAGTATGCCATGCCAAGGCCTAGGCCACCAGCATGCCATGCCACGGCCAAGGCAGCCCAGCCAAAGCCAGCAGCATGCCATGCCAAGGCCAAGGCCAGCAGCATGCCATGCCACGGCCAAGGCAGCCCAGCCAAAGCCAGCAGCATGCCATGCCAAGGCCTAGGCCAGCAGCATGCCATGCCACGGCCAAGGCAGGCCAGCCAAAGCCAGCAGCATGCCATGCCAAGGCCAAGGCCAGCAGCATGCCATGCCACGGCCAAGGCAGCCCAACCAAAGCCAGCAGCATGCCATGCCAAGGCCTAGGCCAGCAGCATGCCATGCCACGGCCATGGCAGGCCAGCCAAAGCCAGCAGCATGCCATGCCAAGGCCTAGGCCACCAGCATGCCATGCCACGGCCAAGGCAGCCCAGCCAAAGCCAGCAGCATGCCATGCCAAGGCCAAGGCCAGCAGCATGCCATGCCACGGCCAAGGCAGCCCAGCCAAAGCCAGCAGCATGCCATGCCAAGGCCTAGGCCAGCAGCATGCCATGCCACGGCCAAGGCAGGCAAGCCAAAGCCAGCAGCATGCCATGCCAAGGCCATGGCCAGCAGCATGCCATGCCACGGCCAAGGCAGCCCAGCCAAAGCCAGCAGCATGCCATGCCAAGGCCAAGGCCAGCAGCATGCCATGCCACGGCCAAGGCAGCCCAGCCAAAGCCAGCAGCATGCCAAGCCAAGGCCAAGGCCAGCAGCATGCCATGCCACGGCCAAGGCAGCCCAGCCAAAGCCAGCAGCATGCCATGCCAAGGCCTAGGCCAGCAGCATGCCATGCCACGGCCAAGGCAGGCAAGCCAAAGCCAGCAGCATGCCATGCCAAGGCCAAGGCCAGCAGCATGCCATGCCACGGCCAAGGCAGCCCAGCCAAAGCCAGCAGCATGCCATGCCAAGGCCTAGGCCAGCAGCATGCCATGCCACGGCCAAGGCAGGCCAGCCAAAGCCAGCAGCATGCCATGCCAAGGCCAAGGCCAGCAGCATGCCATGCCACGGCCAAGGCAGCCCAGCCAAAGCCAGCAGCATGCCATGCCAAGGCCTAGGCCAGCAGCATGCCATGCCACGGCCAAGGCAGGCAAGCCAAAGCCAGCAGCATGCCATGCCAAGGCCATGGCCAGCAGCATGCCATGCCACGGCCAAGGCAGCCCAGCCAAAGCCAGCAGCATGCCATGCCAAGGCCAAGGCCAGCAGCATGCCATGCCACGGCCAAGGCAGCCCAGCCAAAGCCAGCAGCATGCCATGCCAAGGCCTAGGCCAGCAGCATGCCATGCCACGGCCAAGGCAGGCCAGCCAAAGCCAGCAGCTTGCCATGCCAAGGCCAAGGCCAGCAGCATGCCATGCCACGGCCAAGGCAGCCCAACCAAAGCCAGCAGCATGCCATGCCAAGGCCTAGGCCAGCAGCATGCCATGCCACGGCCAAGGCAGCCCAGTCAAAGCCAGCAGCATGCCATGCCAAGGCCTAGGCCACCAGCATGCCATGCCACGGCCAAGGCAGCCCAGCCAAAGCCAGCAGCATGCCATGCCAAGGCCAAGGCCAGCAGCATGCCATGCCACGGCCAAGGCAGCCCAGCCAAAGCCAGCAGCATGCCATGCCAAGGCCTAGGCCAGCAGCATGCCATGCCACGGCCAAGGCAGGCAAGCCAAAGCCAGCAGCATGCCATGCCAAGGCCATGGCCAGCAGCATGCCATGCCACGGCCAAGGCAGCCCAGCCAAAGCCAGCAGCATGCCATGCCAAGGCCAAGGCCAGCAGCATGCCATGCCACGGCCAAGGCAGCCCAGCCAAAGCCAGCAGCATGCCAAGCCAAGGCCAAGGCCAGCAGCATGCCATGCCACGGCCAAGGCAGCCCAGCCAAAGCCAGCAGCATGCCATGCCAAGGCCTAGGCCAGCAGCATGCCATGCCACGGCCAAGGCAGGCAAGCCAAAGCCAGCAGCATGCCATGCCAAGGCCAAGGCCAGCAGCATGCCATGCCACGGCCAAGGCAGCCCAGCCAAAGCCAGCAGCATGCCATGCCAAGGCCTAGGCCAGCAGCATGCCATGCCACGGCCAAGGCAGGCCAGCCAAAGCCAGCAGCATGCCATGCCAAGGCCAAGGCCAGCAGCATGCCATGCCACGGCCAAGGCAGCCCAGCCAAAGCCAGCAGCATGCCATGCCAAGGCCTAGGCCAGCAGCATGCCATGCCACGGCCAAGGCAGGCAAGCCAAAGCCAGCAGCATGCCATGCCAAGGCCATGGCCAGCAGCATGCCATGCCACGGCCAAGGCAGCCCAGCCAAAGCCAGCAGCATGCCATGCCAAGGCCAAGGCCAGCAGCATGCCATGCCACGGCCAAGGCAGCCCAGCCAAAGCCAGCAGCATGCCATGCCAAGGCCTAGGCCAGCAGCATGCCATGCCACGGCCAAGGCAGGCCAGCCAAAGCCAGCAGCATGCCATGCCAAGGCCAAGGCAGGCCAGCCAAAGCCAGCAGCATGCCATGCCAAGGCCAAGGCCAGCAGCATGCCATGCCACGGCCAAGGCAGCCCAACCAAAGCCAGCAGCATGCCATGCCAAGGCCTAGGCCAGCAGCATGCCATGCCACGGCCAAGGCAGGCCAGCCAAAGCCAGCAGCATGCCATGCCAAGGCCTAGGCCACCAGCATGCCATGCCACGGCCAAGGCAGCCCAGCCAAAGCCAGCAGCATGCCATGCCAAGGCCAAGGCCAGCAGCATGCCATGCCACGGCCAAGGCAGCCCAGCCAAAGCCAGCAGCATGCCATGCCAAGGCCTAGGCCAGCAGCATGCCATGCCACGGCCAAGGCAGGCAAGCCAAAGCCAGCAGCATGCCATGCCAAGGCCATGGCCAGCAGCATGCCATGCCACGGCCAAGGCAGCCCAGCCAAAGCCAGCAGCATGCCATGCCAAGGCCAAGGCCAGCAGCATGCCATGCCACGGCCAAGGCAGCCCAGCCAAAGCCAGCAGCATGCCATGCCAAGGCCTAGGCCAGCAGCATGCCATGCCACGGCCAAGGCAGGCCAGCCAAAGCCAGCAGCATGCCATGCCAAGGCCAAGGCCAGCAGCATGCCATGCCACGGCCAAGGCAGCCCAACCAAAGCCAGCAGCATGCCATGCCAAGGCCTAGGCCAGCAGCATGCCATGCCACGGCCAAGGCAGGCCAGCCAAAGCCAGCAGCATGCCATGCCAAGGCCTAGGCCACCAGCATGCCATGCCACGGCCAAGGCAGCCCAGCCAAAGCCAGCAGCATGCCATGCCAAGGCCAAGGCCAGCAGCATGCCATGCCACGGCCAAGGCAGCCCAGCCAAAGCCAGCAGCATGCCATGCCAAGGCCTAGGCCAGCAGCATGCCATGCCACGGCCAAGGCAGGCCAGCCAAAGCCAGCAGCATGCCATGCCAAGGCCTAGGCCAGCAGCATGCCATGCCACGGCCAAGGCAGCCCAGCCAAAGCCAGCAGCATGCCATATCACGGCCAAGGGCAGCAGCATGCCATGCCACGGCCAAGGCAGCCCAGCCAAAGCCAGCAGCATGCCATGCCATGGCCTAGGCCAGCAGCATGCCATGCCACGGCCAAGGCAGGCCAGCCAAAGCCAGCAGCATGCCATGCCAAGGCCAAGGCCAGCAGCATGCCATGCCACGGCCAAGGCAGGCCAGCCAAAGCCAGCAGCATGCCATGCCAAGGCCTAGGCCAGCAGCATGCCATGCCACGGCCAAGGCAGCCCAGCCAAAGCCAGCAGCATGCCATATCAAGGCCAAGGCCAGCAGCATGCCATGCCACGGCCAAGGCAGCCCAGCCAAAGCCAGCAGCATGCCATGCCATGGCCTAGGCCAGCAGCATGCCATGCCACGGCCAAGGCAGGCCAGCCAAAGCCAGCAGCATGCCATGCCAAGGCCTAGGCCAGCAGCATGCCATGCCACGGCCAAAACAGGCCAGCCAAAGCCAGCAGCATGCCATGCCAAGGCCTAGGCCAGCAGCATGCCATGCCACGGCCAAGGCAGGCCAGCCAAAGCCAGCAGCATGCCATGCCAAGGCCAAGGCCAGCAGCATGCCATGCCACGGCCAAGGCAGCCCAGCCAAAGCCAGCAGCATGCCATCTCAAGGCCAAGGCCAGCAGCATGCCATGCCACGGCCAAGGCAGCCCAGCCAAAGCCAGCAGCATGCCATGCCATGCCTAGGCCAGCAGCATGCCATGCCACGGCCAAGGCAGGCCAGCCAAAGCCAGCAGCATGCCATGCCAAGGCCTAGGCCAGCAGCATGCCATGCCACGGCCAAGGCAGGCCAGCCAAAGCCAGCAGCATGCCATGCCAAGGCCAAGGCCAGCAGCATGCCATGCCAAGGCCAAGGCCAGCAGCATGCCATGCCACGGCCAAGGCTGCCAGCCAAAGCCAGCAGCATGCCATGCCAAGGCCTAGGCCAGCAGCATACCATGCCAAGGCCTAGGCCAGCAGCATGCCATGCCACGGCCAAGGCAGCCCAGCCAAAGCCAGCAGCATGCCATGCCAAGGCCTAGGCCAGCAGCATGCCATGCCACGGCCAAGGCAGCCCAGCCAAAGCCAGCAGCATGCCATGCCAAGGCCAAGGCCAGCAGCATGCCATGCCACGGCCAAGGCAGCCCAGCCAAAGCCAGCAGCATGCCATGCCAAGGCCAAGGCCAGCAGCATGCCATGCCACGGCCAAGGCAGCCCAGCCAAAGCCAGCAGCATGCCATGCCAAGGCCTAGGCCAGCAGCATGCCATGCCACGGCCAAGGCAGGCCAGCCAAAGCCAACAACATGGCATGCCAAGGCCAAGGCCAGCAGCATGCCATGCCACGGCCAAGGCAGCCCAGCCAAAGCCAGCAGCATTGCATGCCAAGGCCTAGGCCAGCAGCATGCCATGCCACGGCCAAGGCAGGCCAGCCAAAGCCAGCAGCATGCCATGCCAAGGCCAAGGCCAGCAGCATGCCATGCCACGGCCAAGGCAGCCCAACCAAAGCCAGCAGCATGCCATGCCAAGGCTTAGGCCAGCAGCATGCCATGCCACGGCCAAGGCAGGCCAGCCAAAGCCAGCAGCATGCCATGCCAAGGCCTAGGCCACCAGCATGCCATGCCACGGCCAAGGCAGCCCAGCCAAAGCCAGCAGCATGCCATGCCAAGGCCAAGGCCAGCAGCATGCCATGCCACGGCTAAGGCAGCCCAGCCAAAGCCAGCAGCATGCCATGCGAAGGCCTAGGCCAGCAGCATGCCATGCCACGGCCAACGCAGGCCAGCCAAAGCCAGCAGCATGCCATGCCAAGGCCTAGGCCAGCAGCATGCCATGCCACGGCCAAGGCAGCCCAGCCAAAGCCAGCAGCATGCCATATCAAGGCCAAGGGCAGCAGCATGCCATGCCACGGCCAAGGCAGCCCAGCCAAAGCCAGCAGCATGCCATGCCATGGCCTAGGCCAGCAGCATGCCATGCCACGGCCAAGGCAGGCCAGCCAAAGCCAGCAGCATGCCATGCCAAGGCCAAGGCAGCCCAGCCAAAGCCAGCAGCATGCCATGCCAAGGCCTAGGCCAGCAGCATGCCATGCCACGGCCAAGGCAGCCCAGCCAAAGCCAGCAGCATGCCATATCAAGGCCAAGGCCAGCAGCATGCCATGCCACGGCCAAGGCAGCCCAGCCAAAGCCAGCAGCATGCCATGCCATGCCTAGGCCAGCAGCATGCCATGCCACGGCCAAGGCAGGCCAGCCAAAGCCAGCAGCATGCCATGCCAAGGCCTAGGCCAGCAGCATGCCATGCCACGGCCAAGGCAGGCCAGCCAAAGCCAGCAGCATGCCATGCCAAGGCCAAGGCCAGCAGCATGCCATGCCACGGCCAAGGCAGGCCAGCCAAAGCCAGCAGCATGCCATGCCAAGGCCAAGGCCAGCAGCATGCCATGCCACGGCCAAGGCTGCCAGCCAAAGCCAGCAGGATGCCATGCCAAGGCCTAGGCCAGCAGCATGCCATGCCACGGCCAAGGCAGCCCAGCCAAAGCCAGCAGCATGCCATGCCAAGGCCTAGGCCAGCAGCATGCCATGCCACGGCCAAGGCAGCCCAGCCAAAGCCAGCAGCATGCCATGCCACGGCCAAGGCAGCCCAGCCAAAGCCAGCAGCATGCCATGCCAAGGCCAAGGCCAAGGCCAGCAGCATGCCATGCCACGGCCAAGGCCAAGGCCAAGGCAGCCCATCCGAAGCCAGCAACATTCCATGGCAAGGCCAACGCAGCCCAGCCAAAGCCGGCGGCATGCCATGCCAAGGCCAAGGCCAGCCGCATGTCTTGCCACGGCCTTGTCCCGCAGCGTGGCGTGCCTTGGCCTTGGGCTAGAACATCGCATGCCACGCCCTTGGCAAGCAATCCTGTCCCTCGTGTAATTGCCATTTGGTTTGGCTTTGACTTACGTATATGTTGCCCTGCGAAATGCTTGTCCCTCGGGTAATAGCCGGTTTGGTTGCCTTTGACTTGCGAACACGTTGCTAGTGCTTTCCCCAGTGGAAGCTTGTTGGGAAAAGTATGTCCCTCGGAAGTTGCCTGTTGCGTTTGTTATTTGCATTCGAGCTATCCGATGCTTGCTGGGTTTCTCTAAGAGTTTTTGCACGTTCGTCGGGCTTTTTAATTATTTATTTACTCATAAAAATTATAATAAAATAAATTAAAAATAAAAAAATAATTAAAAAAATTACTATAATTACTAGTGCCTCATCTTATAATTGTTGGAATTTTTCTAGAATTTTTTGAGTATTTTTAGTAATTTTTATTATTTTTTAAGTATTAAAATTGAAATAAATTAAAATAAAATATTCCGGTGGCCAAATATTTTTTTATAATTTTTTTTATGGTGTATTAAATTATTTCATACAACTTTCATGTTGAAAGTTTTGGCAAAAAACCATTACTTTTTAAAAAAACCCCATTATGACTCCTCGAACATGCTTGATGTTTCCTCCTGCCAGATTGAAAAGGGCTTAACAGGCTATTATAAGGGGGGGGCACCTCCCTTAAGGCTGGCCAGCATGGCCAGGCCACAGGCCACGCCTATGCCTAGGCGGGCGCTTGGCACATGCCATCGCTTGGCTTGTGGCATTGGCTTGTGGCATCGAAACTACATAGCCAAGCACGGGATGCGTCGAGTGGCGGCCCGCGGCGGTGGCGGTGGCACGTTGGCCTAGGGCAGCATGCCATGCCACAGCCTTGGCCAGCAACATGG
>NW_028129474.1:16357500-16377500 GCF_055761805.1 Camellia sinensis
CCAACATGCAATGCCACGGCCTCGGCCCGCATGCCATGCCACGGCCTCGGCCCGCATGCCTTGCCACGGCGTCGCCCAACATGCCATGCCACGGCCTCGGCCCGCATGCCTTGCCACGGCCTCGGCCGCGCATGCCATGCCACCGCGTTGCCCGGCATGCCATGCCTTGGCCTCGGTCAACATGCCATGCCACGGCCTCGGCCTCGGCCCGCATGCCTTGCTACGGCGTCGCCCAACATGCAGTGCCACGGCCTCGGCCCGCATGCCATGCCACGGCCTCGGCCCGCATGCCTTGCCACGGCGTCGCCCAACATGCCATGCCACGGCCTCGGCCCGCATGCCTTGCCACGGCCTCGGCCGCGCATGCCATGCCACCGCGTTGCCCGGCATGCCATGCCTTGGCCTCGGTCAACATGCCATGCCACAGCCTCGGCCTCGGCCCGCATGCCTTGCTACGGCGTCGCCCAACATGCAGTGCCACGGCCTCGGCCCGCATGCCATGCCACGGCCTCGGCCCGCATGCCTTGCCACGGCGTCGCCCAACATGCCATGCCACGGCCTCGGCCCGCATGCCTTGCCACGGCCTCGGCCGCGCATGCCATGCCACCGCGTTGCCCGGCATGCCATGCCTTGGCCTCGGTCAACATGCCATGCCACGGCCTCGGCCTCGGCCCGCATGCCTTGCTACGGCGTCGCCCAACATGCAGTGCCACGGCCTCGGCCCGCATGCCATGCCACGGCCTCGGCCCGCATGCCTTGCCACGGCGTCGCCCAACATGCCATGCCACGGCCTCGGCTAGCATGCCATGCCACGGCCTCGGCCCGCATGCCTTGCCAAGGCGTTGCCCAACATGCCATGCCATGCCACGGCCTCGGCCCGCATGTCTTGCCAAGGCGTTGCCCAACATGCCATGCCACGGCCTCGGCCCGCATGCCTTGCCACGGCGTTGCCCAGCATGCCATGCCACCGCGTTGCCCGGCATGCCATGCCTTAGCCTTGGCCAGCATGGCATGCCACGGCCTCGGCCATCATGCCATGCCACGGCCTCGGCCCGCATGCCTTGCCACGGCGTTGCCCAACATGCCATGCCACGGCCTCGGCCCGCATGCCATGCCATGCCATGCCTTGGCCTTGGCCAGCATGACATGCCACGGCCTCGGCCCGCATGCCTTGCTACGGCGTCGCCCAACAAGCCATGCCACGGCCTCGGCCCGCATGACATGCCACGGCCTCGGACCGCATGCCTTGCTACGGCGTCGCCCAACATGCCATGCCACGGCCTCGGCCCGCATGACATGCCACGGCCTCGGCCATCATGCCATGCCACGGCCTCGGCCCGCATGCCTTGCCACGGCGTTGCCCAACATGCCATGCCACGGCCTCGGCCCGCATGCCATGCCATGCCACGGCCACGGCCCGCATGCCATGCCACGGCCACGGCCTCGGCCCGCATGCCTTGCTACGGCGTCGCCCAACATGCCATGCCACGGCCTCGGCCCGCATGCCGTGCCACGGCCTCGGCCCGCATGCCATGCCATGCCACGGCCCGCATGTCTTGCCACGGCGTTGCCAAACATGCCATGCCACGGCCTCGGCCCGCATGCCTTGCGACGGCGTCGCCCAACATGCCATGCCACGGCCACGGCCCGCATGCCATGCCACGGCCTCGGCCCGCATGCCATGCCACGGCCTCGGCCCGCATGCCTTGCTGCGGCGTTGCCCAACATGCCATGCCACGGCCTCGGCCCGCATGCCTTGCCACCGCGTTGCCCAGCATGCCATGCCACCGCGTTGCCCGGCGTGCCATGCCTTAGCCTTGGCCAACATGTCGAGCCACGGCCTCGGCCCGCATGCCATGCCATGCCACAGCCCGCATGTCTTGCCACGGCATTGCCAAACATGCCATGCCACGGCCTCGGCCCGCATGACGTGCCACGGCCTCGGCCCGCATGCCGTGCCACGGCCTCGGCCCGCATGACATGCCACGGCCTCGGCCCGCATGCCTTGCCACGACGCCGCCCAACTTGCCATGCCACGGCCTCGGCCCGCATGCCCTGCCACGGCCTCGGCCCGCATGACATGCCACGGCCTCGGCCCGCATGCCTTGCTACGGCGTCGCCCAACATGCCATGCCACGGCCTCGGCCCGCATGCCATGCCACGGCCTCGGCCCGCATGACATGCCACGGCCTCGGACCGCATGCCTTGCTACGGCGTCGCCCAACATGCCATGCCACGGGCTCGGCCCGCATGCCACGGCACGGCCTCGGCCCGCATGCCTTGCTACGGCGTCGCCCAACATGCCATGCCACGGCCTCGGCCCGCATGCCATGCCACGGCCTCGGCCCGCATGACATGCCACGGCCTCGGACCGCATGCCTTGCTACGGCGTCGCCCAACATGCCATGCCACGGCCTCGGCCCGCATGCCACGGCACGGCCTCGGCCCGCATGCCTTGCTACGGCGTCGCCCAACATGCCATGCCACGGCCTCGGCCCGCATGCCATGCCACGGCCTCGGCCCGCATGACATGCCACGGCCTCGGACCGCATGCCTTGCTACGGCGTCGTCCAACATGCCATGCCACGGCCTCGGCCCGCATGCCATGCCACGGCCTCGGCCCGCATGCCATGCCACGGCCTCGGCCCGCATGCCTTGCTGCGGCGTTGCCCAACATGCCATGCCACGGCCTCGGCCCGCATGCCTTGCCACCGCGTTGCCCAGCATGCCATGCCACCGCGTTGCCCGGCGTGCCATGCCTTAGCCTTGGCCAACATGTCGAGCCACGGCCTCGGCCCGCATGCCATGCCATGCCACGGCCCGCATGTCTTGCCACGGCGTGGCCAAACATGCCATGCCACGGCCTCGGCCCGCATGACGTGCCACGGCCTCGGCCCGCATGACATGCCACGGCCTCGGCCCGCATGCCTTGCTACGGCGTCGCCCAACATGCCTTGCCACGGCCTCGGCCCGCATGCCATGCCGCGGCCTCGGCCCGCATGACATGCCACGGCCTCGGCCAGCATGCCTTGCCACGACGCCGCCCAACTTGCCATGCCACGGCCTCGGCCCGCATGCCATGCCACGGCCTCGGCCCGCATGACATGCCACGGCCTCGGCCCGCATGCCTTGCTACGGCGTCGCCCAACATGCCATGCCACGGCCTCGGCCCGCATGCCATGCCACGGCCTCGGCCCGCATGACATGCCACGGCCTCGGACCGCATGCCTTGCTACGGCGTCGCCCAACATGCCATGCCACGGCCTCGGCCCGCATGCCACGGCACGGCCTCGGCCCGCATGCCTTGCTACGGCGTCGCCCAACATGCCATGCCACGGCCTCGGCCCGCATGCCATGCCACGGCCTCGGCCCGCATGACATGCCACGGCCTCGGACCGCATGCCTTGCTACGGCGTCGCCCAACATGCCATGCCACGGCCTCGGCCCGCACGCCACGGCACGGCCTCGGCCCGCATGCCTTGCTACGGCGTCGCCCAGCATGCCATGCCACGGCCTCAGCCCGCATGCCATGCCACGGCCTCGGCCCGCATGACATGCCACGGCCTCGGACCGCATGCCTTGCTACGGCGTCGCCCAACATGCCATGCCACGGCCTCGGCCCGCATGCCATGCCACGGCCTCGGCCCGCATGACATGCCACGGCCTCGGCCCGCATGCCTTGCGACGGCGTCGCCCAACATGCCTTGCCACGGCCTCGGCCCGCATGCCATGCCACGGCCTCGGCCCGCATGCCTTGCCACGACGTCGCCCAACTTGCCATGCCACGGCCTCGGCCCGCATGCCATGCCACGGCCTCGGCCCGCATGACATGCCACGGCCTCGGACCGCATGCCTTGCTACGGCGTCGCCCAACATGCCATGCCACGGCCTCGGCCCGCATGCCATGCCACGGCCTCGGCCCGCATGACATGCCACGGCCTCGGACCGCATGCCTTGCTACGGCGTCGCCCAACATGCCATGCCACGGCCTCGGCCCGCATGCCACGGCACGGCCTCGGCCCGCATGCCTTGCTACGGCGTCGCCCAACATGCCATGCCACGGCCTCGGCCCGCATGCCATGCCACGGCCTCGGCCCGCATGACATGCCACGGCCTCGGCCCGCATGCCTTGCTACGGCGTCGCCCAACATGCCTTGCCACGGCCTCGGCACGCATGCCATGCCACGGCCTCGGCCCGCATGCCTTGCCACGACGTCGCCCAACTTGCCATGCCACGGCCTCGGCCCGCATGCCATGCCACGGCCTCGGCGCGCATGACATGCCACGGCCTCGGCCCGCATGCCATGCTACGGCGTCGCCCAACATGCCATGCCACGGCCTCGGCCCGCATGCCATGCCACGGCCTCGGCCCGCATGCCATGCCACGGCCTCGGCCCGCATGACAGGCCACGGCCTCGGACCGCATGCCTTGCTACGGCGTCGCCCAACATGCCATGCCACGGCCTCGGCCCGCATGCCATGCCACGGCCTCGGCCCGCATGCCACGGCACGGCCTCGGCCCGCATGCCTTGCTACGGCGTCGCCCAACATGCCATGCCACGGCCTCGGCCCGCATGCCATGCCACGGCCTCGGCCCGCATGACATGCCACGGCCTCGGACCGCATGCCTTGCTACGGCGTCGCCCAACATGCCATGCCACAGCCTCGGCCCGCATGCCGTGCCACGGCCTCGGCCTCGGCCCGCATGCCTTGCTACGACGTTGGCCAACATGCCATGCCACGGCCCCGGCCCGCATGCCATGCCACCGCGTTGCCCGGCGTGCCATGCCTTAGCCTTGGCCAACATGTCGTGCCACGGCCTCGGCCCGCATGCCATGCCATGCCACGGCCCTCATGTCTTGCCACGGCGTTGCCAAACATGCCATGCCACGGCCTCGGCCCGCATGCCTTGCTACGGCGTCGCCCAACATGCCATGCCACGGCCCCGGCCCGCATGCCTTGCCACCGCGTTGCCCGGCGTGCCATGCCACCGCGTTGCCCGGCGTGCCATGCCTTAGCCTTGGCCAACATGTCGTGCCACGGCCTCGGCCCGCATGCCATGCCATGCCACGGCCCGCATGTCTTGCCACGGCGTTGCCAAACATGCCATGCCACGGCCTCGGCCCGCATGCCTTGCCACGGCCTCGGCCAACATGCCATGCCACGGCCTCGGCCCGCATGCCATGCCACGGCCTCGGCCCGCATGACATGCCACGGCCTCGGCCCGCATGCCTTGCTACGGCGTCGCCCAACATGCCATGCCACGGCCTCGGCCCGCATGCCATGCCACGGCCTCGGCCCGCATGCCCTTCTACGGCGTTGCCCAACATGCCATGCCACGGCCTCGGCCCGCATGCCTTGCCACCGCGTTGCCCAGCATGCCATGCCACCGCGTTGCCCGGCGTGCCATGCCTTAGCCTTGGCCAACATGTCGTGCCACGGCCTCGGCCCGCATGCCATGCCACGGCCTCGGCCCGCATGTCTTGCCACGGCGTTGCCCAACATGCCATGCCACGGCCTCGGCCCCCATGCCTTGCCACCGCGCTGCCCAGCATGCCAATGCACCGCGTTGCCCGGCGTGCCATGCCTTAGCCTTGGCCAACATGCCACGCCACGGCCTCGGCCCGCATGGCTTGCCAGGGCGTTGCCCAACATGCCATGCCACGGCCTCGGCCCGCATGTCTTGCCACGGCGTTGCCCAACATGCCATGCCATGCCACGCCACGGCCTCGGCCCGCATGCCATGCCACGGCCTCGGCCCGCATGCCATGCCATGCCACGGCCTCGGCCCGCATGCCATGCCACGGCCTCGGCCAGCATGCCATGCCAAGGCCTCGGCCCGCATGCCTTGCCACGGCGTTGCCCAGCATGCCATGCCACCGCGTTGCCCAGCGGGCCGTGCCGCGGCCTCGGCCCGCATGCCTTGCGACTGCCTTGGCCAGCGTGCCATGCCACAGCGTGCCATGCCTTAGCCTTGGCCTACATGCCATGCCACTGCCTTGGCCAGCATGTCGTGCCACCGCCACGGCCAGCATGCCATGCCGGTCCGTTGCCCAGCATGCCACGGCCGTGGCGGCATGGCAAGCCACGGCCTCGGCCAGCATGCCATGCCACGGCCTCGGCCAGCATGCCATGGCACTGTCTTGGTCAGCATGCCATGCCATGGCACCGCCTTGTCCAGCACGCCGTGCCGCAGCGTTGGCCAGCATGCCTTGGCCGGCATGCCATGCCAATGCCTTGGGCCAACATGGCGTGCCACGGGCTGGGCCATGCCGGTCCGTTGCCCGGCATGCCACGGCCGTGGCGGCATGGCAAGCCACGGCCTCGGCCAGCATGCCATGCCCCGGCCTCGCCCAGCATGCCATGGCACGGTCTTGGTCAGCATGCCATGCCATGGCACCGCCTTGTGCAGCGTTGGCCAGCATGCCTTGGCCGGCATGCCATGCCAATGCCTTGGGCCAACATGGCGTGCCACGGGCTGGGCGAGCACGGCATGCCACGGGCTGGGCGAGCATGCCACGCCACGGCCTTGGCTAGCAGCAAGGCATGCCACGGCCTCGGCGAGCATGCCATGCCATGCCAAGGCCAAGGCCAAAGCCAAGGCCAAGGCAGTGGGCAAGGCCAAGTCCCTGTGCAAGGCATGGCCAAGGCCAAGGCAAAGGCCAAGGCCGCGGGCAAAGGCCAAGGCCAAGGCCAAGGCCATGGCGTGCCACCGCCTCGATCGATCTTTTTGAACATGATTCTTTTATAATCTTACCCAAACCGTGCAACACAATTAAAAATGCACTACAATCAATTTTAAATGTCATTCCCTATTTTTTTGCAATTTTTCTGGAGCTTTTCGAATTTTTAAAGCCCTTATTTGGCATAAAAAAATCAAAATAAAATAAAAAAAATGAAAAAAATAATTTAATAATTTCTATAATTACTAGTGAATCATCCTTTAATTATGGGAATTTTTCCATAATTTTTTGACTATTTTTATTAATTTTTATTATTTTTTAAGTATTAATATCGAAATAAATTAAAATAAAATATTTTCTGTAAAAAAATATTTTTTTTAATTTTTTTTATGGTGTATTAAATTATTTCCTACAACTTTCATGTTGAAAGTTTTGGCAAAAAACCATTACTTTTTAAAAAAACTCCATTATGACTCCTCGAACATGCTTCATGTTTCCTCCTGCCAGATTGAAAAGGGCTTAACAGGCTATTATAAGGGGGGGGCACCTCCCTTGCCCAGGGCAAGGCAGTGGCAGGTACGCCCCATGTTGGGCGCGGCCTGGGCTGCGGCCTTGGGTTACATGCACTGCGGCTCGACCGCGGCCTGGGCTGCGGCCTGGGGCGGCTCGGCCGCGGCCTTGGGCGGCCTGGACCGCGGCCTTGGGCGGCCTTGCGCGGCCTGGGCGCGGCCTTGGGCGGCCTGGGCGCGGCCTTGCGCGGCCTGGGCGCGGCCTTGGGCAGCATGGCGTGGCATGCGCGCGGGCGTGGGCGGCCTGGCATGCGCGCGGCATGGGCAGCACGGCATGGCATGCGCACGGCCTGGGCGGCCTGGCATGCAGCCGGCCTGGCATGCCCGCGGCGTGGGCAGCACGGCATGGCATGCGCACGGCCTGGGCGGCCTGGCATGCAGCCGGCCTGGCATGCCCGCGGCGTGGGCAGCACGGCATGGCATGCGCACGGCCTGGGCGGCCTGGCATGCAGCCGGCCTGGGCAGCACGGCATGGCATGCGCACGGCCTGGGCGGCCTGGCATGCCCGCGGCGTGGGCAGCGTGGCCTGTGCGAATACCGCGCGCGTGGTCTTTTGACCACGGTGCGCGTGTTGCGCGCATGGTCGCGCACGCCTTTGCACGCCTTCGCACGCAACGCACGTCTAGTGATAAGAACCGCAGCCAAGGCAGCCCAGCCCCAAGGCCAAGGCCACCAGCATGGCATGCCACGGCGAAGGCAGCCCAGCCAAAGCCAGCAGCATGCCATGCCAAGGCCAGCAGCATGCCATGCCACGGCCAAGGCAGGCCAGCCAAAGCCAGCAGCATGCCATGCCAAGGCCAAGGCCAGCAGCATGCCATGCCACGGCCAAGGCAGCCCAGCCAAAGCCAGCAGCATGCCAAGCCAAGGCCAAGGCCAGCAGCATGCCATGCCACGGCCAAGGCAGCCCAGCCAAAGCCAGCAGCATGCCATGCCAAGGCCTAGGCCAGCAGCATGCCATGCCACGGCCAAGGCAGGCAAGCCAAAGCCAGCAGCATGCCATGCCAAGGCCAAGGCCAGCAGCATGCCATGCCACGGCCAAGGCAGCCCAGCCAAAGCCAGCAGCATGCCATGCCAAGGCCTAGGCCAGCAGCATGCCATGCCACGGCCAAGGCAGGCCAGCCAAAGCCAGCAGCATGCCATGCCAAGGCCAAGGCCAGCAGCATGCCATGCCACGGCCAAGGCAGCCCAGCCAAAGCCAGCAGCATGCCATGCCAAGGCCTAGGCCAGCAGCATGCCATGCCACGGCCAAGGCAGGCAAGCCAAAGCCAGCAGCATGCCATGCCAAGGCCATGGCCAGCAGCATGCCATGCCACGGCCAAGGCAGCCCAGCCAAAGCCAGCAGCATGCCATGCCAAGGCCAAGGCCAGCAGCATGCCATGCCACGGCCAAGGCAGCCCAGCCAAAGCCAGCAGCATGCCATGCCAAGGCCTAGGCCAGCAGCATGCCATGCCACGGCCAAGGCAGGCCAGCCAAAGCCAGCAGCATGCCATGCCAAGGCCAAGGCCAGCAGCATGCCATGCCACGGCCAAGGCAGCCCAACCAAACCCAGCAGCATGCCATGCCAAGGCCTAGGCCAGCAGCATGCCATGCCACGGCCAAGGCAGGCCAGCCAAAGCCAGCAGCATGCCATGCCAAGGCCTAGGCCACCAGCATGCCATGCCACGGCCAAGGCAGCCCAGCCAAAGCCAGCAGCATGCCATGCCAAGGCCAAGGCCAGCAGCATGCCATGCCACGGCCAAGGCAGCCCAGCCAAAGCCAGCAGCATGCCATGCCAAGGCCTAGGCCAGCAGCATGCCATGCCACGGCCAAGGCAGGCAAGCCAAAGCCAGCAGCATGCCATGCCAAGGCCAAGGCCAGCAGCATGCCATGCCACGGCCAAGGCAGCCCAGCCAAAGCCAGCAGCATGCCATGCCAAGGCCTAGGCCAGCAGCATGCCATGCCACGGCCAAGGCAGGCCAGCCAAAGCCAGCAGCATGCCATGCCAAGGCCAAGGCCAGCAGCATGCCATGCCACGGCCAAGGCAGCCCAGCCAAAGCCAGCAGCATGCCATGCCAAGGCCTAGGCCAGCAGCATGCCATGCCACGGCCAAGGCAGGCAAGCCAAAGCCAGCAGCATGCCATGCCAAGGCCATGGCCAGCAGCATGCCATGCCACGGCCAAGGCAGCCCAGCCAAAGCCAGCAGCATGCCATGCCAAGGCCAAGGCCAGCAGCATGCCATGCCACGGCCAAGGCAGCCCAGCCAAAGCCAGCAGCATGCCATGCCAAGGCCTAGGCCAGCAGCATGCCATGCCACGGCCAAGGCAGGCCAGCCAAAGCCAGCAGCATGCCATGCCAAGGCCAAGGCCAGCAGCATGCCATGCCACGGCCAAGGCAGCCCAACCAAAGCCAGCAGCATGCCATGCCAAGGCCTAGGCCAGCAGCATGCCATGCCACGGCCAAGGCAGGCCAGCCAAAGCCAGCAGCATGCCATGCCAAGGCCTAGGCCACCAGCATGCCATGCCACGGCCAAGGCAGCCCAGCCAAAGCCAGCAGCATGCCATGCCAAGGCCAAGGCCAGCAGCATGCCATGCCACGGCCAAGGCAGCCCAGCCAAAGCCAGCAGCATGCCATGCCAAGGCCTAGGCCAGCAGCATGCCATGCCACGGCCAAGGCAGGCAAGCCAAAGCCAGCAGCATGCCATGCCAAGGCCATGGCCAGCAGCATGCCATGCCACGGCCAAGGCAGCCCAGCCAAAGCCAGCAGCATGCCATGCCAAGGCCAAGGCCAGCAGCATGCCATGCCACGGCCAAGGCAGCCCAGCCAAAGCCAGCAGCATGCCATGCCAAGGCCTAGGCCAGCAGCATGCCATGCCACGGCCAAGGCAGGCCAGCCAAAGCCAGCAGCATGCCATGCCAAGGCCAAGGCCAGCAGCATGCCATGCCACGGCCAAGGCAGCCCAACCAAACCCAGCAGCATGCCATGCCAAGGCCTAGGCCAGCAGCATGCCATGCCACGGCCAAGGCAGGCCAGCCAAAGCCAGCAGCATGCCATGCCAAGGCCTAGGCCACCAGCATGCCATGCCACGGCCAAGGCAGCCCAGCCAAAGCCAGCAGCATGCCATGCCAAGGCCAAGGCCAGCAGCATGCCATGCCACGGCCAAGGCAGCCCAGCCAAAGCCAGCAGCATGCCATGCCAAGGCCTAGGCCAGCAGCATGCCATGCCCCGGCCAAGGCAGGCAAGCCAAAGCCAGCAGCATGCCATGCCAAGGCCAAGGCCAGCAGCATGCCATGCCACGGCCAAGGCAGCCCAGCCAAAGCCAGCAGCATGCCATGCCAAGGCCTAGGCCAGCAGCATGCCATGCCACGGCCAAGGCAGGCCAGCCAAAGCCAGCAGCATGCCATGCCAAGGCCAAGGCCAGCAGCATGCCATGCCACGGCCAAGGCAGCCCAGCCAAAGCCAGCAGCATGCCATGCCAAGGCCTAGGCCAGCAGCATGCCATGCCACGGCCAAGGCAGGCAAGCCAAAGCCAGCAGCATGCCATGCCAAGGCCATGGCCAGCAGCATGCCATGCCACGGCCAAGGCAGCCCAGCCAAAGCCAGCAGCATGCCATGCCAAGGCCAAGGCCAGCAGCATGCCATGCCACGGCCAAGGCAGCCCAGCCAAAGCCAGCAGCATGCCATGCCAAGGCCTAGGCCAGCAGCATGCCATGCCACGGCCAAGGCAGGCCAGCCAAAGCCAGCAGCATGCCATGCCAAGGCCAAGGCCAGCAGCATGCCATGCCACGGCCAAGGCAGCCCAACCAAAGCCAGCAGCATGCCATGCCAAGGCCTAGGCCAGCAGCATGCCATGCCACGGCCAAGGCAGGCCAGCCAAAGCCAGCAGCATGCCATGCCAAGGCCTAGGCCACCAGCATGCCATGCCACGGCCAAGGCAGCCCAGCCAAAGCCAGCAGCATGCCATGCCAAGGCCAAGGCCAGCAGCATGCCATGCCACGGCCAAGGCAGCCCAGCCAAAGCCAGCAGCATGCCATGCCAAGGCCTAGGCCAGCAGCATGCCATGCCACGGCCAAGGCAGGCAAGCCAAAGCCAGCAGCATGCCATGCCAAGGCCATGGCCAGCAGCATGCCATGCCACGGCCAAGGCAGCCCAGCCAAAGCCAGCAGCATGCCATGCCAAGGCCAAGGCCAGCAGCATGCCATGCCACGGCCAAGGCAGCCCAGCCAAAGCCAGCAGCATGCCAAGCCAAGGCCAAGGCCAGCAGCATGCCATGCCACGGCCAAGGCAGCCCAGCCAAAGCCAGCAGCATGCCATGCCAAGGCCTAGGCCAGCAGCATGCCATGCCACGGCCAAGGCAGGCAAGCCAAAGCCAGCAGCATGCCATGCCAAGGCCAAGGCCAGCAGCATGCCATGCCACGGCCAAGGCAGCCCAGCCAAAGCCAGCAGCATGCCATGCCAAGGCCTAGGCCAGCAGCATGCCATGCCACGGCCAAGGCAGGCCAGCCAAAGCCAGCAGCATGCCATGCCAAGGCCAAGGCCAGCAGCATGCCATGCCACGGCCAAGGCAGCCCAGCCAAAGCCAGCAGCATGCCATGCCAAGGCCTAGGCCAGCAGCATGCCATGCCACGGCCAAGGCAGGCAAGCCAAAGCCAGCAGCATGCCATGCCAAGGCCATGGCCAGCAGCATGCCATGCCACGGCCAAGGCAGCCCAGCCAAAGCCAGCAGCATGCCATGCCAAGGCCAAGGCCAGCAGCATGCCATGCCACGGCCAAGGCAGCCCAGCCAAAGCCAGCAGCATGCCATGCCAAGGCCTAGGCCAGCAGCATGCCATGCCACGGCCAAGGCAGGCCAGCCAAAGCCAGCAGCATGCCATGCCAAGGCCAAGGCCAGCAGCATGCCATGCCACGGCCAAGGCAGCCCAACCAAAGCCAGCAGCATGCCATGCCAAGGCCTAGGCCAGCAGCATGCCATGCCACGGCCAAGGCAGGCCAGCCAAAGCCAGCAGCATGCCATGCCAAGGCCTAGGCCACCAGCATGCCATGCCACGGCCAAGGCAGCCCAGCCAAAGCCAGCAGCATGCCATGCCAAGGCCAAGGCCAGCAGCATGCCATGCCACGGCCAAGGCAGCCCAGCCAAAGCCAGCAGCATGCCATGCCAAGGCCTAGGCCAGCAGCATGCCATGCCACGGCCAAGGCAGGCAAGCCAAAGCCAGCAGCATGCCATGCCAAGGCCATGGCCAGCAGCATGCCATGCCACGGCCAAGGCAGCCCAGCCAAAGCCAGCAGCATGCCATGCCAAGGCCAAGGCCAGCAGCATGCCATGCCACGGCCAAGGCAGCCCAGCCAAAGCCAGCAGCATGCCAAGCCAAGGCCAAGGCCAGCAGCATGCCATGCCACGGCCAAGGCAGCCCAGCCAAAGCCAGCAGCATGCCATGCCAAGGCCTAGGCCAGCAGCATGCCATGCCACGGCCAAGGCAGGCAAGCCAAAGCCAGCAGCATGCCATGCCAAGGCCAAGGCCAGCAGCATGCCATGCCACGGCCAAGGCAGCCCAGCCAAAGCCAGCAGCATGCCATGCCAAGGCCTAGGCCAGCAGCATGCCATGCCACGGCCAAGGCAGGCCAGCCAAAGCCAGCAGCATGCCATGCCAAGGCCAAGGCCAGCAGCATGCCATGCCACGGCTAAGGCAGCCCAGCCAAAGCCAGCAGCATGCCATGCCAAGGCCTAGGCCAGCAGCATGCCATGCCACGGCCAAGGCAGGCAAGCCAAAGCCAGCAGCATGCCATGCCAAGGCCATGGCCAGCAGCATGCCATGCCACGGCCAAGGCAGCCCAGCCAAAGCCAGCAGCATGCCATGCCAAGGCCAAGGCCAGCAGCATGCCATGCCACGGCCAAGGCAGCCCAGCCAAAGCCAGCAGCATGCCATGCCAAGGCCTAGGCCAGCAGCATGCCATGCCACGGCCAAGGCAGGCCAGCCAAAGCCAGCAGCATGCCATGCCAAGGCCAAGGCAGGCCAGCCAAAGCCAGCAGCATGCCATGCCAAGGCCAAGGCCAGCAGCATGCCATGCCACGGCCAAGGCAGCCCAACCAAAGCCAGCAGCATGCCATGCCAAGGCCTAGGCCAGCAGCATGCCATGCCACGGCCAAGGCAGGCCAGCCAAAGCCAGCAGCATGCCATGCCAAGGCCTAGGCCACCAGCATGCCATGCCACGGCCAAGGCAGCCCAGCCAAAGCCAGCAGCATGCCATGCCAAGGCCAAGGCCAGCAGCATGCCATGCCACGGCCAAGGCAGCCCAGCCAAAGCCAGCAGCATGCCATGCCAAGGCCTAGGCCAGCAGCATGCCATGCCACGGCCAAGGCAGGCAAGCCAAAGCCAGCAGCATGCCATGCCAAGGCCATGGCCAGCAGCATGCCATGCCACGGCCAAGGCAGCCCAGCCAAAGCCAGCAGCATGCCATGCCAAGGCCAAGGCCAGCAGCATGCCATGCCACGGCCAAGGCAGCCCAGCCAAAGCCAGCAGCATGCCATGCCAAGGCCTAGGCCAGCAGCATGCCATGCCACGGCCAAGGCAGGCCAGCCAAAGCCAGCAGCATGCCATGCCAAGGCCAAGGCCAGCAGCATGCCATGCCACGGCCAAGGCAGCCCAGCCAAAGCCAGCAGCATGCCATGCCAAGGCCTAGGCCAGCAGCATGCCATGCCACGGCCAAGGCAGGCAAGCCAAAGCCAGCAGCATGCCATGCCAAGGCCATGGCCAGCAGCATGCCATGCCACGGCCAAGGCAGCCCAGCCAAAGCCAGCAGCATGCCATGCCAAGGCCAAGGCCAGCAGCATGCCATGCCACGGCCAAGGCAGCCCAGCCAAAGCCAGCAGCATGCCATGCCAAGGCCTAGGCCAGCAGCATGCCATGCCACGGCCAAGGCAGGCCAGCCAAAGCCAGCAGCATGCCATGCCAAGGCCAAGGCCAGCAGCATGCCATGCCACGGCCAAGGCAGCCCAACCAAAGCCAGCAGCATGCCATGCCAAGGCCTAGGCCAGCAGCATGCCATGCCACGGCCAAGGCAGGCCAGCCAAAGCCAGCAGCATGCCATGCCAAGGCCTAGGCCACCAGCATGCCATGCCACGGCCAAGGCAGCCCAGCCAAAGCCAGCAGCATGCCATGCCAAGGCCAAGGCCAGCAGCATGCCATGCCACGGCCAAGGCAGCCCAGCCAAAGCCAGCAGCATGCCATGCCAAGGCCTAGGCCAGCAGCATGCCATGCCACGGCCAAGGCAGGCAAGCCAAAGCCAGCAGCATGCCATGCCAAGGCCATGGCCAGCAGCATGCCATGCCACGGCCAAGGCAGCCCAGCCAAAGCCAGCAGCATGCCATGCCAAGGCCAAGGCCAGCAGCATGCCATGCCACGGCCAAGGCAGCCCAGCCAAAGCCAGCAGCATGCCAAGCCAAGGCCAAGGCCAGCAGCATGCCATGCCACGGCCAAGGCAGCCCAGCCAAAGCCAGCAGCATGCCATGCCAAGGCCTAGGCCAGCAGCATGCCATGCCACGGCCAAGGCAGGCAAGCCAAAGCCAGCAGCATGCCATGCCAAGGCCAAGGCCAGCAGCATGCCATGCCACGGCCAAGGCAGCCCAGCCAAAGCCAGCAGCATGCCATGCCAAGGCCTAGGCCAGCAGCATGCCATGCCACGGCCAAGGCAGGCCAGCCAAAGCCAGCAGCATGCCATGCCAAGGCCAAGGCCAGCAGCATGCCATGCCACGGCTAAGGCAGCCCAGCCAAAGCCAGCAGCATGCCATGCCAAGGCCTAGGCCAGCAGCATGCCATGCCACGGCCAAGGCAGGCAAGCCAAAGCCAGCAGCATGCCATGCCAAGGCCATGGCCAGCAGCATGCCATGCCACGGCCAAGGCAGCCCAGCCAAAGCCAGCAGCATGCCATGCCAAGGCCAAGGCCAGCAGCATGCCATGCCACGGCCAAGGCAGCCCAGCCAAAGCCAGCAGCATGCCATGCCAAGGCCTAGGCCAGCAGCATGCCATGCCACGGCCAAGGCAGGCCAGCCAAAGCCAGCAGCATGCCATGCCAAGGCCAAGGCAGGCCAGCCAAAGCCAGCAGCATGCCATGCCAAGGCCAAGGCCAGCAGCATGCCATGCCACGGCCAAGGCAGCCCAACCAAAGCCAGCAGCATGCCATGCCAAGGCCTAGGCCAGCAGCATGCCATGCCACGGCCAAGGCAGGCCAGCCAAAGCCAGCAGCATGCCATGCCAAGGCCTAGGCCACCAGCATGCCATGCCACGGCCAAGGCAGCCCAGCCAAAGCCAGCAGCATGCCATGCCAAGGCCAAGGCCAGCAGCATGCCATGCCACGGCCAAGGCAGCCCAGCCAAAGCCAGCAGCATGCCATGCCAAGGCCTAGGCCAGCAGCATGCCATGCCACGGCCAAGGCAGGCAAGCCAAAGCCAGCAGCATGCCATGCCAAGGCCATGGCCAGCAGCATGCCATGCCACGGCCAAGGCAGCCCAGCCAAAGCCAGCAGCATGCCATGCCAAGGCCAAGGCCAGCAGCATGCCATGCCACGGCCAAGGCAGCCCAGCCAAAGCCAGCAGCATGCCATGCCAAGGCCTAGGCCAGCAGCATGCCATGCCACGGCCAAGGCAGGCCAGCCAAAGCCAGCAGCATGCCATGCCAAGGCCAAGGCCAGCAGCATGCCATGCCACGGCCAAGGCAGCCCAACCAAAGCCAGCAGCATGCCATGCCAAGGCCTAGGCCAGCAGCATGCCATGCCACGGCCAAGGCAGGCCAGCCAAAGCCAGCAGCATGCCATGCCAAGGCCTAGGCCACCAGCATGCCATGCCACGGCCAAGGCAGCCCAGCCAAAGCCAGCAGCATGCCATGCCAAGGCCAAGGCCAGCAGCATGCCATGCCACGGCCAAGGCAGCCCAGCCAAAGCCAGCAGCATGCCATGCCAAGGCCTAGGCCAGCAGCATGCCATGCCACGGCCAAGGCAGGCCAGCCAAAGCCAGCAGCATGCCATGCCAAGGCCTAGGCCAGCAGCATGCCATGCCACGGCCAAGGCAGCCCAGCCAAAGCCAGCAGCATGCCATATCACGGCCAAGGGCAGCAGCATGCCATGCCACGGCCAAGGCAGCCCAGCCAAAGCCAGCAGCATGCCATGCCATGGCCTAGGCCAGCAGCATGCCATGCCACGGCCAAGGCAGGCCAGCCAAAGCCAGCAGCATGCCATGCCAAGGCCAAGGCCAGCAGCATGCCATGCCACGGCCAAGGCAGGCCAGCCAAAGCCAGCAGCATGCCATGCCAAGGCCTAGGCCAGCAGCATGCCATGCCACGGCCAAGGCAGCCCAGCCAAAGCCAGCAGCATGCCATATCAAGGCCAAGGCCAGCAGCATGCCATGCCACGGCCAAGGCAGCCCAGCCAAAGCCAGCAGCATGCCATGCCATGGCCTAGGCCAGCAGCATGCCATGCCACGGCCAAGGCAGGCCAGCCAAAGCCAGCAGCATGCCATGCCAAGGCCTAGGCCAGCAGCATGCCATGCCACGGCCAAAACAGGCCAGCCAAAGCCAGCAGCATGCCATGCCAAGGCCTAGGCCAGCAGCATGCCATGCCACGGCCAAGGCAGGCCAGCCAAAGCCAGCAGCATGCCATGCCAAGGCCAAGGCCAGCAGCATGCCATGCCACGGCCAAGGCAGCCCAGCCAAAGCCAGCAGCATGCCATATCAAGGCCAAGGCCAGCAGCATGCCATGCCACGGCCAAGGCAGCCCAGCCAAAGCCAGCAGCATGCCATGCCATGCCTAGGCCAGCAGCATGCCATGCCACGGCCAAGGCAGGCCAGCCAAAGCCAGCAGCATGCCATGCCAAGGCCTAGGCCAGCAGCATGCCATGCCACGGCCAAGGCAGGCCAGCCAAAGCCAGCAGCATGCCATGCCAAGGCCAAGGCCAGCAGCATGCCATGCCAAGGCCAAGGCCAGCAGCATGCCATGCCACGGCCAAGGCTGCCAGCCAAAGCCAGCAGCATGCCATGCCAAGGCCTAGGCCAGCAGCATACCATGCCAAGGCCTAGGCCAGCAGCATGCCATGCCACGGCCAAGGCAGCCCAGCCAAAGCCAGCAGCATGCCATGCCAAGGCCTAGGCCAGCAGCATGCCATGCCACGGCCAAGGCAGCCCAGCCAAAGCCAGCAGCATGCCATGCCAAAGCCAAGGCCAGCAGCATGCCATGCCACGGCCAAGGCAGCCCAGCCAAAGCCAGCAGCATGCCATGCCAAGGCCAAGGCCAGCAGCATGCCATGCCACGGCCAAGGCAGCCCAGCCAAAGCCAGCAGCATGCCATGCCAAGGCCTAGGCCAGCAGCATGCCATGCCACGGCCAAGGCAGGCCAGCCAAAGCCAACAACATGGCATGCCAAGGCCAAGGCCAGCAGCATGCCATGCCACGGCCAAGGCAGCCCAGCCAAAGCCAGCAGCATTGCATGCCAAGGCCTAGGCCAGCAGCATGCCATGCCACGGCCAAGGCAGGCCAGCCAAAGCCAGCAGCATGCCATGCCAAGGCCAAGGCCAGCAGCATGCCATGCCACGGCCAAGGCAGCCCAACCAAAGCCAGCAGCATGCCATGCCAAGGCTTAGGCCAGCAGCATGCCATGCCACGGCCAAGGCAGGCCAGCCAAAGCCAGCAGCATGCCATGCCAAGGCCTAGGCCACCAGCATGCCATGCCACGGCCAAGGCAGCCCAGCCAAAGCCAGCAGCATGCCATGCCAAGGCCAAGGCCAGCAGCATGCCATGCCACGGCTAAGGCAGCCCAGCCAAAGCCAGCAGCATGCCATGCGAAGGCCTAGGCCAGCAGCATGCCATGCCACGGCCAACGCAGGCCAGCCAAAGCCAGCAGCATGCCATGCCAAGGCCTAGGCCAGCAGCATGCCATGCCACGGCCAAGGCAGCCCAGCCAAAGCCAGCAGCATGCCATATCAAGGCCAAGGGCAGCAGCATGCCATGCCACGGCCAAGGCAGCCCAGCCAAAGCCAGCAGCATGCCATGCCATGGCCTAGGCCAGCAGCATGCCATGCCACGGCCAAGGCAGGCCAGCCAAAGCCAGCAGCATGCCATGCCAAGGCCAAGGCAGCCCAGCCAAAGCCAGCAGCATGCCATGCCAAGGCCTAGGCCAGCAGCATGCCATGCCACGGCCAAGGCAGCCCAGCCAAAGCCAGCAGCATGCCATATCAAGGCCAAGGCCAGCAGCATGCCATGCCACGGCCAAGGCAGCCCAGCCAAAGCCAGCAGCATGCCATGCCATGCCTAGGCCAGCAGCATGCCATGCCACGGCCAAGGCAGGCCAGCCAAAGCCAGCAGCATGCCATGCCAAGGCCTAGGCCAGCAGCATGCCATGCCACGGCCAAGGCAGGCCAGCCAAAGCCAGCAGCATGCCATGCCAAGGCCAAGGCCAGCAGCATGCCATGCCACGGCCAAGGCAGGCCAGCCAAAGCCAGCAGCATGCCATGCCAAGGCCAAGGCCAGCAGCATGCCATGCCACGGCCAAGGCTGCCAGCCAAAGCCAGCAGGATGCCATGCCAAGGCCTAGGCCAGCAGCATGCCATGCCACGGCCAAGGCAGCCCAGCCAAAGCCAGCAGCATGCCATGCCAAGGCCTAGGCCAGCAGCATGCCATGCCACGGCCAAGGCAGCCCAGCCAAAGCCAGCAGCATGCCATGCCACGGCCAAGGCAGCCCAGCCAAAGCCAGCAGCATGCCATGCCAAGGCCAAGGCCAAGGCCAGCAGCATGCCATGCCACGGCCAAGGCCAAGGCCAAGGCAGCCCATCCGAAGCCAGCAACATTCCATGGCAAGGCCAACGCAGCCCAGCCAAAGCCGGCGGCATGCCATGCCAAGGCCAAGGCCAGCCGCATGTCTTGCCACGGCCTTGTCCCGCAGCGTGGCGTGCCTTGGCCTTGGGCTAGAACATCGCATGCCACGCCCTTGGCAAGCAATCCTGTCCCTCGTGTAATTGCCATTTGGTTTGGCTTTGACTTACGTATATGTTGCCCTGCGAAATGCTTGTCCCTCGGGTAATAGCCGGTTTGGTTGCCTTTGACTTGCGAACACGTTGCTAGTGCTTTCCCCAGTGGAAGCTTGTTGGGAAAAGTATGTCCCTCGGAAGTTGCCTGTTGCGTTTGTTATTTGCATTCGAGCTATCCGATGCTTGCTGGGTTTCTCTAAGAGTTTTTGCACGTTCGTCGGGCTTTTTAATTATTTATTTACTCATAAAAATTATAATAAAATAAATTAAAAATAAAAAAATAATTAAAAAAATTACTATAATTACTAGTGCCTCATCTTATAATTGTTGGAATTTTTCTAGAATTTTTTGAGTATTTTTAGTAATTTTTATTATTTTTTAAGTATTAAAATTGAAATAAATTAAAATAAAATATTCCGGTGGCCAAATATTTTTTTATAATTTTTTTTATGGTGTATTAAATTATTTCATACAACTTTCATGTTGAAAGTTTTGGCAAAAAACCATTACTTTTTAAAAAAACCCCATTATGACTCCTCGAACATGCTTGATGTTTCCTCCTGCCAGATTGAAAAGGGCTTAACAGGCTATTATAAGGGGGGGCACCTCCCTTAAGGCTGGCCAGCATGGCCAGGCCACAGGCCACGCCTATGCCTAGGCGGGCGCTTGGCACATGCCATCGCTTGGCTTGTGGCATTGGCTTGTGGCATCGAAACTACATAGCCAAGCACGGGATGCGTCGAGTGGCGGCCCGCGGCGGTGGCG
>NW_028129474.1:16387500-16407500 GCF_055761805.1 Camellia sinensis
GGCCCGCAGGCCTTGCTACGGCGTCGCCCAACATGCAATGCCACGGCCTCGGCCCGCATGCCATGCCACGGCCTCGGCCCGCATGCCTTGCCACGGCGTCGCCCAACATGCCATGCCACGGCCTCGGCCCGCATGCCTTGCCACGGCCTCGGCCGCGCATGCCATGCCACCGCGTTGCCCGGCATGCCATGCCTTGGCCTCGGTCAACATGCCATGCCACGGCCTCGGCCTCGGCCCGCATGCCTTGCTACGGCGTCGCCCAACATGCAGTGCCACGGCCTCGGCCCGCATGCCATGCCACGGCCTCGGCCCGCATGCCTTGCCACGGCGTCGCCCAACATGCCATGCCACGGCCTCGGCCCGCATGCCTTGCCACGGCCTCGGCCGCGCATGCCATGCCACCGCGTTGCCCGGCATGCCATGCCTTGGCCTCGGTCAACATGCCATGCCACAGCCTCGGCCTCGGCCCGCATGCCTTGCTACGGCGTCGCCCAACATGCAGTGCCACGGCCTCGGCCCGCATGCCATGCCACGGCCTCGGCCCGCATGCCTTGCCACGGCGTCGCCCAACATGCCATGCCACGGCCTCGGCCCGCATGCCTTGCCACGGCCTCGGCCGCGCATGCCATGCCACCGCGTTGCCCGGCATGCCATGCCTTGGCCTCGGTCAACATGCCATGCCACGGCCTCGGCCTCGGCCCGCATGCCTTGCTACGGCGTCGCCCAACATGCAGTGCCACGGCCTCGGCCCGCATGCCATGCCACGGCCTCGGCCCGCATGCCTTGCCACGGCGTCGCCCAACATGCCATGCCACGGCCTCGGCTAGCATGCCATGCCACGGCCTCGGCCCGCATGCCTTGCCAAGGCGTTGCCCAACATGCCATGCCATGCCACGGCCTCGGCCCGCATGTCTTGCCAAGGCGTTGCCCAACATGCCATGCCACGGCCTCGGCCCGCATGCCTTGCCACGGCGTTGCCCAGCATGCCATGCCACCGCGTTGCCCGGCATGCCATGCCTTAGCCTTGGCCAGCATGGCATGCCACGGCCTCGGCCATCATGCCATGCCACGGCCTCGGCCCGCATGCCTTGCCACGGCGTTGCCCAACATGCCATGCCACGGCCTCGGCCCGCATGCCATGCCATGCCATGCCTTGGCCTTGGCCAGCATGACATGCCACGGCCTCGGCCCGCATGCCTTGCTACGGCGTCGCCCAACAAGCCATGCCACGGCCTCGGCCCGCATGACATGCCACGGCCTCGGACCGCATGCCTTGCTACGGCGTCGCCCAACATGCCATGCCACGGCCTCGGCCCGCATGACATGCCACGGCCTCGGCCATCATGCCATGCCACGGCCTCGGCCCGCATGCCTTGCCACGGCGTTGCCCAACATGCCATGCCACGGCCTCGGCCCGCATGCCATGCCATGCCACGGCCACGGCCCGCATGCCATGCCACGGCCACGGCCTCGGCCCGCATGCCTTGCTACGGCGTCGCCCAACATGCCATGCCACGGCCTCGGCCCGCATGCCGTGCCACGGCCTCGGCCCGCATGCCATGCCATGCCACGGCCCGCATGTCTTGCCACGGCGTTGCCAAACATGCCATGCCACGGCCTCGGCCCGCATGCCTTGCGACGGCGTCGCCCAACATGCCATGCCACGGCCACGGCCCGCATGCCATGCCACGGCCTCGGCCCGCATGCCATGCCACGGCCTCGGCCCGCATGCCTTGCTGCGGCGTTGCCCAACATGCCATGCCACGGCCTCGGCCCGCATGCCTTGCCACCGCGTTGCCCAGCATGCCATGCCACCGCGTTGCCCGGCGTGCCATGCCTTAGCCTTGGCCAACATGTCGAGCCACGGCCTCGGCCCGCATGCCATGCCATGCCACAGCCCGCATGTCTTGCCACGGCATTGCCAAACATGCCATGCCACGGCCTCGGCCCGCATGACGTGCCACGGCCTCGGCCCGCATGCCGTGCCACGGCCTCGGCCCGCATGACATGCCACGGCCTCGGCCCGCATGCCTTGCCACGACGCCGCCCAACTTGCCATGCCACGGCCTCGGCCCGCATGCCCTGCCACGGCCTCGGCCCGCATGACATGCCACGGCCTCGGCCCGCATGCCTTGCTACGGCGTCGCCCAACATGCCATGCCACGGCCTCGGCCCGCATGCCATGCCACGGCCTCGGCCCGCATGACATGCCACGGCCTCGGACCGCATGCCTTGCTACGGCGTCGCCCAACATGCCATGCCACGGGCTCGGCCCGCATGCCACGGCACGGCCTCGGCCCGCATGCCTTGCTACGGCGTCGCCCAACATGCCATGCCACGGCCTCGGCCCGCATGCCATGCCACGGCCTCGGCCCGCATGACATGCCACGGCCTCGGACCGCATGCCTTGCTACGGCGTCGCCCAACATGCCATGCCACGGCCTCGGCCCGCATGCCACGGCACGGCCTCGGCCCGCATGCCTTGCTACGGCGTCGCCCAACATGCCATGCCACGGCCTCGGCCCGCATGCCATGCCACGGCCTCGGCCCGCATGACATGCCACGGCCTCGGACCGCATGCCTTGCTACGGCGTCGTCCAACATGCCATGCCACGGCCTCGGCCCGCATGCCATGCCACGGCCTCGGCCCGCATGCCATGCCACGGCCTCGGCCCGCATGCCTTGCTGCGGCGTTGCCCAACATGCCATGCCACGGCCTCGGCCCGCATGCCTTGCCACCGCGTTGCCCAGCATGCCATGCCACCGCGTTGCCCGGCGTGCCATGCCTTAGCCTTGGCCAACATGTCGAGCCACGGCCTCGGCCCGCATGCCATGCCATGCCACGGCCCGCATGTCTTGCCACGGCGTGGCCAAACATGCCATGCCACGGCCTCGGCCCGCATGACGTGCCACGGCCTCGGCCCGCATGACATGCCACGGCCTCGGCCCGCATGCCTTGCTACGGCGTCGCCCAACATGCCTTGCCACGGCCTCGGCCCGCATGCCATGCCGCGGCCTCGGCCCGCATGACATGCCACGGCCTCGGCCAGCATGCCTTGCCACGACGCCGCCCAACTTGCCATGCCACGGCCTCGGCCCGCATGCCATGCCACGGCCTCGGCCCGCATGACATGCCACGGCCTCGGCCCGCATGCCTTGCTACGGCGTCGCCCAACATGCCATGCCACGGCCTCGGCCCGCATGCCATGCCACGGCCTCGGCCCGCATGACATGCCACGGCCTCGGACCGCATGCCTTGCTACGGCGTCGCCCAACATGCCATGCCACGGCCTCGGCCCGCATGCCACGGCACGGCCTCGGCCCGCATGCCTTGCTACGGCGTCGCCCAACATGCCATGCCACGGCCTCGGCCCGCATGCCATGCCACGGCCTCGGCCCGCATGACATGCCACGGCCTCGGACCGCATGCCTTGCTACGGCGTCGCCCAACATGCCATGCCACGGCCTCGGCCCGCACGCCACGGCACGGCCTCGGCCCGCATGCCTTGCTACGGCGTCGCCCAGCATGCCATGCCACGGCCTCGGCCCGCATGCCATGCCACGGCCTCGGCCCGCATGACATGCCACGGCCTCGGACCGCATGCCTTGCTACGGCGTCGCCCAACATGCCATGCCACGGCCTCGGCCCGCATGCCATGCCACGGCCTCGGCCCGCATGACATGCCACGGCCTCGGCCCGCATGCCTTGCGACGGCGTCGCCCAACATGCCTTGCCACGGCCTCGGCCCGCATGCCATGCCACGGCCTCGGCCCGCATGCCTTGCCACGACGTCGCCCAACTTGCCATGCCACGGCCTCGGCCCGCATGCCATGCCACGGCCTCGGCCCGCATGACATGCCACGGCCTCGGACCGCATGCCTTGCTACGGCGTCGCCCAACATGCCATGCCACGGCCTCGGCCCGCATGCCATGCCACGGCCTCGGCCCGCATGACATGCCACGGCCTCGGACCGCATGCCTTGCTACGGCGTCGCCCAACATGCCATGCCACGGCCTCGGCCCGCATGCCACGGCACGGCCTCGGCCCGCATGCCTTGCTACGGCGTCGCCCAACATGCCATGCCACGGCCTCGGCCCGCATGCCATGCCACGGCCTCGGCCCGCATGACATGCCACGGCCTCGGCCCGCATGCCTTGCTACGGCGTCGCCCAACATGCCTTGCCACGGCCTCGGCACGCATGCCATGCCACGGCCTCGGCCCGCATGCCTTGCCACGACGTCGCCCAACTTGCCATGCCACGGCCTCGGCCCGCATGCCATGCCACGGCCTCGGCGCGCATGACATGCCACGGCCTCGGCCCGCATGCCATGCTACGGCGTCGCCCAACATGCCATGCCACGGCCTCGGCCCGCATGCCATGCCACGGCCTCGGCCCGCATGCCATGCCACGGCCTCGGCCCGCATGACAGGCCACGGCCTCGGACCGCATGCCTTGCTACGGCGTCGCCCAACATGCCATGCCACGGCCTCGGCCCGCATGCCATGCCACGGCCTCGGCCCGCATGCCACGGCACGGCCTCGGCCCGCATGCCTTGCTACGGCGTCGCCCAACATGCCATGCCACGGCCTCGGCCCGCATGCCATGCCACGGCCTCGGCCCGCATGACATGCCACGGCCTCGGACCGCATGCCTTGCTACGGCGTCGCCCAACATGCCATGCCACAGCCTCGGCCCGCATGCCGTGCCACGGCCTCGGCCTCGGCCCGCATGCCTTGCTACGACGTTGGCCAACATGCCATGCCACGGCCCCGGCCCGCATGCCATGCCACCGCGTTGCCCGGCGTGCCATGCCTTAGCCTTGGCCAACATGTCGTGCCACGGCCTCGGCCCGCATGCCATGCCATGCCACGGCCCTCATGTCTTGCCACGGCGTTGCCAAACATGCCATGCCACGGCCTCGGCCCGCATGCCTTGCTACGGCGTCGCCCAACATGCCATGACATGCCACGGCCTCGGCCCGCATGCCTTGCTACGGCGTCGCCCAACATGCCATGCCACGGCCTCGGCCCGCATGCCATGCCACGGCCTCGGCCCGCATGCCTTGCGACGGCGTCGCCCAACATGCCATGCCACGGCCTCTGCCCGCATGCCATGCCACGGCCTCGGCCCGCGTGACATGCCACGGCCTCGGCCCGCATGCCTTGCCACGACGTCGCCCAACTTGCCATGCCACGGCCTCGGCCCGCATGCCATGCCACGGCCTCGGCTCGCATGACATGCCACGGCCTCGGCCCGCATGCCTTGCTACGGCGTCGCCCAACATGCCATGCCACGGCCTCGGCCCGCATGCCATGCCATGGCCTCGGCCCGCATGACATGCCACGGCCTCGGACCGCATGCCTTGCTACGGCGTCGCCCAACATGCCATGCCACGGCCCCGGCCCGCATGCCTTGCCACCGCGTTGCCCGGCGTGCCATGCCACCGCGTTGCCCGGCGTGCCATGCCTTAGCCTTGGCCAACATGTCGTGCCACGGCCTCGGCCCGCATGCCATGCCATGCCACGGCCCGCATGTCTTGCCACGGCGTTGCCAAACATGCCATGCCACGGCCTCGGCCCGCATGCCTTGCCACGGCCTCGGCCAACATGCCATGCCACGGCCTCGGCCCGCATGCCATGCCACGGCCTCGGCCCGCATGACATGCCACGGCCTCGGCCCGCATGCCTTGCTACGGCGTCGCCCAACATGCCATGCCACGGCCTCGGCCCGCATGCCATGCCACGGCCTCGGCCCGCATGCCCTTCTACGGCGTTGCCCAACATGCCATGCCACGGCCTCGGCCCGCATGCCTTGCCACCGCGTTGCCCAGCATGCCATGCCACCGCGTTGCCCGGCGTGCCATGCCTTAGCCTTGGCCAACATGTCGTGCCACGGCCTCGGCCCGCATGCCATGCCACGGCCTCGGCCCGCATGTCTTGCCACGGCGTTGCCCAACATGCCATGCCACGGCCTCGGCCCCCATGCCTTGCCACCGCGCTGCCCAGCATGCCAATGCACCGCGTTGCCCGGCGTGCCATGCCTTAGCCTTGGCCAACATGCCACGCCACGGCCTCGGCCCGCATGGCTTGCCAGGGCGTTGCCCAACATGCCATGCCACGGCCTCGGCCCGCATGTCTTGCCACGGCGTTGCCCAACATGCCATGCCATGCCACGCCACGGCCTCGGCCCGCATGCCATGCCACGGCCTCGGCCCGCATGCCATGCCATGCCACGGCCTCGGCCCGCATGCCATGCCACGGCCTCGGCCAGCATGCCATGCCAAGGCCTCGGCCCGCATGCCTTGCCACGGCGTTGCCCAGCATGCCATGCCACCGCGTTGCCCAGCGGGCCGTGCCGCGGCCTCGGCCCGCATGCCTTGCGACTGCCTTGGCCAGCGTGCCATGCCACAGCGTGCCATGCCTTAGCCTTGGCCTACATGCCATGCCACTGCCTTGGCCAGCATGTCGTGCCACCGCCACGGCCAGCATGCCATGCCGGTCCGTTGCCCAGCATGCCACGGCCGTGGCGGCATGGCAAGCCACGGCCTCGGCCAGCATGCCATGCCACGGCCTCGGCCAGCATGCCATGGCACTGTCTTGGTCAGCATGCCATGCCATGGCACCGCCTTGTCCAGCACGCCGTGCCGCAGCGTTGGCCAGCATGCCTTGGCCGGCATGCCATGCCAATGCCTTGGGCCAACATGGCGTGCCACGGGCTGGGCCATGCCGGTCCGTTGCCCGGCATGCCACGGCCGTGGCGGCATGGCAAGCCACGGCCTCGGCCAGCATGCCATGCCCCGGCCTCGCCCAGCATGCCATGGCACGGTCTTGGTCAGCATGCCATGCCATGGCACCGCCTTGTGCAGCGTTGGCCAGCATGCCTTGGCCGGCATGCCATGCCAATGCCTTGGGCCAACATGGCGTGCCACGGGCTGGGCGAGCACGGCATGCCACGGGCTGGGCGAGCATGCCACGCCACGGCCTTGGCTAGCAGCAAGGCATGCCACGGCCTCGGCGAGCATGCCATGCCATGCCAAGGCCAAGGCCAAAGCCAAGGCCAAGGCAGTGGGCAAGGCCAAGTCCCTGTGCAAGGCATGGCCAAGGCCAAGGCAAAGGCCAAGGCCGCGGGCAAAGGCCAAGGCCAAGGCCAAGGCCATGGCGTGCCACCGCCTCGATCGATCTTTTTGAACATGATTCTTTTATAATCTTACCCAAACCGTGCAACACAATTAAAAATGCACTACAATCAATTTTAAATGTCATTCCCTATTTTTTTGCAATTTTTCTGGAGCTTTTCGAATTTTTAAAGCCCTTATTTGGCATAAAAAAATCAAAATAAAATAAAAAAAATGAAAAAAATAATTTAATAATTTCTATAATTACTAGTGAATCATCCTTTAATTATGGGAATTTTTCCATAATTTTTTGACTATTTTTATTAATTTTTATTATTTTTTAAGTATTAATATCGAAATAAATTAAAATAAAATATTTTCTGTAAAAAAATATTTTTTTTAATTTTTTTTATGGTGTATTAAATTATTTCCTACAACTTTCATGTTGAAAGTTTTGGCAAAAAACCATTACTTTTTAAAAAAACTCCATTATGACTCCTCGAACATGCTTCATGTTTCCTCCTGCCAGATTGAAAAGGGCTTAACAGGCTATTATAAGGGGGGGGCACCTCCCTTGCCCAGGGCAAGGCAGTGGCAGGTACGCCCCATGTTGGGCGCGGCCTGGGCTGCGGCCTTGGGTTACATGCACTGCGGCTCGACCGCGGCCTGGGCTGCGGCCTGGGGCGGCTCGGCCGCGGCCTTGGGCGGCCTGGACCGCGGCCTTGGGCGGCCTTGCGCGGCCTGGGCGCGGCCTTGGGCGGCCTGGGCGCGGCCTTGCGCGGCCTGGGCGCGGCCTTGGGCAGCATGGCGTGGCATGCGCGCGGGCGTGGGCGGCCTGGCATGCGCGCGGCATGGGCAGCACGGCATGGCATGCGCACGGCCTGGGCGGCCTGGCATGCAGCCGGCCTGGCATGCCCGCGGCGTGGGCAGCACGGCATGGCATGCGCACGGCCTGGGCGGCCTGGCATGCAGCCGGCCTGGCATGCCCGCGGCGTGGGCAGCACGGCATGGCATGCGCACGGCCTGGGCGGCCTGGCATGCAGCCGGCCTGGGCAGCACGGCATGGCATGCGCACGGCCTGGGCGGCCTGGCATGCCCGCGGCGTGGGCAGCGTGGCCTGTGCGAATACCGCGCGCGTGGTCTTTTGACCACGGTGCGCGTGTTGCGCGCATGGTCGCGCACGCCTTTGCACGCCTTCGCACGCAACGCACGTCTAGTGATAAGAACCGCAGCCAAGGCAGCCCAGCCCCAAGGCCAAGGCCACCAGCATGGCATGCCACGGCGAAGGCAGCCCAGCCAAAGCCAGCAGCATGCCATGCCAAGGCCAGCAGCATGCCATGCCACGGCCAAGGCAGGCCAGCCAAAGCCAGCAGCATGCCATGCCAAGGCCAAGGCCAGCAGCATGCCATGCCACGGCCAAGGCAGCCCAGCCAAAGCCAGCAGCATGCCAAGCCAAGGCCAAGGCCAGCAGCATGCCATGCCACGGCCAAGGCAGCCCAGCCAAAGCCAGCAGCATGCCATGCCAAGGCCTAGGCCAGCAGCATGCCATGCCACGGCCAAGGCAGGCAAGCCAAAGCCAGCAGCATGCCATGCCAAGGCCAAGGCCAGCAGCATGCCATGCCACGGCCAAGGCAGCCCAGCCAAAGCCAGCAGCATGCCATGCCAAGGCCTAGGCCAGCAGCATGCCATGCCACGGCCAAGGCAGGCCAGCCAAAGCCAGCAGCATGCCATGCCAAGGCCAAGGCCAGCAGCATGCCATGCCACGGCCAAGGCAGCCCAGCCAAAGCCAGCAGCATGCCATGCCAAGGCCTAGGCCAGCAGCATGCCATGCCACGGCCAAGGCAGGCAAGCCAAAGCCAGCAGCATGCCATGCCAAGGCCATGGCCAGCAGCATGCCATGCCACGGCCAAGGCAGCCCAGCCAAAGCCAGCAGCATGCCATGCCAAGGCCAAGGCCAGCAGCATGCCATGCCACGGCCAAGGCAGCCCAGCCAAAGCCAGCAGCATGCCATGCCAAGGCCTAGGCCAGCAGCATGCCATGCCACGGCCAAGGCAGGCCAGCCAAAGCCAGCAGCATGCCATGCCAAGGCCAAGGCCAGCAGCATGCCATGCCACGGCCAAGGCAGCCCAACCAAACCCAGCAGCATGCCATGCCAAGGCCTAGGCCAGCAGCATGCCATGCCACGGCCAAGGCAGGCCAGCCAAAGCCAGCAGCATGCCATGCCAAGGCCTAGGCCACCAGCATGCCATGCCACGGCCAAGGCAGCCCAGCCAAAGCCAGCAGCATGCCATGCCAAGGCCAAGGCCAGCAGCATGCCATGCCACGGCCAAGGCAGCCCAGCCAAAGCCAGCAGCATGCCATGCCAAGGCCTAGGCCAGCAGCATGCCATGCCACGGCCAAGGCAGGCAAGCCAAAGCCAGCAGCATGCCATGCCAAGGCCAAGGCCAGCAGCATGCCATGCCACGGCCAAGGCAGCCCAGCCAAAGCCAGCAGCATGCCATGCCAAGGCCTAGGCCAGCAGCATGCCATGCCACGGCCAAGGCAGGCCAGCCAAAGCCAGCAGCATGCCATGCCAAGGCCAAGGCCAGCAGCATGCCATGCCACGGCCAAGGCAGCCCAGCCAAAGCCAGCAGCATGCCATGCCAAGGCCTAGGCCAGCAGCATGCCATGCCACGGCCAAGGCAGGCAAGCCAAAGCCAGCAGCATGCCATGCCAAGGCCATGGCCAGCAGCATGCCATGCCACGGCCAAGGCAGCCCAGCCAAAGCCAGCAGCATGCCATGCCAAGGCCAAGGCCAGCAGCATGCCATGCCACGGCCAAGGCAGCCCAGCCAAAGCCAGCAGCATGCCATGCCAAGGCCTAGGCCAGCAGCATGCCATGCCACGGCCAAGGCAGGCCAGCCAAAGCCAGCAGCATGCCATGCCAAGGCCAAGGCCAGCAGCATGCCATGCCACGGCCAAGGCAGCCCAACCAAAGCCAGCAGCATGCCATGCCAAGGCCTAGGCCAGCAGCATGCCATGCCACGGCCAAGGCAGGCCAGCCAAAGCCAGCAGCATGCCATGCCAAGGCCTAGGCCACCAGCATGCCATGCCACGGCCAAGGCAGCCCAGCCAAAGCCAGCAGCATGCCATGCCAAGGCCAAGGCCAGCAGCATGCCATGCCACGGCCAAGGCAGCCCAGCCAAAGCCAGCAGCATGCCATGCCAAGGCCTAGGCCAGCAGCATGCCATGCCACGGCCAAGGCAGGCAAGCCAAAGCCAGCAGCATGCCATGCCAAGGCCATGGCCAGCAGCATGCCATGCCACGGCCAAGGCAGCCCAGCCAAAGCCAGCAGCATGCCATGCCAAGGCCAAGGCCAGCAGCATGCCATGCCACGGCCAAGGCAGCCCAGCCAAAGCCAGCAGCATGCCATGCCAAGGCCTAGGCCAGCAGCATGCCATGCCACGGCCAAGGCAGGCCAGCCAAAGCCAGCAGCATGCCATGCCAAGGCCAAGGCCAGCAGCATGCCATGCCACGGCCAAGGCAGCCCAACCAAACCCAGCAGCATGCCATGCCAAGGCCTAGGCCAGCAGCATGCCATGCCACGGCCAAGGCAGGCCAGCCAAAGCCAGCAGCATGCCATGCCAAGGCCTAGGCCACCAGCATGCCATGCCACGGCCAAGGCAGCCCAGCCAAAGCCAGCAGCATGCCATGCCAAGGCCAAGGCCAGCAGCATGCCATGCCACGGCCAAGGCAGCCCAGCCAAAGCCAGCAGCATGCCATGCCAAGGCCTAGGCCAGCAGCATGCCATGCCACGGCCAAGGCAGGCAAGCCAAAGCCAGCAGCATGCCATGCCAAGGCCAAGGCCAGCAGCATGCCATGCCACGGCCAAGGCAGCCCAGCCAAAGCCAGCAGCATGCCATGCCAAGGCCTAGGCCAGCAGCATGCCATGCCACGGCCAAGGCAGGCCAGCCAAAGCCAGCAGCATGCCATGCCAAGGCCAAGGCCAGCAGCATGCCATGCCACGGCCAAGGCAGCCCAGCCAAAGCCAGCAGCATGCCATGCCAAGGCCTAGGCCAGCAGCATGCCATGCCACGGCCAAGGCAGGCAAGCCAAAGCCAGCAGCATGCCATGCCAAGGCCATGGCCAGCAGCATGCCATGCCACGGCCAAGGCAGCCCAGCCAAAGCCAGCAGCATGCCATGCCAAGGCCAAGGCCAGCAGCATGCCATGCCACGGCCAAGGCAGCCCAGCCAAAGCCAGCAGCATGCCATGCCAAGGCCTAGGCCAGCAGCATGCCATGCCACGGCCAAGGCAGGCCAGCCAAAGCCAGCAGCATGCCATGCCAAGGCCAAGGCCAGCAGCATGCCATGCCACGGCCAAGGCAGCCCAACCAAAGCCAGCAGCATGCCATGCCAAGGCCTAGGCCAGCAGCATGCCATGCCACGGCCAAGGCAGGCCAGCCAAAGCCAGCAGCATGCCATGCCAAGGCCTAGGCCACCAGCATGCCATGCCACGGCCAAGGCAGCCCAGCCAAAGCCAGCAGCATGCCATGCCAAGGCCAAGGCCAGCAGCATGCCATGCCACGGCCAAGGCAGCCCAGCCAAAGCCAGCAGCATGCCATGCCAAGGCCTAGGCCAGCAGCATGCCATGCCACGGCCAAGGCAGGCAAGCCAAAGCCAGCAGCATGCCATGCCAAGGCCATGGCCAGCAGCATGCCATGCCATGGCCAAGGCAGCCCAGCCAAAGCCAGCAGCATGCCATGCCAAGGCCAAGGCCAGCAGCATGCCATGCCACGGCCAAGGCAGCCCAGCCAAAGCCAGCAGCATGCCAAGCCAAGGCCAAGGCCAGCAGCATGCCATGCCACGGCCAAGGCAGCCCAGCCAAAGCCAGCAGCATGCCATGCCAAGGCCTAGGCCAGCAGCATGCCATGCCACGGCCAAGGCAGGCAAGCCAAAGCCAGCAGCATGCCATGCCAAGGCCAAGGCCAGCAGCATGCCATGCCACGGCCAAGGCAGCCCAGCCAAAGCCAGCAGCATGCCATGCCAAGGCCTAGGCCAGCAGCATGCCATGCCACGGCCAAGGCAGGCCAGCCAAAGCCAGCAGCATGCCATGCCAAGGCCAAGGCCAGCAGCATGCCATGCCACGGCCAAGGCAGCCCAGCCAAAGCCAGCAGCATGCCATGCCAAGGCCTAGGCCAGCAGCATGCCATGCCACGGCCAAGGCAGGCAAGCCAAAGCCAGCAGCATGCCATGCCAAGGCCATGGCCAGCAGCATGCCATGCCACGGCCAAGGCAGCCCAGCCAAAGCCAGCAGCATGCCATGCCAAGGCCAAGGCCAGCAGCATGCCATGCCACGGCCAAGGCAGCCCAGCCAAAGCCAGCAGCATGCCATGCCAAGGCCTAGGCCAGCAGCATGCCATGTCACGGCCAAGGCAGGCCAGCCAAAGCCAGCAGCATGCCATGCCAAGGCCAAGGCCAGCAGCATGCCATGCCACGGCCAAGGCAGCCCAACCAAAGCCAGCAGCATGCCATGCCAAGGCCTAGGCCAGCAGCATGCCATGCCACGGCCAAGGCAGGCCAGCCAAAGCCAGCAGCATGCCATGCCAAGGCCTAGGCCACCAGCATGCCATGCCACGGCCAAGGCAGCCCAGCCAAAGCCAGCAGCATGCCATGCCAAGGCCAAGGCCAGCAGCATGCCATGCCACGGCCAAGGCAGCCCAGCCAAAGCCAGCAGCATGCCATGCCAAGGCCTAGGCCAGCAGCATGCCATGCCACGGCCAAGGCAGGCAAGCCAAAGCCAGCAGCATGCCATGCCAAGGCCATGGCCAGCAGCATGCCATGCCACGGCCAAGGCAGCCCAGCCAAAGCCAGCAGCATGCCATGCCAAGGCCAAGGCCAGCAGCATGCCATGCCACGGCCAAGGCAGCCCAGCCAAAGCCAGCAGCATGCCAAGCCAAGGCCAAGGCCAGCAGCATGCCATGCCACGGCCAAGGCAGCCCAGCCAAAGCCAGCAGCATGCCATGCCAAGGCCTAGGCCAGCAGCATGCCATGCCACGGCCAAGGCAGGCAAGCCAAAGCCAGCAGCATGCCATGCCAAGGCCAAGGCCAGCAGCATGCCATGCCACGGCCAAGGCAGCCCAGCCAAAGCCAGCAGCATGCCATGCCAAGGCCTAGGCCAGCAGCATGCCATGCCACGGCCAAGGCAGGCCAGCCAAAGCCAGCAGCATGCCATGCCAAGGCCAAGGCCAGCAGCATGCCATGCCACGGCTAAGGCAGCCCAGCCAAAGCCAGCAGCATGCCATGCCAAGGCCTAGGCCAGCAGCATGCCATGCCACGGCCAAGGCAGGCAAGCCAAAGCCAGCAGCATGCCATGCCAAGGCCATGGCCAGCAGCATGCCATGCCACGGCCAAGGCAGCCCAGCCAAAGCCAGCAGCATGCCATGCCAAGGCCAAGGCCAGCAGCATGCCATGCCACGGCCAAGGCAGCCCAGCCAAAGCCAGCAGCATGCCATGCCAAGGCCTAGGCCAGCAGCATGCCATGCCACGGCCAAGGCAGGCCAGCCAAAGCCAGCAGCATGCCATGCCAAGGCCAAGGCAGGCCAGCCAAAGCCAGCAGCATGCCATGCCAAGGCCAAGGCCAGCAGCATGCCATGCCACGGCCAAGGCAGCCCAACCAAAGCCAGCAGCATGCCATGCCAAGGCCTAGGCCAGCAGCATGCCATGCCACGGCCAAGGCAGGCCAGCCAAAGCCAGCAGCATGCCATGCCAAGGCCTAGGCCACCAGCATGCCATGCCACGGCCAAGGCAGCCCAGCCAAAGCCAGCAGCATGCCATGCCAAGGCCAAGGCCAGCAGCATGCCATGCCACGGCCAAGGCAGCCCAGCCAAAGCCAGCAGCATGCCATGCCAAGGCCTAGGCCAGCAGCATGCCATGCCACGGCCAAGGCAGGCAAGCCAAAGCCAGCAGCATGCCATGCCAAGGCCATGGCCAGCAGCATGCCATGCCACGGCCAAGGCAGCCCAGCCAAAGCCAGCAGCATGCCATGCCAAGGCCAAGGCCAGCAGCATGCCATGCCACGGCCAAGGCAGCCCAGCCAAAGCCAGCAGCATGCCATGCCAAGGCCTAGGCCAGCAGCATGCCATGCCACGGCCAAGGCAGGCCAGCCAAAGCCAGCAGCATGCCATGCCAAGGCCAAGGCCAGCAGCATGCCATGCCACGGCCAAGGCAGCCCAACCAAAGCCAGCAGCATGCCATGCCAAGGCCTAGGCCAGCAGCATGCCATGCCACGGCCAAGGCAGGCCAGCCAAAGCCAGCAGCATGCCATGCCAAGGCCTAGGCCACCAGCATGCCATGCCACGGCCAAGGCAGCCCAGCCAAAGCCAGCAGCATGCCATGCCAAGGCCAAGGCCAGCAGCATGCCATGCCACGGCCAAGGCAGCCCAGCCAAAGCCAGCAGCATGCCATGCCAAGGCCTAGGCCAGCAGCATGCCATGCCACGGCCAAGGCAGGCCAGCCAAAGCCAGCAGCATGCCATGCCAAGGCCTAGGCCAGCAGCATGCCATGCCACGGCCAAGGCAGCCCAGCCAAAGCCAGCAGCATGCCATATCACGGCCAAGGGCAGCAGCATGCCATGCCACGGCCAAGGCAGCCCAGCCAAAGCCAGCAGCATGCCATGCCATGGCCTAGGCCAGCAGCATGCCATGCCACGGCCAAGGCAGGCCAGCCAAAGCCAGCAGCATGCCATGCCAAGGCCAAGGCCAGCAGCATGCCATGCCACGGCCAAGGCAGGCCAGCCAAAGCCAGCAGCATGCCATGCCAAGGCCTAGGCCAGCAGCATGCCATGCCACGGCCAAGGCAGCCCAGCCAAAGCCAGCAGCATGCCATATCAAGGCCAAGGCCAGCAGCATGCCATGCCACGGCCAAGGCAGCCCAGCCAAAGCCAGCAGCATGCCATGCCATGGCCTAGGCCAGCAGCATGCCATGCCACGGCCAAGGCAGGCCAGCCAAAGCCAGCAGCATGCCATGCCAAGGCCTAGGCCAGCAGCATGCCATGCCACGGCCAAAACAGGCCAGCCAAAGCCAGCAGCATGCCATGCCAAGGCCTAGGCCAGCAGCATGCCATGCCACGGCCAAGGCAGGCCAGCCAAAGCCAGCAGCATGCCATGCCAAGGCCAAGGCCAGCAGCATGCCATGCCACGGCCAAGGCAGCCCAGCCAAAGCCAGCAGCATGCCATATCAAGGCCAAGGCCAGCAGCATGCCATGCCACGGCCAAGGCAGCCCAGCCAAAGCCAGCAGCATGCCATGCCATGCCTAGGCCAGCAGCATGCCATGCCACGGCCAAGGCAGGCCAGCCAAAGCCAGCAGCATGCCATGCCAAGGCCTAGGCCAGCAGCATGCCATGCCACGGCCAAGGCAGGCCAGCCAAAGCCAGCAGCATGCCATGCCAAGGCCAAGGCCAGCAGCATGCCATGCCAAGGCCAAGGCCAGCAGCATGCCATGCCACGGCCAAGGCTGCCAGCCAAAGCCAGCAGCATGCCATGCCAAGGCCTAGGCCAGCAGCATACCATGCCAAGGCCTAGGCCAGCAGCATGCCATGCCACGGCCAAGGCAGCCCAGCCAAAGCCAGCAGCATGCCATGCCAAGGCCTAGGCCAGCAGCATGCCATGCCACGGCCAAGGCAGCCCAGCCAAAGCCAGCAGCATGCCATGCCAAGGCCAAGGCCAGCAGCATGCCATGCCACGGCCAAGGCAGCCCAGCCAAAGCCAGCAGCATGCCATGCCAAGGCCAAGGCCAGCAGCATGCCATGCCACGGCCAAGGCAGCCCAGCCAAAGCCAGCAGCATGCCATGCCAAGGCCTAGGCCAGCAGCATGCCATGCCACGGCCAAGGCAGGCCAGCCAAAGCCAACAACATGGCATGCCAAGGCCAAGGCCAGCAGCATGCCATGCCACGGCCAAGGCAGCCCAGCCAAAGCCAGCCGCATTGCATGCCAAGGCCTAGGCCAGCAGCATGCCATGCCACGGCCAAGGCAGGCCAGCCAAAGCCAGCAGCATGCCATGCCAAGGCCAAGGCCAGCAGCATGCCATGCCACGGCCAAGGCAGCCCAACCAAAGCCAGCAGCATGCCATGCCAAGGCTTAGGCCAGCAGCATGCCATGCCACGGCCAAGGCAGGCCAGCCAAAGCCAGCAGCATGCCATGCCAAGGCCTAGGCCACCAGCATGCCATGCCACGGCCAAGGCAGCCCAGCCAAAGCCAGCAGCATGCCATGCCAAGGCCAAGGCCAGCAGCATGCCATGCCACGGCTAAGGCAGCCCAGCCAAAGCCAGCAGCATGCCATGCGAAGGCCTAGGCCAGCAGCATGCCATGCCACGGCCAACGCAGGCCAGCCAAAGCCAGCAGCATGCCATGCCAAGGCCTAGGCCAGCAGCATGCCATGCCACGGCCAAGGCAGCCCAGCCAAAGCCAGCAGCATGCCATATCAAGGCCAAGGGCAGCAGCATGCCATGCCACGGCCAAGGCAGCCCAGCCAAAGCCAGCAGCATGCCATGCCATGGCCTAGGCCAGCAGCATGCCATGCCACGGCCAAGGCAGGCCAGCCAAAGCCAGCAGCATGCCATGCCAAGGCCAAGGCAGCCCAGCCAAAGCCAGCAGCATGCCATGCCAAGGCCTAGGCCAGCAGCATGCCATGCCACGGCCAAGGCAGCCCAGCCAAAGCCAGCAGCATGCCATATCAAGGCCAAGGCCAGCAGCATGCCATGCCACGGCCAAGGCAGCCCAGCCAAAGCCAGCAGCATGCCATGCCATGCCTAGGCCAGCAGCATGCCATGCCACGGCCAAGGCAGGCCAGCCAAAGCCAGCAGCATGCCATGCCAAGGCCTAGGCCAGCAGCATGCCATGCCACGGCCAAGGCAGGCCAGCCAAAGCCAGCAGCATGCCATGCCAAGGCCAAGGCCAGCAGCATGCCATGCCACGGCCAAGGCAGGCCAGCCAAAGCCAGCAGCATGCCATGCCAAGGCCAAGGCCAGCAGCATGCCATGCCACGGCCAAGGCTGCCAGCCAAAGCCAGCAGGATGCCATGCCAAGGCCTAGGCCAGCAGCATGCCATGCCACGGCCAAGGCAGCCCAGCCAAAGCCAGCAGCATGCCATGCCAAGGCCTAGGCCAGCAGCATGCCATGCCACGGCCAAGGCAGCCCAGCCAAAGCCAGCAGCATGCCATGCCACGGCCAAGGCAGCCCAGCCAAAGCCAGCAGCATGCCATGCCAAGGCCAAGGCCAAGGCCAGCAGCATGCCATGCCACGGCCAAGGCCAAGGCCAAGGCAGCCCATCCGAAGCCAGCAACATTCCATGGCAAGGCCAACGCAGCCCAGCCAAAGCCGGCGGCATGCCATGCCAAGGCCAAGGCCAGCCGCATGTCTTGCCACGGCCTTGTCCCGCAGCGTGGCGTGCCTTGGCCTTGGGCTAGAACATCGCATGCCACGCCCTTGGCAAGCAATCCTGTCCCTCGTGTAATTGCCATTTGGTTTGGCTTTGACTTACGTATATGTTGCCCTGCGAAATGCTTGTCCCTCGGGTAATAGCCGGTTTGGTTGCCTTTGACTTGCGAACACGTTGCTAGTGCTTTCCCCAGTGGAAGCTTGTTGGGAAAAGTATGTCCCTCGGAAGTTGCCTGTTGCGTTTGTTATTTGCATTCGAGCTATCCGATGCTTGCTGGGTTTCTCTAAGAGTTTTTGCACGTTCGTCGGGCTTTTTAATTATTTATTTACTCATAAAAATTATAATAAAATAAATTAAAAATAAAAAAATAATTAAAAAAATTACTATAATTACTAGTGCCTCATCTTATAATTGTTGGAATTTTTCTAGAATTTTTTGAGTATTTTTAGTAATTTTTATTATTTTTTAAGTATTAAAATTGAAATAAATTAAAATAAAATATTCCGGTGGCCAAATATTTTTTTATAATTTTTTTTATGGTGTATTAAATTATTTCATACAACTTTCATGTTGAAAGTTTTGGCAAAAAACCATTACTTTTTAAAAAAACCCCATTATGACTCCTCGAACATGCTTGATGTTTCCTCCTGCCAGATTGAAAAGGGCTTAACAGGCTATTATAAGGGGGGGCACCTCCCTTAAGGCTGGCCAGCATGGCCAGGCCACAGGCCACGCCTATGCCTAGGCGGGCGCTTGGCACATGCCATCGCTTGGCTTGTGGCATTGGCTTGTGGCATCGAAACTACATAGCCAAGCACGGGATGCGTCGAGTGGCGGCCCGCGGCGGTGGCGGTGGCACGTTGGCCTAGGGCAGCATGCCATGCCACAGCCTTGGCCAGCAACATGGCATGCCAAAGCCTTGGCCAGCAGCATGCCATGCCCTGGCCTTGGCAAGCATGTCATGCCACGGCCTTGGCCAGCAGCATGCCATGCCACGACCTTGGCCAGCAGCATGCCATGCCCCGGCCTTGGCCAGCATGTCATGCCACGGCCTTGGCCAGCAGCATGCCATGCCACAGCCTTGGCCAGCAGCATGCCATGCCACAGCCTTGGCCAGCAACATGGCATGCCAAAGCCTTGGCCAGCAGCACGCCATGCCCCGGCCTTGGCAACCTTGCCAAGCCACGGCCATGGCCAGCAGCGTGCTATGCCCCGGCCTTGGCCAGCAGCGTGCCATGCCACGACCTTGGCCAGCAGCTTGCCATGCCCCGGCCTTGGCCAGCATGTCATGCCACGGCCTTGGCCAGCAGCATGCCATGCCACGGCCTTGGCCAGCAACATGGCATGCCGCGGCCTTGGCCGGCAGCATGCCATGCCGCGGCCTTGGCCGGCAGCATGGCAAGCCCAAGCCTTGGTCAGCAGCAGCATGCCATGCCAACGCCTTGGCCAGCAGCATGCCTTGCCACGGCCTCGGCCATCAGCATGCCTTGCCACGGCCTCGGCCATCAGCATGCCTTGCCACGGCCTTGTCCAGCAGCATGGCATGCCCGGCCTTGGCCAGCAGCATGTCATGCCACGGCCTTGGCAAGCATGCCAAGCCACGGCCTTGGCAAGCATGCCAAGCCACGGCCTTGGCAAGCATGCCATGTCCCTCGGGTAATTGTACAAGTTGCCTTGCGAAATGCATGTCCCTCGGTTAAATTGCCATTTGGTTGGCTTTGGCGTGCGAACGAGTTGCCTGTGCTTTCCTTGTGGAAGCTTGTTGCGAGAAGTATGTCCCTCGAAAGTTGCCTGTTGCGTTTGTTATTTGCATTCGCGCTAACCGGTGCTTGCTCGGCCTCTCTAAATGTTTTCGCGCGTTCGTCGGGCTTCTTGGTCCTTCGGGGGGTGATTCGTTTTGGGGGGCTGGTGCACAGTGTACGTCGTGGCGCGTGAGTTGTGTTCGGTTTGTGCGAGTTGGACGGATCCCTGCCTGTGCAGCGAACTCCACTGGTGCATTCCTCCATGTCCCTCGGGTTGTCTTCGACTCGCCTTCGGGTTGCTTGCGCTTCCCTAGTGGAAGGTGCCTTGCGAAAAGCGTGTCCCTCGGGTAATTGCCATTTGGTTGGCTTTGACGTTCGAACGAGTTGCCTATGCTTTCCTAGTGGAAGCTTGTTGCGAAAAGTATGTCCCTCGAAATTTGCCTGTTGCGTTTGTTATTTGCATTCGCGCTAACCGGTGCTTGCTCGGCCTCTCTAAATGTTTTCGCGCGTTCGTCGGGCTTCTTAGTCCTTCGGGGGGTGATTCGTTTTGGGGGGCTGGTGCACAGTGTACGTCGTGGCGCGTGAGTTGTGTTCGGTTTGTGCGAGTTGGACGGATCCCTGCATGTGCAGCGAACTCCACTGGTGCATTCCTCCATGTCCCTCGGGTTGTCTTCGACTCGCCTTCGGGTTGCCTGCGCTTCCCTAGTGGAAGGTGCCTTGCGAAA
>NW_028129474.1:16417500-16435000 GCF_055761805.1 Camellia sinensis
GGCCTCGGCCCGCATGCCTTGCGACGGCGTCGCCCAACATGCCATGCCACGGCCACGGCCCGCATGCCATGCCACGGCCTCGGCCCGCATGCCATGCCACGGCCTCGGCCCGCATGCCTTGCTGCGGCGTTGCCCAACATGCCATGCCACGGCCTCGGCCCGCATGCCTTGCCACCGCGTTGCCCAGCATGCCATGCCACCGCGTTGCCCGGCGTGCCATGCCTTAGCCTTGGCCAACATGTCGAGCCACGGCCTCGGCCCGCATGCCATGCCATGCCACAGCCCGCATGTCTTGCCACGGCATTGCCAAACATGCCATGCCACGGCCTCGGCCCGCATGACGTGCCACGGCCTCGGCCCGCATGCCGTGCCACGGCCTCGGCCCGCATGACATGCCACGGCCTCGGCCCGCATGCCTTGCCACGACGCCGCCCAACTTGCCATGCCACGGCCTCGGCCCGCATGCCCTGCCACGGCCTCGGCCCGCATGACATGCCACGGCCTCGGCCCGCATGCCTTGCTACGGCGTCGCCCAACATGCCATGCCACGGCCTCGGCCCGCATGCCATGCCACGGCCTCGGCCCGCATGACATGCCACGGCCTCGGACCGCATGCCTTGCTACGGCGTCGCCCAACATGCCATGCCACGGGCTCGGCCCGCATGCCACGGCACGGCCTCGGCCCGCATGCCTTGCTACGGCGTCGCCCAACATGCCATGCCACGGCCTCGGCCCGCATGCCATGCCACGGCCTCGGCCCGCATGACATGCCACGGCCTCGGACCGCATGCCTTGCTACGGCGTCGCCCAACATGCCATGCCACGGCCTCGGCCCGCATGCCACGGCACGGCCTCGGCCCGCATGCCTTGCTACGGCGTCGCCCAACATGCCATGCCACGGCCTCGGCCCGCATGCCATGCCACGGCCTCGGCCCGCATGACATGCCACGGCCTCGGACCGCATGCCTTGCTACGGCGTCGTCCAACATGCCATGCCACGGCCTCGGCCCGCATGCCATGCCACGGCCTCGGCCCGCATGCCATGCCACGGCCTCGGCCCGCATGCCTTGCTGCGGCGTTGCCCAACATGCCATGCCACGGCCTCGGCCCGCATGCCTTGCCACCGCGTTGCCCAGCATGCCATGCCACCGCGTTGCCCGGCGTGCCATGCCTTAGCCTTGGCCAACATGTCGAGCCACGGCCTCGGCCCGCATGCCATGCCATGCCACGGCCCGCATGTCTTGCCACGGCGTGGCCAAACATGCCATGCCACGGCCTCGGCCCGCATGACGTGCCACGGCCTCGGCCCGCATGACATGCCACGGCCTCGGCCCGCATGCCTTGCTACGGCGTCGCCCAACATGCCTTGCCACGGCCTCGGCCCGCATGCCATGCCGCGGCCTCGGCCCGCATGACATGCCACGGCCTCGGCCAGCATGCCTTGCCACGACGCCGCCCAACTTGCCATGCCACGGCCTCGGCCCGCATGCCATGCCACGGCCTCGGCCCGCATGACATGCCACGGCCTCGGCCCGCATGCCTTGCTACGGCGTCGCCCAACATGCCATGCCACGGCCTCGGCCCGCATGCCATGCCACGGCCTCGGCCCGCATGACATGCCACGGCCTCGGACCGCATGCCTTGCTACGGCGTCGCCCAACATGCCATGCCACGGCCTCGGCCCGCATGCCACGGCACGGCCTCGGCCCGCATGCCTTGCTACGGCGTCGCCCAACATGCCATGCCACGGCCTCGGCCCGCATGCCATGCCACGGCCTCGGCCCGCATGACATGCCACGGCCTCGGACCGCATGCCTTGCTACGGCGTCGCCCAACATGCCATGCCACGGCCTCGGCCCGCACGCCACGGCACGGCCTCGGCCCGCATGCCTTGCTACGGCGTCGCCCAGCATGCCATGCCACGGCCTCGGCCCGCATGCCATGCCACGGCCTCGGCCCGCATGACATGCCACGGCCTCGGACCGCATGCCTTGCTACGGCGTCGCCCAACATGCCATGCCACGGCCTCGGCCCGCATGCCATGCCACGGCCTCGGCCCGCATGACATGCCACGGCCTCGGCCCGCATGCCTTGCGACGGCGTCGCCCAACATGCCTTGCCACGGCCTCGGCCCGCATGCCATGCCACGGCCTCGGCCCGCATGCCTTGCCACGACGTCGCCCAACTTGCCATGCCACGGCCTCGGCCCGCATGCCATGCCACGGCCTCGGCCCGCATGACATGCCACGGCCTCGGACCGCATGCCTTGCTACGGCGTCGCCCAACATGCCATGCCACGGCCTCGGCCCGCATGCCATGCCACGGCCTCGGCCCGCATGACATGCCACGGCCTCGGACCGCATGCCTTGCTACGGCGTCGCCCAACATGCCATGCCACGGCCTCGGCCCGCATGCCACGGCACGGCCTCGGCCCGCATGCCTTGCTACGGCGTCGCCCAACATGCCATGCCACGGCCTCGGCCCGCATGCCATGCCACGGCCTCGGCCCGCATGACATGCCACGGCCTCGGCCCGCATGCCTTGCTACGGCGTCGCCCAACATGCCTTGCCACGGCCTCGGCACGCATGCCATGCCACGGCCTCGGCCCGCATGCCTTGCCACGACGTCGCCCAACTTGCCATGCCACGGCCTCGGCCCGCATGCCATGCCACGGCCTCGGCGCGCATGACATGCCACGGCCTCGGCCCGCATGCCATGCTACGGCGTCGCCCAACATGCCATGCCACGGCCTCGGCCCGCATGCCATGCCACGGCCTCGGCCCGCATGCCATGCCACGGCCTCGGCCCGCATGACAGGCCACGGCCTCGGACCGCATGCCTTGCTACGGCGTCGCCCAACATGCCATGCCACGGCCTCGGCCCGCATGCCATGCCACGGCCTCGGCCCGCATGCCACGGCACGGCCTCGGCCCGCATGCCTTGCTACGGCGTCGCCCAACATGCCATGCCACGGCCTCGGCCCGCATGCCATGCCACGGCCTCGGCCCGCATGACATGCCACGGCCTCGGACCGCATGCCTTGCTACGGCGTCGCCCAACATGCCATGCCACAGCCTCGGCCCGCATGCCGTGCCACGGCCTCGGCCTCGGCCCGCATGCCTTGCTACGACGTTGGCCAACATGCCATGCCACGGCCCCGGCCCGCATGCCATGCCACCGCGTTGCCCGGCGTGCCATGCCTTAGCCTTGGCCAACATGTCGTGCCACGGCCTCGGCCCGCATGCCATGCCATGCCACGGCCCTCATGTCTTGCCACGGCGTTGCCAAACATGCCATGCCACGGCCTCGGCCCGCATGCCTTGCTACGGCGTCGCCCAACATGCCATGACATGCCACGGCCTCGGCCCGCATGCCTTGCTACGGCGTCGCCCAACATGCCATGCCACGGCCTCGGCCCGCATGCCATGCCACGGCCTCGGCCCGCATGCCTTGCGACGGCGTCGCCCAACATGCCATGCCACGGCCTCTGCCCGCATGCCATGCCACGGCCTCGGCCCGCGTGACATGCCACGGCCTCGGCCCGCATGCCTTGCCACGACGTCGCCCAACTTGCCATGCCACGGCCTCGGCCCGCATGCCATGCCACGGCCTCGGCTCGCATGACATGCCACGGCCTCGGCCCGCATGCCTTGCTACGGCGTCGCCCAACATGCCATGCCACGGCCTCGGCCCGCATGCCATGCCATGGCCTCGGCCCGCATGACATGCCACGGCCTCGGACCGCATGCCTTGCTACGGCGTCGCCCAACATGCCATGCCACGGCCCCGGCCCGCATGCCTTGCCACCGCGTTGCCCGGCGTGCCATGCCACCGCGTTGCCCAGCGTGCCATGCCTTAGCCTTGGCCAACATGTCGTGCCACGGCCTCGGCCCGCATGCCATGCCATGCCACGGCCCGCATGTCTTGCCACGGCGTTGCCAAACATGCCATGCCACGGCCTCGGCCCGCATGCCTTGCCACGGCCTCGGCCAACATGCCATGCCACGGCCTCGGCCCGCATGCCATGCCACGGCCTCGGCCCGCATGACATGCCACGGCCTCGGCCCGCATGCCTTGCTACGGCGTCGCCCAACATGCCATGCCACGGCCTCGGCCCGCATGCCATGCCACGGCCTCGGCCCGCATGCCATGCCACGGCCTCGGCCCGCATGCCCTTCTACGGCGTTGCCCAACATGCCATGCCACGGCCTCGGCCCGCATGCCTTGCCACCGCGTTGCCCAGCATGCCATGCCACCGCGTTGCCCGGCGTGCCATGCCTTAGCCTTGGCCAACATGTCGTGCCACGGCCTCGGCCCGCATGCCATGCCACGGCCTCGGCCCGCATGTCTTGCCACGGCGTTGCCCAACATGCCATGCCACGGCCTCGGCCCCCATGCCTTGCCACCGCGCTGCCCAGCATGCCAATGCACCGCGTTGCCCGGCGTGCCATGCCTTAGCCTTGGCCAACATGCCACGCCACGGCCTCGGCCCGCATGGCTTGCCAGGGCGTTGCCCAACATGCCATGCCACGGCCTCGGCCCGCATGTCTTGCCACGGCGTTGCCCAACATGCCATGCCATGCCACGCCACGGCCTCGGCCCGCATGCCATGCCACGGCCTCGGCCCGCATGCCATGCCATGCCACGGCCTCGGCCCGCATGCCATGCCACGGCCTCGGCCAGCATGCCATGCCAAGGCCTCGGCCCGCATGCCTTGCCACGGCGTTGCCCAGCATGCCATGCCACCGCGTTGCCCAGCGGGCCGTGCCGCGGCCTCGGCCCGCATGCCTTGCGACTGCCTTGGCCAGCGTGCCATGCCACAGCGTGCCATGCCTTAGCCTTGGCCTACATGCCATGCCACTGCCTTGGCCAGCATGTCGTGCCACCGCCACGGCCAGCATGCCATGCCGGTCCGTTGCCCAGCATGCCACGGCCGTGGCGGCATGGCAAGCCACGGCCTCGGCCAGCATGCCATGCCACGGCCTCGGCCAGCATGCCATGGCACTGTCTTGGTCAGCATGCCATGCCATGGCACCGCCTTGTCCAGCACGCCGTGCCGCAGCGTTGGCCAGCATGCCTTGGCCGGCATGCCATGCCAATGCCTTGGGCCAACATGGCGTGCCACGGGCTGGGCCATGCCGGTCCGTTGCCCGGCATGCCACGGCCGTGGCGGCATGGCAAGCCACGGCCTCGGCCAGCATGCCATGCCCCGGCCTCGCCCAGCATGCCATGGCACGGTCTTGGTCAGCATGCCATGCCATGGCACCGCCTTGTGCAGCGTTGGCCAGCATGCCTTGGCCGGCATGCCATGCCAATGCCTTGGGCCAACATGGCGTGCCACGGGCTGGGCGAGCACGGCATGCCACGGGCTGGGCGAGCATGCCACGCCACGGCCTTGGCTAGCAGCAAGGCATGCCACGGCCTCGGCGAGCATGCCATGCCATGCCAAGGCCAAGGCCAAAGCCAAGGCCAAGGCAGTGGGCAAGGCCAAGTCCCTGTGCAAGGCATGGCCAAGGCCAAGGCAAAGGCCAAGGCCGCGGGCAAAGGCCAAGGCCAAGGCCAAGGCCATGGCGTGCCACCGCCTCGATCGATCTTTTTGAACATGATTCTTTTATAATCTTACCCAAACCGTGCAACACAATTAAAAATGCACTACAATCAATTTTAAATGTCATTCCCTATTTTTTTGCAATTTTTCTGGAGCTTTTCGAATTTTTAAAGCCCTTATTTGGCATAAAAAAATCAAAATAAAATAAAAAAAATGAAAAAAATAATTTAATAATTTCTATAATTACTAGTGAATCATCCTTTAATTATGGGAATTTTTCCATAATTTTTTGACTATTTTTATTAATTTTTATTATTTTTTAAGTATTAATATCGAAATAAATTAAAATAAAATATTTTCTGTAAAAAAATATTTTTTTTAATTTTTTTTATGGTGTATTAAATTATTTCCTACAACTTTCATGTTGAAAGTTTTGGCAAAAAACCATTACTTTTTAAAAAAACTCCATTATGACTCCTCGAACATGCTTCATGTTTCCTCCTGCCAGATTGAAAAGGGCTTAACAGGCTATTATAAGGGGGGGGCACCTCCCTTGCCCAGGGCAAGGCAGTGGCAGGTACGCCCCATGTTGGGCGCGGCCTGGGCTGCGGCCTTGGGTTACATGCACTGCGGCTCGACCGCGGCCTGGGCTGCGGCCTGGGGCGGCTCGGCCGCGGCCTTGGGCGGCCTGGACCGCGGCCTTGGGCGGCCTTGCGCGGCCTGGGCGCGGCCTTGGGCGGCCTGGGCGCGGCCTTGCGCGGCCTGGGCGCGGCCTTGGGCAGCATGGCGTGGCATGCGCGCGGGCGTGGGCGGCCTGGCATGCGCGCGGCATGGGCAGCACGGCATGGCATGCGCACGGCCTGGGCGGCCTGGCATGCAGCCGGCCTGGCATGCCCGCGGCGTGGGCAGCACGGCATGGCATGCGCACGGCCTGGGCGGCCTGGCATGCAGCCGGCCTGGCATGCCCGCGACGTGGGCAGCACGGCATGGCATGCGCACGGCCTGGGCGGCCTGGCATGCAGCCGGCCTGGGCAGCACGGCATGGCATGCGCACGGCCTGGGCGGCCTGGCATGCCCGCGGCGTGGGCAGCGTGGCCTGTGCGAATACCGCGCGCGTGGTCTTTTGACCACGGTGCGCGTGTTGCGCGCATGGTCGCGCACGCCTTTGCACGCCTTCGCACGCAACGCACGTCTAGTGATAAGAACCGCAGCCAAGGCAGCCCAGCCCCAAGGCCAAGGCCACCAGCATGGCATGCCACGGCGAAGGCAGCCCAGCCAAAGCCAGCAGCATGCCATGCCAAGGCCAGCAGCATGCCATGCCACGGCCAAGGCAGGCCAGCCAAAGCCAGCAGCATGCCATGCCAAGGCCAAGGCCAGCAGCATGCCATGCCACGGCCAAGGCAGCCCAGCCAAAGCCAGCAGCATGCCAAGCCAAGGCCAAGGCCAGCAGCATGCCATGCCACGGCCAAGGCAGCCCAGCCAAAGCCAGCAGCATGCCATGCCAAGGCCTAGGCCAGCAGCATGCCATGCCACGGCCAAGGCAGGCAAGCCAAAGCCAGCAGCATGCCATGCCAAGGCCAAGGCCAGCAGCATGCCATGCCACGGCCAAGGCAGCCCAGCCAAAGCCAGCAGCATGCCATGCCAAGGCCTAGGCCAGCAGCATGCCATGCCACGGCCAAGGCAGGCCAGCCAAAGCCAGCAGCATGCCATGCCAAGGCCAAGGCCAGCAGCATGCCATGCCACGGCCAAGGCAGCCCAGCCAAAGCCAGCAGCATGCCATGCCAAGGCCTAGGCCAGCAGCATGCCATGCCACGGCCAAGGCAGGCAAGCCAAAGCCAGCAGCATGCCATGCCAAGGCCATGGCCAGCAGCATGCCATGCCACGGCCAAGGCAGCCCAGCCAAAGCCAGCAGCATGCCATGCCAAGGCCAAGGCCAGCAGCATGCCATGCCACGGCCAAGGCAGCCCAGCCAAAGCCAGCAGCATGCCATGCCAAGGCCTAGGCCAGCAGCATGCCATGCCACGGCCAAGGCAGGCCAGCCAAAGCCAGCAGCATGCCATGCCAAGGCCAAGGCCAGCAGCATGCCATGCCACGGCCAAGGCAGCCCAACCAAACCCAGCAGCATGCCATGCCAAGGCCTAGGCCAGCAGCATGCCATGCCACGGCCAAGGCAGGCCAGCCAAAGCCAGCAGCATGCCATGCCAAGGCCTAGGCCACCAGCATGCCATGCCACGGCCAAGGCAGCCCAGCCAAAGCCAGCAGCATGCCATGCCAAGGCCAAGGCCAGCAGCATGCCATGCCACGGCCAAGGCAGCCCAGCCAAAGCCAGCAGCATGCCATGCCAAGGCCTAGGCCAGCAGCATGCCATGCCACGGCCAAGGCAGGCAAGCCAAAGCCAGCAGCATGCCATGCCAAGGCCAAGGCCAGCAGCATGCCATGCCACGGCCAAGGCAGCCCAGCCAAAGCCAGCAGCATGCCATGCCAAGGCCTAGGCCAGCAGCATGCCATGCCACGGCCAAGGCAGGCCAGCCAAAGCCAGCAGCATGCCATGCCAAGGCCAAGGCCAGCAGCATGCCATGCCACGGCCAAGGCAGCCCAGCCAAAGCCAGCAGCATGCCATGCCAAGGCCTAGGCCAGCAGCATGCCATGCCACGGCCAAGGCAGGCAAGCCAAAGCCAGCAGCATGCCATGCCAAGGCCATGGCCAGCAGCATGCCATGCCACGGCCAAGGCAGCCCAGCCAAAGCCAGCAGCATGCCATGCCAAGGCCAAGGCCAGCAGCATGCCATGCCACGGCCAAGGCAGCCCAGCCAAAGCCAGCAGCATGCCATGCCAAGGCCTAGGCCAGCAGCATGCCATGCCACGGCCAAGGCAGGCCAGCCAAAGCCAGCAGCATGCCATGCCAAGGCCAAGGCCAGCAGCATGCCATGCCACGGCCAAGGCAGCCCAACCAAAGCCAGCAGCATGCCATGCCAAGGCCTAGGCCAGCAGCATGCCATGCCACGGCCAAGGCAGGCCAGCCAAAGCCAGCAGCATGCCATGCCAAGGCCTAGGCCACCAGCATGCCATGCCACGGCCAAGGCAGCCCAGCCAAAGCCAGCAGCATGCCATGCCAAGGCCAAGGCCAGCAGCATGCCATGCCACGGCCAAGGCAGCCCAGCCAAAGCCAGCAGCATGCCATGCCAAGGCCTAGGCCAGCAGCATGCCATGCCACGGCCAAGGCAGGCAAGCCAAAGCCAGCAGCATGCCATGCCAAGGCCATGGCCAGCAGCATGCCATGCCACGGCCAAGGCAGCCCAGCCAAAGCCAGCAGCATGCCATGCCAAGGCCAAGGCCAGCAGCATGCCATGCCACGGCCAAGGCAGCCCAGCCAAAGCCAGCAGCATGCCATGCCAAGGCCTAGGCCAGCAGCATGCCATGCCACGGCCAAGGCAGGCCAGCCAAAGCCAGCAGCATGCCATGCCAAGGCCAAGGCCAGCAGCATGCCATGCCACGGCCAAGGCAGCCCAACCAAACCCAGCAGCATGCCATGCCAAGGCCTAGGCCAGCAGCATGCCATGCCACGGCCAAGGCAGGCCAGCCAAAGCCAGCAGCATGCCATGCCAAGGCCTAGGCCACCAGCATGCCATGCCACGGCCAAGGCAGCCCAGCCAAAGCCAGCAGCATGCCATGCCAAGGCCAAGGCCAGCAGCATGCCATGCCACGGCCAAGGCAGCCCAGCCAAAGCCAGCAGCATGCCATGCCAAGGCCTAGGCCAGCAGCATGCCATGCCACGGCCAAGGCAGGCAAGCCAAAGCCAGCAGCATGCCATGCCAAGGCCAAGGCCAGCAGCATGCCATGCCACGGCCAAGGCAGCCCAGCCAAAGCCAGCAGCATGCCATGCCAAGGCCTAGGCCAGCAGCATGCCATGCCACGGCCAAGGCAGGCCAGCCAAAGCCAGCAGCATGCCATGCCAAGGCCAAGGCCAGCAGCATGCCATGCCACGGCCAAGGCAGCCCAGCCAAAGCCAGCAGCATGCCATGCCAAGGCCTAGGCCAGCAGCATGCCATGCCACGGCCAAGGCAGGCAAGCCAAAGCCAGCAGCATGCCATGCCAAGGCCATGGCCAGCAGCATGCCATGCCACGGCCAAGGCAGCCCAGCCAAAGCCAGCAGCATGCCATGCCAAGGCCAAGGCCAGCAGCATGCCATGCCACGGCCAAGGCAGCCCAGCCAAAGCCAGCAGCATGCCATGCCAAGGCCTAGGCCAGCAGCATGCCATGCCACGGCCAAGGCAGGCCAGCCAAAGCCAGCAGCATGCCATGCCAAGGCCAAGGCCAGCAGCATGCCATGCCACGGCCAAGGCAGCCCAACCAAAGCCAGCAGCATGCCATGCCAAGGCCTAGGCCAGCAGCATGCCATGCCACGGCCAAGGCAGGCCAGCCAAAGCCAGCAGCATGCCATGCCAAGGCCTAGGCCACCAGCATGCCATGCCACGGCCAAGGCAGCCCAGCCAAAGCCAGCAGCATGCCATGCCAAGGCCAAGGCCAGCAGCATGCCATGCCACGGCCAAGGCAGCCCAGCCAAAGCCAGCAGCATGCCATGCCAAGGCCTAGGCCAGCAGCATGCCATGCCACGGCCAAGGCAGGCAAGCCAAAGCCAGCAGCATGCCATGCCAAGGCCATGGCCAGCAGCATGCCATGCCACGGCCAAGGCAGCCCAGCCAAAGCCAGCAGCATGCCATGCCAAGGCCAAGGCCAGCAGCATGCCATGCCACGGCCAAGGCAGCCCAGCCAAAGCCAGCAGCATGCCAAGCCAAGGCCAAGGCCAGCAGCATGCCATGCCACGGCCAAGGCAGCCCAGCCAAAGCCAGCAGCATGCCATGCCAAGGCCTAGGCCAGCAGCATGCCATGCCACGGCCAAGGCAGGCAAGCCAAAGCCAGCAGCATGCCATGCCAAGGCCAAGGCCAGCAGCATGCCATGCCACGGCCAAGGCAGCCCAGCCAAAGCCAGCAGCATGCCATGCCAAGGCCTAGGCCAGCAGCATGCCATGCCACGGCCAAGGCAGGCCAGCCAAAGCCAGCAGCATGCCATGCCAAGGCCAAGGCCAGCAGCATGCCATGCCACGGCCAAGGCAGCCCAGCCAAAGCCAGCAGCATGCCATGCCAAGGCCTAGGCCAGCAGCATGCCATGCCACGGCCAAGGCAGGCAAGCCAAAGCCAGCAGCATGCCATGCCAAGGCCATGGCCAGCAGCATGCCATGCCACGGCCAAGGCAGCCCAGCCAAAGCCAGCAGCATGCCATGCCAAGGCCAAGGCCAGCAGCATGCCATGCCACGGCCAAGGCAGCCCAGCCAAAGCCAGCAGCATGCCATGCCAAGGCCTAGGCCAGCAGCATGCCATGCCACGGCCAAGGCAGGCCAGCCAAAGCCAGCAGCATGCCATGCCAAGGCCAAGGCCAGCAGCATGCCATGCCACGGCCAAGGCAGCCCAACCAAAGCCAGCAGCATGCCATGCCAAGGCCTAGGCCAGCAGCATGCCATGCCACGGCCAAGGCAGGCCAGCTAAAGCCAGCAGCATGCCATGCCAAGGCCTAGGCCACCAGCATGCCATGCCACGGCCAAGGCAGCCCAGCCAAAGCCAGCAGCATGCCATGCCAAGGCCAAGGCCAGCAGCATGCCATGCCACGGCCAAGGCAGCCCAGCCAAAGCCAGCAGCATGCCATGCCAAGGCCTAGGCCAGCAGCATGCCATGCCACGGCCAAGGCAGGCAAGCCAAAGCCAGCAGCATGCCATGCCAAGGCCATGGCCAGCAGCATGCCATGCCACGGCCAAGGCAGCCCAGCCAAAGCCAGCAGCATGCCATGCCAAGGCCAAGGCCAGCAGCATGCCATGCCACGGCCAAGGCAGCCCAGCCAAAGCCAGCAGCATGCCAAGCCAAGGCCAAGGCCAGCAGCATGCCATGCCACGGCCAAGGCAGCCCAGCCAAAGCCAGCAGCATGCCATGCCAAGGCCTAGGCCAGCAGCATGCCATGCCACGGCCAAGGCAGGCAAGCCAAAGCCAGCAGCATGCCATGCCAAGGCCAAGGCCAGCAGCATGCCATGCCACGGCCAAGGCAGCCCAGCCAAAGCCAGCAGCATGCCATGCCAAGGCCTAGGCCAGCAGCATGCCATGCCACGGCCAAGGCAGGCCAGCCAAAGCCAGCAGCATGCCATGCCAAGGCCAAGGCCAGCAGCATGCCATGCCACGGCTAAGGCAGCCCAGCCAAAGCCAGCAGCATGCCATGCCAAGGCCTAGGCCAGCAGCATGCCATGCCACGGCCAAGGCAGGCAAGCCAAAGCCAGCAGCATGCCATGCCAAGGCCATGGCCAGCAGCATGCCATGCCACGGCCAAGGCAGCCCAGCCAAAGCCAGCAGCATGCCATGCCAAGGCCAAGGCCAGCAGCATGCCATGCCACGGCCAAGGCAGCCCAGCCAAAGCCAGCAGCATGCCATGCCAAGGCCTAGGCCAGCAGCATGCCATGCCACGGCCAAGGCAGGCCAGCCAAAGCCAGCAGCATGCCATGCCAAGGCCAAGGCAGGCCAGCCAAAGCCAGCAGCATGCCATGCCAAGGCCAAGGCCAGCAGCATGCCATGCCACGGCCAAGGCAGCCCAACCAAAGCCAGCAGCATGCCATGCCAAGGCCTAGGCCAGCAGCATGCCATGCCACGGCCAAGGCAGGCCAGCCAAAGCCAGCAGCATGCCATGCCAAGGCCTAGGCCACCAGCATGCCATGCCACGGCCAAGGCAGCCCAGCCAAAGCCAGCAGCATGCCATGCCAAGGCCAAGGCCAGCAGCATGCCATGCCACGGCCAAGGCAGCCCAGCCAAAGCCAGCAGCATGCCATGCCAAGGCCTAGGCCAGCAGCATGCCATGCCACGGCCAAGGCAGGCAAGCCAAAGCCAGCAGCATGCCATGCCAAGGCCATGGCCAGCAGCATGCCATGCCACGGCCAAGGCAGCCCAGCCAAAGCCAGCAGCATGCCATGCCAAGGCCAAGGCCAGCAGCATGCCATGCCACGGCCAAGGCAGCCCAGCCAAAGCCAGCAGCATGCCATGCCAAGGCCTAGGCCAGCAGCATGCCATGCCACGGCCAAGGCAGGCCAGCCAAAGCCAGCAGCATGCCATGCCAAGGCCAAGGCCAGCAGCATGCCATGCCACGGCCAAGGCAGCCCAACCAAAGCCAGCAGCATGCCATGCCAAGGCCTAGGCCAGCAGCATGCCATGCCACGGCCAAGGCAGGCCAGCCAAAGCCAGCAGCATGCCATGCCAAGGCCTAGGCCACCAGCATGCCATGCCACGGCCAAGGCAGCCCAGCCAAAGCCAGCAGCATGCCATGCCAAGGCCAAGGCCAGCAGCATGCCATGCCACGGCCAAGGCAGCCCAGCCAAAGCCAGCAGCATGCCATGCCAAGGCCTAGGCCAGCAGCATGCCATGCCACGGCCAAGGCAGGCCAGCCAAAGCCAGCAGCATGCCATGCCAAGGCCTAGGCCAGCAGCATGCCATGCCACGGCCAAGGCAGCCCAGCCAAAGCCAGCAGCATGCCATATCACGGCCAAGGGCAGCAGCATGCCATGCCACGGCCAAGGCAGCCCAGCCAAAGCCAGCAGCATGCCATGCCATGGCCTAGGCCAGCAGCATGCCATGCCACGGCCAAGGCAGGCCAGCCAAAGCCAGCAGCATGCCATGCCAAGGCCAAGGCCAGCAGCATGCCATGCCACGGCCAAGGCAGGCCAGCCAAAGCCAGCAGCATGCCATGCCAAGGCCTAGGCCAGCAGCATGCCATGCCACGGCCAAGGCAGCCCAGCCAAAGCCAGCAGCATGCCATATCAAGGCCAAGGCCAGCAGCATGCCATGCCACGGCCAAGGCAGCCCAGCCAAAGCCAGCAGCATGCCATGCCATGGCCTAGGCCAGCAGCATGCCATGCCACGGCCAAGGCAGGCCAGCCAAAGCCAGCAGCATGCCATGCCAAGGCCTAGGCCACCAGCATGCCATGCCACGGCCAAGGCAGCCCAGCCAAAGCCAGCAGCATGCCATGCCAAGGCCAAGGCCAGCAGCATGCCATGCCACGGCCAAGGCAGCCCAGCCAAAGCCAGCAGCATGCCATGCCAAGGCCTAGGCCAGCAGCATGCCATGCCACGGCCAAGGCAGGCCAGCCAAAGCCAGCAGCATGCCATGCCAAGGCCTAGGCCAGCAGCATGCCATGCCACGGCCAAGGCAGCCCAGCCAAAGCCAGCAGCATGCCATATCACGGCCAAGGGCAGCAGCATGCCATGCCACGGCCAAGGCAGCCCAGCCAAAGCCAGCAGCATGCCATGCCATGGCCTAGGCCAGCAGCATGCCATGCCACGGCCAAGGCAGGCCAGCCAAAGCCAGCAGCATGCCATGCCAAGGCCAAGGCCAGCAGCATGCCATGCCACGGCCAAGGCAGGCCAGCCAAAGCCAGCAGCATGCCATGCCAAGGCCTAGGCCAGCAGCATGCCATGCCACGGCCAAGGCAGCCCAGCCAAAGCCAGCAGCATGCCATATCAAGGCCAAGGCCAGCAGCATGCCATGCCACGGCCAAGGCAGCCCAGCCAAAGCCAGCAGCATGCCATGCCATGGCCTAGGCCAGCAGCATGCCATGCCACGGCCAAGGCAGGCCAGCCAAAGCCAGCAGCATGCCATGCCAAGGCCTAGGCCAGCAGCATGCCATGCCACGGCCAAAACAGGCCAGCCAAAGCCAGCAGCATGCCATGCCAAGGCCTAGGCCAGCAGCATGCCATGCCACGGCCAAGGCAGGCCAGCCAAAGCCAGCAGCATGCCATGCCAAGGCCAAGGCCAGCAGCATGCCATGCCACGGCCAAGGCAGCCCAGCCAAAGCCAGCAGCATGCCATATCAAGGCCAAGGCCAGCAGCATGCCATGCCACGGCCAAGGCAGCCCAGCCAAAGCCAGCAGCATGCCATGCCATGCCTAGGCCAGCAGCATGCCATGCCACGGCCAAGGCAGGCCAGCCAAAGCCAGCAGCATGCCATGCCAAGGCCTAGGCCAGCAGCATGCCATGCCACGGCCAAGGCAGGCCAGCCAAAGCCAGCAGCATGCCATGCCAAGGCCAAGGCCAGCAGCATGCCATGCCAAGGCCAAGGCCAGCAGCATGCCATGCCACGGCCAAGGCTGCCAGCCAAAGCCAGCAGCATGCCATGCCAAGGCCTAGGCCAGCAGCATACCATGCCAAGGCCTAGGCCAGCAGCATGCCATGCCACGGCCAAGGCAGCCCAGCCAAAGCCAGCAGCATGCCATGCCAAGGCCTAGGCCAGCAGCATGCCATGCCACGGCCAAGGCAGCCCAGCCAAAGCCAGCAGCATGCCATGCCAAGGCCAAGGCCAGCAGCATGCCATGCCACGGCCAAGGCAGCCCAGCCAAAGCCAGCAGCATGCCATGCCAAGGCCAAGGCCAGCAGCATGCCATGCCACGGCCAAGGCAGCCCAGCCAAAGCCAGCAGCATGCCATGCCAAGGCCTAGGCCAGCAGCATGCCATGCCACGGCCAAGGCAGGCCAGCCAAAGCCAACAACATGGCATGCCAAGGCCAAGGCCAGCAGCATGCCATGCCACGGCCAAGGCAGCCCAGCCAAAGCCAGCAGCATTGCATGCCAAGGCCTAGGCCAGCAGCATGCCATGCCACGGCCAAGGCAGGCCAGCCAAAGCCAGCAGCATGCCATGCCAAGGCCAAGGCCAGCAGCATGCCATGCCACGGCCAAGGCAGCCCAACCAAAGCCAGCAGCATGCCATGCCAAGGCTTAGGCCAGCAGCATGCCATGCCACGGCCAAGGCAGGCCAGCCAAAGCCAGCAGCATGCCATGCCAAGGCCTAGGCCACCAGCATGCCATGCCACGGCCAAGGCAGCCCAGCCAAAGCCAGCAGCATGCCATGCCAAGGCCAAGGCCAGCAGCATGCCATGCCACGGCTAAGGCAGCCCAGCCAAAGCCAGCAGCATGCCATGCGAAGGCCTAGGCCAGCAGCATGCCATGCCACGGCCAACGCAGGCCAGCCAAAGCCAGCAGCATGCCATGCCAAGGCCTAGGCCAGCAGCATGCCATGCCACGGCCAAGGCAGCCCAGCCAAAGCCAGCAGCATGCCATATCAAGGCCAAGGGCAGCAGCATGCCATGCCACGGCCAAGGCAGCCCAGCCAAAGCCAGCAGCATGCCATGCCATGGCCTAGGCCAGCAGCATGCCATGCCACGGCCAAGGCAGGCCAGCCAAAGCCAGCAGCATGCCATGCCAAGGCCAAGGCAGCCCAGCCAAAGCCAGCAGCATGCCATGCCAAGGCCTAGGCCAGCAGCATGCCATGCCACGGCCAAGGCAGCCCAGCCAAAGCCAGCAGCATGCCATATCAAGGCCAAGGCCAGCAGCATGCCATGCCACGGCCAAGGCAGCCCAGCCAAAGCCAGCAGCATGCCATGCCATGCCTAGGCCAGCAGCATGCCATGCCACGGCCAAGGCAGGCCAGCCAAAGCCAGCAGCATGCCATGCCAAGGCCTAGGCCAGCAGCATGCCATGCCACGGCCAAGGCAGGCCAGCCAAAGCCAGCAGCATGCCATGCCAAGGCCAAGGCCAGCAGCATGCCATGCCACGGCCAAGGCAGGCCAGCCAAAGCCAGCAGCATGCCATGCCAAGGCCAAGGCCAGCAGCATGCCATGCCACGGCCAAGGCTGCCAGCCAAAGCCAGCAGGATGCCATGCCAAGGCCTAGGCCAGCAGCATGCCATGCCACGGCCAAGGCAGCCCAGCCAAAGCCAGCAGCATGCCATGCCAAGGCCTAGGCCAGCAGCATGCCATGCCACGGCCAAGGCAGCCCAGCCAAAGCCAGCAGCATGCCATGCCACGGCCAAGGCAGCCCAGCCAAAGCCAGCAGCATGCCATGCCAAGGCCAAGGCCAAGGCCAGCAGCATGCCATGCCACGGCCAAGGCCAAGGCCAAGGCAGCCCATCCGAAGCCAGCAACATTCCATGGCAAGGCCAACGCAGCCCAGCCAAAGCCGGCGGCATGCCATGCCAAGGCCAAGGCCAGCCGCATGTCTTGCCACGGCCTTGTCCCGCAGCGTGGCGTGCCTTGGCCTTGGGCTAGAACATCGCATGCCACGCCCTTGGCAAGCAATCCTGTCCCTCGTGTAATTGCCATTTGGTTTGGCTTTGACTTACGTATATGTTGCCCTGCGAAATGCTTGTCCCTCGGGTAATAGCCGGTTTGGTTGCCTTTGACTTGCGAACACGTTGCTAGTGCTTTCCCCAGTGGAAGCTTGTTGGGAAAAGTATGTCCCTCGGAAGTTGCCTGTTGCGTTTGTTATTTGCATTCGAGCTATCCGATGCTTGCTGGGTTTCTCTAAGAGTTTTTGCACGTTCGTCGGGCTTTTTAATTATTTATTTACTCATAAAAATTATAATAAAATAAATTAAAAATAAAAAAATAATTAAAAAAATTACTATAATTACTAGTGCCTCATCTTATAATTGTTGGAATTTTTCTAGAATTTTTTGAGTATTTTTAGTAATTTTTATTATTTTTTAAGTATTAAAATTGAAATAAATTAAAATAAAATATTCCGGTGGCCAAATATTTTTTTATAATTTTTTTTATGGTGTATTAAATTATTTCATACAACTTTCATGTTGAAAGTTTTGGCAAAAAACCATTACTTTTTAAAAAAACCCCATTATGACTCCTCGAACATGCTTGATGTTTCCTCCTGCCAGATTGAAAAGGGCTTAACAGGCTATTATAAGGGGGGGGCACCTCCCTTAAGGCTGGCCAGCATGGCCAGGCCACAGGCCACGCCTATGCCTAGGCGGGCGCTTGGCACATGCCATCGCTTGGCTTGTGGCATTGGCTTGTGGCATCGAAACTACATAGCCAAGCACGGGATGCGTCGAGTGGCGGCCCGCGGCGGTGGCGGTGG
>NW_028129474.1:16445000-16467500 GCF_055761805.1 Camellia sinensis
CGCAGGCCTTGCTACGGCGTCGCCCAACATGCAATGCCACGGCCTCGGCCCGCATGCCATGCCACGGCCTCGGCCCGCATGCCTTGCCACGGCGTCGCCCAACATGCCATGCCACGGCCTCGGCCCGCATGCCTTGCCACGGCCTCGGCCGCGCATGCCATGCCACCGCGTTGCCCGGCATGCCATGCCTTGGCCTCGGTCAACATGCCATGCCACGGCCTCGGCCTCGGCCCGCATGCCTTGCTACGGCGTCGCCCAACATGCAGTGCCACGGCCTCGGCCCGCATGCCTTGCCACGGCGTCGCCCAACATGCCATGCCACGGCCTCGGCCCGCATGCCTTGCCACGGCCTCGGCCGCGCATGCCATGCCACCGCGTTGCCCGGCATGCCATGCCTTGGCCTCGGTCAACATGCCATGCCACAGCCTCGGCCTCGGCCCGCATGCCTTGCTACGGCGTCGCCCAACATGCAGTGCCACGGCCTCGGCCCGCATGCCATGCCACGGCCTCGGCCCGCATGCCTTGCCACGGCGTCGCCCAACATGCCATGCCACGGCCTCGGCCCGCATGCCTTGCCACGGCCTCGGCCGCGCATGCCATGCCACCGCGTTGCCCGGCATGCCATGCCTTGGCCTCGGTCAACATGCCATGCCACGGCCTCGGCCTCGGCCCGCATGCCTTGCTACGGCGTCGCCCAACATGCAGTGCCACGGCCTCGGCCCGCATGCCATGCCACGGCCTCGGCCCGCATGCCTTGCCACGGCGTCGCCCAACATGCCATGCCACGGCCTCGGCTAGCATGCCATGCCACGGCCTCGGCCCGCATGCCTTGCCAAGGCGTTGCCCAACATGCCATGCCATGCCACGGCCTCGGCCCGCATGTCTTGCCAAGGCGTTGCCCAACATGCCATGCCACGGCCTCGGCCCGCATGCCTTGCCACGGCGTTGCCCAGCATGCCATGCCACCGCGTTGCCCGGCATGCCATGCCTTAGCCTTGGCCAGCATGGCATGCCACGGCCTCGGCCATCATGCCATGCCACGGCCTCGGCCCGCATGCCTTGCCACGGCGTTGCCCAACATGCCATGCCACGGCCTCGGCCCGCATGCCATGCCATGCCATGCCTTGGCCTTGGCCAGCATGACATGCCACGGCCTCGGCCCGCATGCCTTGCTACGGCGTCGCCCAACAAGCCATGCCACGGCCTCGGCCCGCATGACATGCCACGGCCTCGGACCGCATGCCTTGCTACGGCGTCGCCCAACATGCCATGCCACGGCCTCGGCCCGCATGACATGCCACGGCCTCGGCCATCATGCCATGCCACGGCCTCGGCCCGCATGCCTTGCCACGGCGTTGCCCAACATGCCATGCCACGGCCTCGGCCCGCATGCCATGCCATGCCACGGCCACGGCCCGCATGCCATGCCACGGCCACGGCCTCGGCCCGCATGCCTTGCTACGGCGTCGCCCAACATGCCATGCCACGGCCTCGGCCCGCATGCCGTGCCACGGCCTCGGCCCGCATGCCATGCCATGCCACGGCCCGCATGTCTTGCCACGGCGTTGCCAAACATGCCATGCCACGGCCTCGGCCCGCATGCCTTGCGACGGCGTCGCCCAACATGCCATGCCACGGCCACGGCCCGCATGCCATGCCACGGCCTCGGCCCGCATGCCATGCCACGGCCTCGGCCCGCATGCCTTGCTGCGGCGTTGCCCAACATGCCATGCCACGGCCTCGGCCCGCATGCCTTGCCACCGCGTTGCCCAGCATGCCATGCCACCGCGTTGCCCGGCGTGCCATGCCTTAGCCTTGGCCAACATGTCGAGCCACGGCCTCGGCCCGCATGCCATGCCATGCCACAGCCCGCATGTCTTGCCACGGCATTGCCAAACATGCCATGCCACGGCCTCGGCCCGCATGACGTGCCACGGCCTCGGCCCGCATGCCGTGCCACGGCCTCGGCCCGCATGACATGCCACGGCCTCGGCCCGCATGCCTTGCCACGACGCCGCCCAACTTGCCATGCCACGGCCTCGGCCCGCATGCCCTGCCACGGCCTCGGCCCGCATGACATGCCACGGCCTCGGCCCGCATGCCTTGCTACGGCGTCGCCCAACATGCCATGCCACGGCCTCGGCCCGCATGCCATGCCACGGCCTCGGCCCGCATGACATGCCACGGCCTCGGACCGCATGCCTTGCTACGGCGTCGCCCAACATGCCATGCCACGGGCTCGGCCCGCATGCCACGGCACGGCCTCGGCCCGCATGCCTTGCTACGGCGTCGCCCAACATGCCATGCCACGGCCTCGGCCCGCATGCCATGCCACGGCCTCGGCCCGCATGACATGCCACGGCCTCGGACCGCATGCCTTGCTACGGCGTCGCCCAACATGCCATGCCACGGCCTCGGCCCGCATGCCACAGCACGGCCTCGGCCCGCATGCCTTGCTACGGCGTCGCCCAACATGCCATGCCACGGCCTCGGCCCGCATGCCATGCCACGGCCTCGGCCCGCATGACATGCCACGGCCTCGGACCGCATGCCTTGCTACGGCGTCGTCCAACATGCCATGCCACGGCCTCGGCCCGCATGCCATGCCACGGCCTCGGCCCGCATGCCATGCCACGGCCTCGGCCCGCATGCCTTGCTGCGGCGTTGCCCAACATGCCATGCCACGGCCTCGGCCCGCATGCCTTGCCACCGCGTTGCCCAGCATGCCATGCCACCGCGTTGCCCGGCGTGCCATGCCTTAGCCTTGGCCAACATGTCGAGCCACGGCCTCGGCCCGCATGCCATGCCATGCCACGGCCCGCATGTCTTGCCACGGCGTGGCCAAACATGCCATGCCACGGCCTCGGCCCGCATGACGTGCCACGGCCTCGGCCCGCATGACATGCCACGGCCTCGGCCCGCATGCCTTGCTACGGCGTCGCCCAACATGCCTTGCCACGGCCTCGGCCCGCATGCCATGCCGCGGCCTCGGCCCGCATGACATGCCACGGCCTCGGCCAGCATGCCTTGCCACGACGCCGCCCAACTTGCCATGCCACGGCCTCGGCCCGCATGCCATGCCACGGCCTCGGCCCGCATGACATGCCACGGCCTCGGCCCGCATGCCTTGCTACGGCGTCGCCCAACATGCCATGCCACGGCCTCGGCCCGCATGCCATGCCACGGCCTCGGCCCGCATGACATGCCACGGCCTCGGACCGCATGCCTTGCTACGGCGTCGCCCAACATGCCATGCCACGGCCTCGGCCCGCATGCCACGGCACGGCCTCGGCCCGCATGCCTTGCTACGGCGTCGCCCAACATGCCATGCCACGGCCTCGGCCCGCATGCCATGCCACGGCCTCGGCCCGCATGACATGCCACGGCCTCGGACCGCATGCCTTGCTACGGCGTCGCCCAACATGCCATGCCACGGCCTCGGCCCGCACGCCACGGCACGGCCTCGGCCCGCATGCCTTGCTACGGCGTCGCCCAGCATGCCATGCCACGGCCTCGGCCCGCATGCCATGCCACGGCCTCGGCCCGCATGACATGCCACGGCCTCGGACCGCATGCCTTGCTACGGCGTCGCCCAACATGCCATGCCACGGCCTCGGCCCGCATGCCATGCCACGGCCTCGGCCCGCATGACATGCCACGGCCTCGGCCCGCATGCCTTGCGACGGCGTCGCCCAACATGCCTTGCCACGGCCTCGGCCCGCATGCCATGCCACGGCCTCGGCCCGCATGCCTTGCCACGACGTCGCCCAACTTGCCATGCCACGGCCTCGGCCCGCATGCCATGCCACGGCCTCGGCCCGCATGACATGCCACGGCCTCGGACCGCATGCCTTGCTACGGCGTCGCCCAACATGCCATGCCACGGCCTCGGCCCGCATGCCATGCCACGGCCTCGGCCCGCATGACATGCCACGGCCTCGGACCGCATGCCTTGCTACGGCGTCGCCCAACATGCCATGCCACGGCCTCGGCCCGCATGCCACGGCACGGCCTCGGCCCGCATGCCTTGCTACGGCGTCGCCCAACATGCCATGCCACGGCCTCGGCCCGCATGCCATGCCACGGCCTCGGCCCGCATGACATGCCACGGCCTCGGCCCGCATGCCTTGCTACGGCGTCGCCCAACATGCCTTGCCACGGCCTCGGCACGCATGCCATGCCACGGCCTCGGCCCGCATGCCTTGCCACGACGTCGCCCAACTTGCCATGCCACGGCCTCGGCCCGCATGCCATGCCACGGCCTCGGCGCGCATGACATGCCACGGCCTCGGCCCGCATGCCATGCTACGGCGTCGCCCAACATGCCATGCCACGGCCTCGGCCCGCATGCCATGCCACGGCCTCGGCCCGCATGCCATGCCACGGCCTCGGCCCGCATGACAGGCCACGGCCTCGGACCGCATGCCTTGCTACGGCGTCGCCCAACATGCCATGCCACGGCCTCGGCCCGCATGCCATGCCACGGCCTCGGCCCGCATGCCACGGCACGGCCTCGGCCCGCATGCCTTGCTACGGCGTCGCCCAACATGCCATGCCACGGCCTCGGCCCGCATGCCATGCCACGGCCTCGGCCCGCATGACATGACACGGCCTCGGACCGCATGCCTTGCTACGGCGTCGCCCAACATGCCATGCCACAGCCTCGGCCCGCATGCCGTGCCACGGCCTCGGCCTCGGCCCGCATGCCTTGCTACGACGTTGGCCAACATGCCATGCCACGGCCCCGGCCCGCATGCCATGCCACCGCGTTGCCCGGCGTGCCATGCCTTAGCCTTGGCCAACATGTCGTGCCACGGCCTCGGCCCGCATGCCATGCCATGCCACGGCCCTCATGTCTTGCCACGGCGTTGCCAAACATGCCATGCCACGGCCTCGGCCCGCATGCCTTGCTACGGCGTCGCCCAACATGCCATGACATGCCACGGCCTCGGCCCGCATGCCTTGCTACGGCGTCGCCCAACATGCCATGCCACGGCCTCGGCCCGCATGCCATGCCACGGCCTCGGCCCGCATGCCTTGCGACGGCGTCGCCCAACATGCCATGCCACGGCCTCTGCCCGCATGCCATGCCACGGCCTCGGCCCGCGTGACATGCCACGGCCTCGGCCCGCATGCCTTGCCACGACGTCGCCCAACTTGCCATGCCACGGCCTCGGCCCGCATGCCATGCCACGGCCTCGGCTCGCATGACATGCCACGGCCTCGGCCCGCATGCCTTGCTACGGCGTCGCCCAACATGCCATGCCACGGCCTCGGCCCGCATGCCATGCCATGGCCTCGGCCCGCATGACATGCCACGGCCTCGGACCGCATGCCTTGCTACGGCGTCGCCCAACATGCCATGCCACGGCCCCGGCCCGCATGCCTTGCCACCGCGTTGCCCGGCGTGCCATGCCACCGCGTTGCCCGGCGTGCCATGCCTTAGCCTTGGCCAACATGTCGTGCCACGGCCTCGGCCCGCATGCCATGCCATGCCACGGCCCGCATGTCTTGCCACGGCGTTGCCAAACATGCCATGCCACGGCCTCGGCCCGCATGCCTTGCCACGGCCTCGGCCAACATGCCATGCCACGGCCTCGGCCCGCATGCCATGCCACGGCCTCGGCCCGCATGACATGCCACGGCCTCGGCCCGCATGCCTTGCTACGGCGTCGCCCAACATGCCATGCCACGGCCTCGGCCCGCATGCCATGCCACGGCCTCGGCCCGCATGCCCTTCTACGGCGTTGCCCAACATGCCATGCCACGGCCTCGGCCCGCATGCCTTGCCACCGCGTTGCCCAGCATGCCATGCCACCGCGTTGCCCGGCGTGCCATGCCTTAGCCTTGGCCAACATGTCGTGCCACGGCCTCGGCCCGCATGCCATGCCACGGCCTCGGCCCGCATGTCTTGCCACGGCGTTGCCCAACATGCCATGCCACGGCCTCGGCCCCCATGCCTTGCCACCGCGCTGCCCAGCATGCCAATGCACCGCGTTGCCCGGCGTGCCATGCCTTAGCCTTGGCCAACATGCCACGCCACGGCCTCGGCCCGCATGGCTTGCCAGGGCGTTGCCCAACATGCCATGCCACGGCCTCGGCCCGCATGTCTTGCCACGGCGTTGCCCAACATGCCATGCCATGCCACGCCACGGCCTCGGCCCGCATGCCATGCCACGGCCTCGGCCCGCATGCCATGCCATGCCACGGCCTCGGCCCGCATGCCATGCCACGGCCTCGGCCAGCATGCCATGCCAAGGCCTCGGCCCGCATGCCTTGCCACGGCGTTGCCCAGCATGCCATGCCACCGCGTTGCCCAGCGGGCCGTGCCGCGGCCTCGGCCCGCATGCCTTGCGACTGCCTTGGCCAGCGTGCCATGCCACAGCGTGCCATGCCTTAGCCTTGGCCTACATGCCATGCCACTGCCTTGGCCAGCATGTCGTGCCACCGCCACGGCCAGCATGCCATGCCGGTCCGTTGCCCAGCATGCCACGGCCGTGGCGGCATGGCAAGCCACGGCCTCGGCCAGCATGCCATGCCACGGCCTCGGCCAGCATGCCATGGCACTGTCTTGGTCAGCATGCCATGCCATGGCACCGCCTTGTCCAGCACGCCGTGCCGCAGCGTTGGCCAGCATGCCTTGGCCGGCATGCCATGCCAATGCCTTGGGCCAACATGGCGTGCCACGGGCTGGGCCATGCCGGTCCGTTGCCCGGCATGCCACGGCCGTGGCGGCATGGCAAGCCACGGCCTCGGCCAGCATGCCATGCCCCGGCCTCGCCCAGCATGCCATGGCACGGTCTTGGTCAGCATGCCATGCCATGGCACCGCCTTGTGCAGCGTTGGCCAGCATGCCTTGGCCGGCATGCCATGCCAATGCCTTGGGCCAACATGGCGTGCCACGGGCTGGGCGAGCACGGCATGCCACGGGCTGGGCGAGCATGCCACGCCACGGCCTTGGCTAGCAGCAAGGCATGCCACGGCCTCGGCGAGCATGCCATGCCATGCCAAGGCCAAGGCCAAAGCCAAGGCCAAGGCAGTGGGCAAGGCCAAGTCCCTGTGCAAGGCATGGCCAAGGCCAAGGCAAAGGCCAAGGCCGCGGGCAAAGGCCAAGGCCAAGGCCAAGGCCATGGCGTGCCACCGCCTCGATCGATCTTTTTGAACATGATTCTTTTATAATCTTACCCAAACCGTGCAACACAATTAAAAATGCACTACAATCAATTTTAAATGTCATTCCCTATTTTTTTGCAATTTTTCTGGAGCTTTTCGAATTTTTAAAGCCCTTATTTGGCATAAAAAAATCAAAATAAAATAAAAAAAATGAAAAAAATAATTTAATAATTTCTATAATTACTAGTGAATCATCCTTTAATTATGGGAATTTTTCCATAATTTTTTGACTATTTTTATTAATTTTTATTATTTTTTAAGTATTAATATCGAAATAAATTAAAATAAAATATTTTCTGTAAAAAAATATTTTTTTTAATTTTTTTTATGGTGTATTAAATTATTTCCTACAACTTTCATGTTGAAAGTTTTGGCAAAAAACCATTACTTTTTAAAAAAACTCCATTATGACTCCTCGAACATGCTTCATGTTTCCTCCTGCCAGATTGAAAAGGGCTTAACAGGCTATTATAAGGGGGGGGCACCTCCCTTGCCCAGGGCAAGGCAGTGGCAGGTACGCCCCATGTTGGGCGCGGCCTGGGCTGCGGCCTTGGGTTACATGCACTGCGGCTCGACCGCGGCCTGGGCTGCGGCCTGGGGCGGCTCGGCCGCGGCCTTGGGCGGCCTGGACCGCGGCCTTGGGCGGCCTTGCGCGGCCTGGGCGCGGCCTTGGGCGGCCTGGGCGCGGCCTTGCGCGGCCTGGGCGCGGCCTTGGGCAGCATGGCGTGGCATGCGCGCGGGCATGGGCGGCCTGGCATGCGCGCGGCATGGGCAGCACGGCATGGCATGCGCACGGCCTGGGCGGCCTGGCATGCAGCCGGCCTGGCATGCCCGCGGCGTGGGCAGCACGGCATGGCATGCGCACGGCCTGGGCGGCCTGGCATGCAGCCGGCCTGGCATGCCCGCGGCGTGGGCAGCACGGCATGGCATGCGCACGGCCTGGGCGGCCTGGCATGCAGCCGGCCTGGGCAGCACGGCATGGCATGCGCACGGCCTGGGCGGCCTGGCATGCCCGCGGCGTGGGCAGCGTGGCCTGTGCGAATACCGCGCGCGTGGTCTTTTGACCACGGTGCGCGTGTTGCGCGCATGGTCGCGCACGCCTTTGCACGCCTTCGCACGCAACGCACGTCTAGTGATAAGAACCGCAGCCAAGGCAGCCCAGCCCCAAGGCCAAGGCCACCAGCATGGCATGCCACGGCGAAGGCAGCCCAGCCAAAGCCAGCAGCATGCCATGCCAAGGCCAGCAGCATGCCATGCCACGGCCAAGGCAGGCCAGCCAAAGCCAGCAGCATGCCATGCCAAGGCCAAGGCCAGCAGCATGCCATGCCACGGCCAAGGCAGCCCAGCCAAAGCCAGCAGCATGCCAAGCCAAGGCCAAGGCCAGCAGCATGCCATGCCACGGCCAAGGCAGCCCAGCCAAAGCCAGCAGCATGCCATGCCAAGGCCTAGGCCAGCAGCATGCCATGCCACGGCCAAGGCAGGCAAGCCAAAGCCAGCAGCATGCCATGCCAAGGCCAAGGCCAGCAGCATGCCATGCCACGGCCAAGGCAGCCCAGCCAAAGCCAGCAGCATGCCATGCCAAGGCCTAGGCCAGCAGCATGCCATGCCACGGCCAAGGCAGGCCAGCCAAAGCCAGCAGCATGCCATGCCAAGGCCAAGGCCAGCAGCATGCCATGCCACGGCCAAGGCAGCCCAGCCAAAGCCAGCAGCATGCCATGCCAAGGCCTAGGCCAGCAGCATGCCATGCCACGGCCAAGGCAGGCAAGCCAAAGCCAGCAGCATGCCATGCCAAGGCCATGGCCAGCAGCATGCCATGCCACGGCCAAGGCAGCCCAGCCAAAGCCAGCAGCATGCCATGCCAAGGCCAAGGCCAGCAGCATGCCATGCCACGGCCAAGGCAGCCCAGCCAAAGCCAGCAGCATGCCATGCCAAGGCCTAGGCCAGCAGCATGCCATGCCACGGCCAAGGCAGGCCAGCCAAAGCCAGCAGCATGCCATGCCAAGGCCAAGGCCAGCAGCATGCCATGCCACGGTGTCAAGGTGCGCCCATCCAAGGGTCAACACCTTGATGCCACACACATTTGTGCCCTTTGGAGAGCCAAAGCCATGCCTAAGAAGTTGTTGGTGCAAGTCCAAGACATGCCATGAAGCAAGCTAGCCACCAAGTAGCAACTTTAGGCCAATGTTTAGAGGGTCAAATGTAATCTTTTTGCCTTGTAAATTTTTATGTAAATACCTTAGTAGCAAAGGTGTTTTGAGTCCAAGAGTTGTAATTTTTCTATTTTTGTATTATTTTTAAATATCCATTATGACTCCTCAAGCATAATGGATGTTTCCTCGTGTCAGATAGAAAAGCGCTTAACAAGCTATTAGAAGGAGGGGGTACCCAAGTGTTGAACCAAACCACTTGTGCCTTAATGTACCCCAACCTTGTACATGGTAAGACAACTCTTGTAGCACTTTTGTGCATTGTTCAACTTTTGTAATGCCTTTCTTTTGAGTAATGAAAAGTTCATTTCGCCTTTTACATTGTGCATAGCCTTTCAGTTGTTGTTACTTTAAATTTAGCTTGTTGATTGCTATATTGTGGCTTGTCTCCAATCTTGTGGCTCATCGACTGGACTAATATTGTGTTTGCTTGTCTTTGCAAACCTTTCGAGCATTCTTGGCGGGCTAGTGAAGAGTGTTAACTAGCGCCACACACACTTGGTTATCTTCAGCAAGGCTTCCGCATTGCCAGTGTGTGACAGTTGGTATCAGAGCCCAGTCTATTTGGATTTCTCTATTATTGGCTTTCTAAATGGAGGGTGCTGGCAGCCGTCAACCATCGCAAAAGGAGAGAATTGAGCTCTTGGAGCAGCGTATGGACAATATGGAGGCCACGGCAACTTCATTAGCCACCCTTGAGCAACGGGTTTATGATCTTGAGCGAACTCATGGCCCTACTCATGGACAAGATTTTGAGGATGTTGTCACTGAACTCAGGCTGGAGATTGAAGACCTTAGTGGCCGGGTTGGTGTTCTTACCCGTGCCTTTGGCAATGCACCTAGTGGTGGCATGGAATTCACTAGGGCGCGTGTGCCCGAGCCCCGTGCCTACGGTGGCGCCCGAGATGCCAAGGAGTTAGACAACTTTCTTTTTGATATGGAGCAATATTTCAAAGCTGTGAAAGCCGATGCTGAGGAGACAAGGATTTCTATGGCCACAATGTATTTGTCCGGTGATGCCAAGTTATGGTGGCGGACTAAACATGATGAGATGCAACGAGGCTTATGCACAATTGAGACTTGGGAGCAACTGAAGCATGAACTTAAACTCCAATTCTTCCCTGAAAATGTTGAGTATAATGCCCGGCGTGCTTTGCGGGATCTCAAGCACACCGGCACTATAAGAGATTATGTGAAAGAATTCTCTGGGCTTATGCTAGACATCAAAGATATGTCAGAGAAAGACAAGCTCTTCTTCTTCCTTGAGGGATTGAAGCCATGGGCCAGAGTTGAACTTCAAAGGCAAAGAGTGCAAGATTTAGCCCATGCACAAGCAGCAGCTGAATGCCTTACGGACTACGCCGAACCTAAGCAACGGGAGAGTAGTTCCCCGCGCAAGAATAGGGGAGGTGGAAAGTCCCAAGGCTATGGCAAACCCAAGAGTGGGGGAGCCAACACTTCTACATCCAAAACCCATTCGGGTGGAGGACAGTGGCAACAGAAGAGCTATGGTGACAAGACAAAAGCCCCTCAACAATTCTCTACAAGCAAAGCAAAAGGCCCTATCTCTTGTTTCTTATGCAATGGGCCACACCGGTTATCTGAATGTCCACAAAAGCGTGCCTTGAATGCTCTAGCAACTGTGTCTGACCATGTCTCTCAACCAAGCGAGGATGATAGTGAGGAAGAGGATGTGCGGTCTAAACGAAGTGGCAAGGGTTCTAAGGCAGCTGGCTCTAGAGTGGGAGCCTTTCATATGATGAATGCTATGGAAAAGAAAGTTCCTACAGGCAGGCCTAAGAAGAATGCCAAGAGTGGCAAAGTGGGCAACCATTCAGATCCCAAACAACTTGTAGAGTCTAGAGATGAAGGCAAAGGGAAGAAACCCATGTATAGTGGGGAATCAGCAGGCAAGTTGAACAAGAGTAAGTCATCCAGCAAAGGTTTGATGTTTGTGGATGTAAAGATCAATGGGAAGCCCCTTCGTGCGTTGATTGACACCGGGGCCACCCATAACTTTGTTGCGGGGACTGAAGTCGAAAGACTTGGGCTATCTTTAGAGAAGGATGGCAGCCGCATCAAGGCGGTTAACTCGGCAGCGCAGCCTATCTATGGGGTTGCAAAATCTGTTCATTTGAAAGTCAGCAGTTGGGAAGGAAGAGTAGACTTCACCGCAGTGCCCATGGATGACTTCCAAGCCATCCTTGGGTTGGATTTCTTGAGAACTACGAAGACGGCAGTCATGCCTTATTCTAACAGTATGTGTGTCATGGGGGATAAGCCATGTCTCATTCCTGCTATGGCCACCAACAACAGTGACCGGTTTGTCTCAGCTATGCAACTCAAGAGGGGTGTCAGGCATGGGGAGCAAACTTGGGTTGCAGCATTGAAGTTGAATGAAGCTCTTGATTCTACTCCTGTCCCAGCCGTAGTCAAGAAGATCTTAAGGCAATTTGCTGATGTTATGCCTGAACAGTTGCCTCCACGTCGAGGGGTGGATCATGCTATCGAGTTAGTGCCAGGGGCAAAACCACCAGCTCGTGCACCATATAGAATGGCTATTCCTGAGTTGAATGAGTTAAGGAAGCAGCTTACAGAGTTATTGGAAGCAGGCTTTATCAGGCCATCTAAGGCCCCATTCGGTGCACCTGTCTTATTTCAAAAGAAGCATGATGGTAGTCTTCGCTTATGTGTGGATTATCGGGCACTCAACAAGCTGACCATCAAGAACAAGTATCCCCTTCCTCTTATTGCAGATTCATTTGATCAATTGAGCAAAGCAAAGTATTTCACTAAGCTAGATCTTCGGTCGGGGTACTATCAAGTAAGGATTGCCGAGGGAGACGAGCCTAAAACTACTTGTGTTACACGTTATGGCTCTTATGAGTTTCTTGTCATGCCATTCGGCTTGACTAATGCCCCAGCAACATTCTGCACCATGATGAATGAAGTCTTCCAAGAGTACTTGGATCAATTTGTTGTGGTATATTTGGATGACATTGTAATCTATAGCTCCACTTTGGAAGAGCACGTGGAGCATCTTCAGAAGGCCCTCACCAAGCTGAGAGAACACAAGCTTTATGTCAAGCTGGAGAAGTGTTCTTTTGCCCAAGAGAGGATTAAGTTCCTAGGGCACATTGTTGAGCACGGATGCATCAGAATGGACCAAGAGAAGGTCAAGGCTATTCAAGAGTGGCAGCCACCTGCAAATGTCTCAGAGTTGCGGTCATTCCTTGGATTGGCTAACTATTATCGCAAGTTTGTGGAAGGGTACTCAAGACTAGCTTCCCCATTGACAGAGTTGCTAAAGAAGGGCAAGCCATATGTTTGGGCAGAGGAGTGCCAACAAGCCTTTCAAGCCTTAAAAGAAGCCATGTCGAGAGATCCTGTTCTTGCTCTACCGGACTTAGGTAAAGCTTTTGAGATACAAACGGATGCATCTGATTTCGCTTTGGGTGGTGTTCTTTTGCAGGATGGCCATCCAATTGCTTATGAGAGTAGGAAGCTCAATGATGCTGAGCGAAGATATGCAGCTCATGAGAAAGAGTTGCTTGCAGTAGTGCATTGTCTGAGGACTTGGAGGCACTACATCTTGGGCTCCCGATTTGTGGTGAAGACTGACAACACAGCAGTTAGCCACTTCTTAACACAGCCCAAGTTAAGCGCACGACAAGCCCGGTGGCAAGAGAAGTTGGCAGAGTTTGATTTTGCCTTAGAATACAAGGCCGGTGCCACCAACCATGTTGCTGATGCACTAAGTAGGAAGGCGGAGCTTGCCGTGTGCCATCATGTATGTTCCTTAACTTCCATTTCAACCAGCCTCAAGGAGAAGATCAAGTCTCATCTAGACAAGGATGCTATGGCAGAGAATCTTATGAACCTTGTCAAAATGGGCAAGACTCGTCAGTTTTGGGTGCAAGATGGACTTCTTATGACAACAGGCAACCGTATATTTGTACCCAGGGCTGGTGACTTGAGGAAGACACTTCTTCGGGAGTGCCATGATACACTTTGGGCAGGACATCCGGGGTGGGAACGAACTTTGGCCTTGGTGAAACAAGGATATTATTGGCCCCAAATGCGTGATGATGTTGAAGAATATGTCCGCACTTGTCTCACTTGCCAACAAGACAAGGTTGAGCATAAGAAGAAAGCAGGCTTGCTTGAACCTTTGCCCGTGCCTAAACGTCCGTGGGAAAGTGTATCACTTGACTTCATCACTGGATTGCCTAAAGTGGGGGATATCGGGACTATCTTGAATATTGTGGACCGATTCTCCAAATATGCTACCTTCATTGCTGCCCCAAAGTATGTTTCAGCGGAGGAGACTGCCCAACTCTTCTTCAAGCACATTGTCAAATATTGGGGTGTGCCTAAAAGTATTGTTAGTGACCGAGACACGCGTTTTGTTGGCAACTTCTGGACGGAGTTATTCAAGCTTCTTGGGTCACAACTTAATACTTCATCAAGCTACCATCCGGAGACGGATGGGCAAACTGAACGCTTCAACTGTATGCTCGAGGAGTATTTGCGCCACTTTGTCAATGCCAATCAACGAAATTGGGTGCAACTTCTTGATGTAGCACAGTTATGTTTCAACTCTCAGAAGAGTAGCTCTACGGGCAAGAGTGCTTTTGAGATAGTGAATGGACAGCAGCCACTGTTGCCCCACACAGTGGATGGACCTTATGAAGGAAAGTCTCCCAGGGCTTACCAATTTGCTAAGGAGTGGAAGAGAAACCATGACATTACTCGTGCCTATCTTGAAAAAGCAGCAAGCAGAATGAAGAAATGGGCTGATGAAAAGAGGAGGCCACTTGAGTTCAAAGCTGGGGATCAAGTTCTTGTCAAACTCAACCCTGAGCAACGCAAGTTCATGAGGGGAAGAGACAGAAGGCTAGTGCGCAAGTATGAGGGACCGGTCACCATTCTGAAGAGAATTGGCAAGTGTGCTTACAAGATAGATGCTCCATCTTGGTTGAAAGTGCATCCGGTTTTCCATGTGAGTTATTTGAAGCCTTACTATCCAGACAAGGAAGATCCAACCCGAAATGAGCAAAAACGCCAAACTATCACAGCCAAAGCAGGGAAAAGGTCTATTGAATCTATCTTGGCCGATCGGGTGAAAATGGTTTCCAAGAAGCAACAAAGGCAATACTTGGTGAAATGGAAAGGCCTTGGAGATGAAGAAATCAGCTGGGAACGGGAGGCAGACTTGTCGGCTTTTCAAGACGAGATTGAGGCGTATTGGGCCAAGTCGTCGAGGGCGTCGACCGTTCAAGTGGGGGAGACTGTCAAGGTGCGCCCATCCAAGGGTCAACACCTTGATGCCACACACATTTGTGCCCTTTGGAGAGCCAAAGCCATGCCTAAGAAGTTGTTGGTGCAAGTCCAAGACATGCCATGAAGCAAGCTAGCCACCAAGTAGCAACTTTAGGCCAATGTTTAGAGGGTCAAATGTAATCTTTTTGCCTTGTAAATTTTTATGTAAATACCTTAGTAGCAAAGGTGTTTTGAGTCCAAGAGTTGTAATTTTTCTATTTTTGTATTATTTTTAAATATCCATTATGACTCCTCAAGCATAATGGATGTTTCCTCGTGTCAGATAGAAAAGCGCTTAACAAGCTATTAGAAGGAGGGGGTACCCAAGTGTTGAACCAAACCACTTGTGCCTTAATGTACCCCAACCTTGTACATGGTAAGACAACTCTTGTAGCACTTTTGTGCATTGTTCAACTTTTGTAATGCCTTTCTTTTGAGTAATGAAAAGTTCATTTCGCCTTTTACATTGTGCATAGCCTTTCAGTTGTTGTTACTTTAAATTTAGCTTGTTGATTGCTATATTGTGGCTTGTCTCCAATCTTGTGGCTCATCGACTGGACTAATATTGTGTTTGCTTGTCTTTGCAAACCTTTCGAGCATTCTTGGCGGGCTAGTGAAGAGTGTTAACTAGCGCCACACACACTTGGTTATCTTCAGCAAGGCTTCCGCATTGCCAGTGTGTGACACACGGCCAAGGCAGCCCAACCAAACCCAGCAGCATGCCATGCCAAGGCCTAGGCCAGCAGCATGCCATGCCACGGCCAAGGCAGGCCAGCCAAAGCCAGCAGCATGCCATGCCAAGGCCTAGGCCACCAGCATGCCATGCCACGGCCAAGGCAGCCCAGCCAAAGCCAGCAGCATGCCATGCCAAGGCCAAGGCCAGCAGCATGCCATGCCACGGCCAAGGCAGCCCAGCCAAAGCCAGCAGCATGCCATGCCAAGGCCTAGGCCAGCAGCATGCCATGCCACGGCCAAGGCAGGCAAGCCAAAGCCAGCAGCATGCCATGCCAAGGCCATGGCCAGCAGCATGCCATGCCACGGCCAAGGCAGCCCAGCCAAAGCCAGCAGCATGCCATGCCAAGGCCAAGGCCAGCAGCATGCCATGCCACGGCCAAGGCAGCCCAGCCAAAGCCAGCAGCATGCCAAGCCAAGGCCAAGGCCAGCAGCATGCCATGCCACGGCCAAGGCAGCCCAGCCAAAGCCAGCAGCATGCCATGCCAAGGCCTAGGCCAGCAGCATGCCATGCCACGGCCAAGGCAGGCAAGCCAAAGCCAGCAGCATGCCATGCCAAGGCCAAGGCCAGCAGCATGCCATGCCACGGCCAAGGCAGCCCAGCCAAAGCCAGCAGCATGCCATGCCAAGGCCTAGGCCAGCAGCATGCCATGCCACGGCCAAGGCAGGCCAGCCAAAGCCAGCAGCATGCCATGCCAAGGCCAAGGCCAGCAGCATGCCATGCCACGGCCAAGGCAGCCCAGCCAAAGCCAGCAGCATGCCATGCCAAGGCCTAGGCCAGCAGCATGCCATGCCACGGCCAAGGCAGGCAAGCCAAAGCCAGCAGCATGCCATGCCAAGGCCATGGCCAGCAGCATGCCATGCCACGGCCAAGGCAGCCCAGCCAAAGCCAGCAGCATGCCATGCCAAGGCCAAGGCCAGCAGCATGCCATGCCACGGCCAAGGCAGCCCAGCCAAAGCCAGCAGCATGCCATGCCAAGGCCTAGGCCAGCAGCATGCCATGCCACGGCCAAGGCAGGCCAGCCAAAGCCAGCAGCATGCCATGCCAAGGCCAAGGCCAGCAGCATGCCATGCCACGGCCAAGGCAGCCCAACCAAAGCCAGCAGCATGCCGTGCCAAGGCCTAGGCCAGCAGCATGCCATGCCACGGCCAAGGCAGGCCAGCCAAAGCCAGCAGCATGCCATGCCAAGGCCTAGGCCACCAGCATGCCATGCCACGGCCAAGGCAGCCCAGCCAAAGCCAGCAGCATGCCATGCCAAGGCCAAGGCCAGCAGCATGCCATGCCACGGCCAAGGCAGCCCAGCCAAAGCCAGCAGCATGCCATGCCAAGGCCTAGGCCAGCAGCATGCCATGCCACGGCCAAGGCAGGCAAGCCAAAGCCAGCAGCATGCCATGCCAAGGCCATGGCCAGCAGCATGCCATGCCACGGCCAAGGCAGCCCAGCCAAAGCCAGCAGCATGCCATGCCAAGGCCAAGGCCAGCAGCATGCCATGCCACGGCCAAGGCAGCCCAGCCAAAGCCAGCAGCATGCCATGCCAAGGCCTAGGCCAGCAGCATGCCATGCCACGGCCAAGGCAGGCCAGCCAAAGCCAGCAGCATGCCATGCCAAGGCCAAGGCCAGCAGCATGCCATGCCACGGCCAAGGCAGCCCAACCAAAGCCAGCAGCATGCCATGCCAAGGCCTAGGCCAGCAGCATGCCATGCCACGGCCAAGGCAGGCCAGCCAAAGCCAGCAGCATGCCATGCCAAGGCCTAGGCCACCAGCATGCCATGCCACGGCCAAGGCAGCCCAGCCAAAGCCAGCAGCATGCCATGCCAAGGCCAAGGCCAGCAGCATGCCATGCCACGGCCAAGGCAGCCCAGCCAAAGCCAGCAGCATGCCATGCCAAGGCCTAGGCCAGCAGCATGCCATGCCACGGCCAAGGCAGGCCAGCCAAAGCCAGCAGCATGCCATGCCAAGGCCTAGGCCAGCAGCATGCCATGCCACGGCCAAGGCAGCCCAGCCAAAGCCAGCAGCATGCCATATCACGGCCAAGGGCAGCAGCATGCCATGCCACGGCCAAGGCAGCCCAGCCAAAGCCAGCAGCATGCCATGCCATGGCCTAGGCCAGCAGCATGCCATGCCACGGCCAAGGCAGGCCAGCCAAAGCCAGCAGCATGCCATGCCAAGGCCTAGGCCAGCAGCATGCCATGCCACGGCCAAGGCAGCCCAGCCAAAGCCAGCAGCATGCCATGTCAAGGCCAAGGCCAGCAGCATGCCATGCCACGGCCAAGGCAGCCCAGCCAAAGCCAGCAGCATGCCATGCCATGGCCTAGGCCAGCAGCATGCCATGCCACGGCCAAGGCAGGCCAGCCAAAGCCAGCAGCATGCCATGCCAAGGCCTAGGCCAGCAGCATGCCATGCCACGGCCAAAACAGGCCAGCCAAAGCCAGCAGCATGCCATGCCAAGGCCTAGGCCAGCAGCATGCCATGCCACGGCCAAGGCAGGCCAGCCAAAGCCAGCAGCATGCCATGCCAAGGCCAAGGCCAGCAGCATGCCATGCCACGGCCAAGGCAGCCCAGCCAAAGCCAGCAGCATGCCATATCAAGGCCAAGGCCAGCAGCATGCCATGCCACGGCCAAGGCAGCCCAGCCAAAGCCAGCAGCATGCCATGCCATGCCTAGGCCAGCAGCATGCCATGCCACGGCCAAGGCAGGCCAGCCAAAGCCAGCAGCATGCCATGCCAAGGCCAAGGCCAGCAGCATGCCATGCCACGGCCAAGGCAGCCCAACCAAAGCCAGCAGCATGCCATGCCAAGGCCTAGGCCAGCAGAATGCCATGCCACGGCCAAGGCAGGCCAGCCAAAGCCAGCAGCATGCCATGCCAAGGCCTAGGCCACCAGCATGCCATGCCACGGCCAAGGCAGCCCAGCCAAAGCCAGCAGCATGCCATGCCAAGGCCAAGGCCAGCAGCATGCCATGCCACGGCCAAGGCAGCCCAGCCAAAGCCAGCAGCATGCCATGCCAAGGCCTAGGCCAGCAGCATGCCATGCCACGGCCAAGGCAGGCCAGCCAAAGCCAGCAGCATGCCATGCCAAGGCCTAGGCCAGCAGCATGCCATGCCACGGCCAAGGCAGCCCAGCCAAAGCCAGCAGCATGCCATATCACGGCCAAGGGCAGCAGCATGCCATGCCACGGCCAAGGCAGCCCAGCCAAAGCCAGCAGCATGCCATGCCATGGCCTAGGCCAGCAGCATGCCATGCCACGGCCAAGGCAGGCCAGCCAAAGCCAGCAGCATGCCATGCCAAGGCCAAGGCCAGCAGCATGCCATGCCACGGCCAAGGCCAGCAGCATGCCATGCCACGGCCAAGGCAGGCCAGCCAAAGCCAGCAGCATGCCATGCCAAGGCCTAGGCCAGCAGCATGCCATGCCACGGCCAAGGCAGCCCAGCCAAAGCCAGCAGCATGCCATATCAAGGCCAAGGCCAGCAGCATGCCATGCCACGGCCAAGGCAGCCCAGCCAAAGCCAGCAGCATGCCATGCCAAGGCCTAGGCCAGCAGCATGCCATGCCACGGCCAAAACAGGCCAGCCAAAGCCAGCAGCATGCCATGCCAAGGCCTAGGCCAGCAGCATGCCATGCCACGGCCAAGGCAGGCCAGCCAAAGCCAGCAACATGCCATGCCAAGGCCAAGGCCAGCAGCATGCCATGCCACGGCCAAGGCAGCCCAGCCAAAGCCAGCAGCATGCCATATCAAGGCCAAGGCCAGCAGCATGCCATGCCACGGCCAAGGCAGCCCAGCCAAAGCCAGCAGCATGCCATGCCATGCCTAGGCCAGCAGCATGCCATGCCACGGCCAAGGCAGGCCAGCCAAAGCCAGCAGCATGCCATGCCAAGGCCTAGGCCAGCAGCATGCCATGCCACGGCCAAGGCAGGCCAGCCAAAGCCAGCAGCATGCCATGCCAAGGCCAAGGCCAGCAGCATGCCATGCCAAGGCCAAGGCCAGCAGCATGCCATGCCACGGCCAAGGCTGCCAGCCAAAGCCAGCAGCATGCCATGCCAAGGCCTAGGCCAGCAGCATACCATGCCAAGGCCTAGGCCAGCAGCATGCCATGCCACGGCCAAGGCAGCCCAGCCAAAGCCAGCAGCATGCCATGCCAAGGCCTAGGCCAGCAGCATGCCATGCCACGGCCAAGGCAGCCCAGCCAAAGCCAGCAGCATGCCATGCCAAGGCCAAGGCCAGCAGCATGCCATGCCACGGCCAAGGCAGCCCAGCCAAAGCCAGCAGCATGCCATGCCAAGGCCAAGGCCAGCAGCATGCCATGCCACGGCCAAGGCAGCCCAGCCAAAGCCAGCAGCATGCCATGCCAAGGCCTAGGCCAGCAGCATGCCATGCCACGGCCAAGGCAGGCCAGCCAAAGCCAACAACATGGCATGCCAAGGCCAAGGCCAGCAGCATGCCATGCCACGGCCAAGGCAGCCCAGCCAAAGCCAGCAGCATTGCATGCCAAGGCCTAGGCCAGCAGCATGCCATGCCACGGCCAAGGCAGGCCAGCCAAAGCCAGCAGCATGCCATGCCAAGGCCAAGGCCAGCAGCATGCCATGCCACGGCCAAGGCAGCCCAACCAAAGCCAGCAGCATGCCATGCCAAGGCTTAGGCCAGCAGCATGCCATGCCACGGCCAAGGCAGGCCAGCCAAAGCCAGCAGCATGCCATGCCAAGGCCTAGGCCACCAGCATGCCATGCCACGGCCAAGGCAGCCCAGCCAAAGCCAGCAGCATGCCATGCCAAGGCCAAGGCCAGCAGCATGCCATGCCACGGCCAAGGCAGCCCAGCCAAAGCCAGCAGCATGCCATGCGAAGGCCTAGGCCAGCAGCATGCCATGCCACGGCCAACGCAGGCCAGCCAAAGCCAGCAGCATGCCATGCCAAGGCCTAGGCCAGCAGCATGCCATGCCACGGCCAAGGCAGCCCAGCCAAAGCCAGCAGCATGCCATATCAAGGCCAAGGGCAGCAGCATGCCATGCCACGGCCAAGGCAGCCCAGCCAAAGCCAGCAGCATGCCATGCCATGGCCTAGGCCAGCAGCATGCCATGCCACGGCCAAGGCAGGCCAGCCAAAGCCAGCAGCATGCCATGCCAAGGCCAAGGCAGCCCAGCCAAAGCCAGCAGCATGCCATGCCAAGGCCTAGGCCAGCAGCATGCCATGCCACGGCCAAGGCAGCCCAGCCAAAGCCAGCAGCATGCCATATCAAGGCCAAGGGCAGCAGCATGCCATGCCACGGCCAAGGCAGCCCAGCCAAAGCCAGCAGCATGCCATGCCATGGCCTAGGCCAGCAGCATGCCATGCCACGGCCAAGGCAGGCCAGCCAAAGCCAGCAGCATGCCATGCCAAGGCCAAGGCAGCCCAGCCAAAGCCAGCAGCATGCCATGCCAAGGCCTAGGCCAGCAGCATGCCATGCCACGGCCAAGGCAGCCCAGCCAAAGCCAGCAGCATGCCATATCAAGGCCAAGGCCAGCAGCATGCCATGCCACGGCCAAGGCAGCCCAGCCAAAGCCAGCAGCATGCCATGCCATGCCTAGGCCAGCAGCATGCCATGCCACGGCCAAGGCAGGCCAGCCAAAGCCAGCAGCATGCCATGCCAAGGCCTAGGCCAGCAGCATGCCATGCCACGGCCAAGGCAGGCCAGCCAAAGCCAGCAGCATGCCATGCCAAGGCCAAGGCCAGCAGCATGCCATGCCACGGCCAAGGCAGGCCAGCCAAAGCCAGCAGCATGCCATGCCAAGGCCAAGGCCAGCAGCATGCCATGCCACGGCCAAGGCTGCCAGCCAAAGCCAGCAGGATGCCATGCCAAGGCCTAGGCCAGCAGCATGCCATGCCACGGCCAAGGCAGCCCAGCCAAAGCCAGCAGCATGCCATGCCAAGGCCTAGGCCAGCAGCATGCCATGCCACGGCCAAGGCAGCCCAGCCAAAGCCAGCAGCATGCCATGCCACGGCCAAGGCAGCCCAGCCAAAGCCAGCAGCATGCCATGCCAAGGCCAAGGCCAAGGCCAGCAGCATGCCATGCCACGGCCAAGGCCAAGGCCAAGGCAGCCCATCCGAAGCCAGCAACATTCCATGGCAAGGCCAACGCAGCCCAGCCAAAGCCGGCGGCATGCCATGCCAAGGCCAAGGCCAGCCGCATGTCTTGCCACGGCCTTGTCCCGCAGCGTGGCGTGCCTTGGCCTTGGGCTAGAACATCGCATGCCACGCCCTTGGCAAGCAATCCTGTCCCTCGTGTAATTGCCATTTGGTTTGGCTTTGACTTACGTATATGTTGCCCTGCGAAATGCTTGTCCCTCGGGTAATAGCCGGTTTGGTTGCCTTTGACTTGCGAACACGTTGCTAGTGCTTTCCCCAGTGGAAGCTTGTTGGGAAAAGTATGTCCCTCGGAAGTTGCCTGTTGCGTTTGTTATTTGCATTCGAGCTATCCGATGCTTGCTGGGTTTCTCTAAGAGTTTTTGCACGTTCGTCGGGCTTTTTAATTATTTATTTACTCATAAAAATTATAATAAAATAAATTAAAAATAAAAAAATAATTAAAAAAATTACTATAATTACTAGTGCCTCATCTTATAATTGTTGGAATTTTTCTAGAATTTTTTGAGTATTTTTAGTAATTTTTATTATTTTTTAAGTATTAAAATTGAAATAAATTAAAATAAAATATTCCGGTGGCCAAATATTTTTTTATAATTTTTTTTATGGTGTATTAAATTATTTCATACAACTTTCATGTTGAAAGTTTTGGCAAAAAACCATTACTTTTTAAAAAAACCCCATTATGACTCCTCGAACATGCTTGATGTTTCCTCCTGCCAGATTGAAAAGGGCTTAACAGGCTATTATAAGGGGGGGGCACCTCCCTTAAGGCTGGCCAGCATGGCCAGGCCACAGGCCACGCCTATGCCTAGGCGGGCGCTTGGCACATGCCATCGCTTGGCTTGTGGCATTGGCTTGTGGCATCGAAACTACATAGCCAAGCACGGGATGCGTCGAGTGGCGGCCCGCGGCGGTGGCGGTGGCACGTTGGCCTAGGGCAGCATGCC
>NW_028129474.1:16477500-16492500 GCF_055761805.1 Camellia sinensis
GGCCCGCAGGCCTTGCTACGGCGTCGCCCAACATGCAATGCCACGGCCTCGGCCCGCATGCCATGCCACGGCCTCGGCCCGCATGCCTTGCCACGGCGTCGCCCAACATGCCATGCCACGGCCTCGGCCCGCATGCCTTGCCACGGCCTCGGCCGCGCATGCCATGCCACCGCGTTGCCCGGCATGCCATGCCTTGGCCTCGGTCAACATGCCATGCCACGGCCTCGGCCTCGGCCCGCATGCCTTGCTACGGCGTCGCCCAACATGCAGTGCCACGGCCTCGGCCCGCATGCCTTGCCACGGCGTCGCCCAACATGCCATGCCACGGCCTCGGCCCGCATGCCTTGCCACGGCCTCGGCCGCGCATGCCATGCCACCGCGTTGCCCGGCATGCCATGCCTTGGCCTCGGTCAACATGCCATGCCACAGCCTCGGCCTCGGCCCGCATGCCTTGCTACGGCGTCGCCCAACATGCAGTGCCACGGCCTCGGCCCGCATGCCATGCCACGGCCTCGGCCCGCATGCCTTGCCACGGCGTCGCCCAACATGCCATGCCACGGCCTCGGCCCGCATGCCTTGCCACGGCCTCGGCCGCGCATGCCATGCCACCGCGTTGCCCGGCATGCCATGCCTTGGCCTCGGTCAACATGCCATGCCACGGCCTCGGCCTCGGCCCGCATGCCTTGCTACGGCGTCGCCCAACATGCAGTGCCACGGCCTCGGCCCGCATGCCATGCCACGGCCTCGGCCCGCATGCCTTGCCACGGCGTCGCCCAACATGCCATGCCACGGCCTCGGCTAGCATGCCATGCCACGGCCTCGGCCCGCATGCCTTGCCAAGGCGTTGCCCAACATGCCATGCCATGCCACGGCCTCGGCCCGCATGTCTTGCCAAGGCGTTGCCCAACATGCCATGCCACGGCCTCGGCCCGCATGCCTTGCCACGGCGTTGCCCAGCATGCCATGCCACCGCGTTGCCCGGCATGCCATGCCTTAGCCTTGGCCAGCATGGCATGCCACGGCCTCGGCCATCATGCCATGCCACGGCCTCGGCCCGCATGCCTTGCCACGGCGTTGCCCAACATGCCATGCCACGGCCTCGGCCCGCATGCCATGCCATGCCATGCCTTGGCCTTGGCCAGCATGACATGCCACGGCCTCGGCCCGCATGCCTTGCTACGGCGTCGCCCAACAAGCCATGCCACGGCCTCGGCCCGCATGACATGCCACGGCCTCGGACCGCATGCCTTGCTACGGCGTCGCCCAACATGCCATGCCACGGCCTCGGCCCGCATGACATGCCACGGCCTCGGCCATCATGCCATGCCACGGCCTCGGCCCGCATGCCTTGCCACGGCGTTGCCCAACATGCCATGCCACGGCCTCGGCCCGCATGCCATGCCATGCCACGGCCACGGCCCGCATGCCATGCCACGGCCACGGCCTCGGCCCGCATGCCTTGCTACGGCGTCGCCCAACATGCCATGCCACGGCCTCGGCCCGCATGCCGTGCCACGGCCTCGGCCCGCATGCCATGCCATGCCACGGCCCGCATGTCTTGCCACGGCGTTGCCAAACATGCCATGCCACGGCCTCGGCCCGCATGCCTTGCGACGGCGTCGCCCAACATGCCATGCCACGGCCACGGCCCGCATGCCATGCCACGGCCTCGGCCCGCATGCCATGCCACGGCCTCGGCCCGCATGCCTTGCTGCGGCGTTGCCCAACATGCCATGCCACGGCCTCGGCCCGCATGCCTTGCCACCGCGTTGCCCAGCATGCCATGCCACCGCGTTGCCCGGCGTGCCATGCCTTAGCCTTGGCCAACATGTCGAGCCACGGCCTCGGCCCGCATGCCATGCCATGCCACAGCCCGCATGTCTTGCCACGGCGTTGCCAAACATGCCATGCCACGGCCTCGGCCCGCATGACGTGCCACGGCCTCGGCCCGCATGCCATGCCACGGCCTCGGCCCGCATGACATGCCACGGCCTCGGCCCGCATGCCTTGCCACGACGCCGCCCAACTTGCCATGCCACGGCCTCGGCCCGCATGCCATGCCACGGCCTCGGCCCGCATGAAATGCCACGGCCTCGGCCCGCATGCCTTGCTACGGCGTCGCCCAACATGCCATGCCACGGCCTCGGCCCGCATGCCATGCCACGGCCTCGGCCCGCATGACATGCCACGGCCTCGGACCGCATGCCTTGCTACGGCGTCGCCCAACATGCCATGCCACGGCCTCGGCCCGCATGCCACGGCACGGCCTCGGCCCGCATGCCTTGCTACGGCGTCGCCCAACATGCCATGCCACGGCCTCGGCCCGCATGCCATGCCACGGCCTCGGCCCGCATGACATGCCACGGCCTCGGACCGCATGCCTTGCTACGGCGTCGCCCAACATGCCATGCCACGGCCTCGGCCCGCATGCCACGGCACGGCCTCGGCCCGCATGCCTTGCTACGGCGTCGCCCAACATGCCATGCCACGGCCTCGGCCCGCATGCCATGCCACGGCCTCGGCCCGCATGACATGCCACGGCCTCGCACCGCATGCCTTGCTACGGCGTCGCCCAACATGCCATGCCACGGCCTCGGCCCGCATGCCATGCCACGGCCTCGGCCCGCATGCCATGCCACGGCCTCGGCCCGCATGCCATGCCACGGCCTCGGCCCGCATGCCTTGCTGCGGCGTTGCCCAACATGCCATGCCACGGCCTCGGCCCGCATGCCTTGCCACCGCGTTGCCCAGCATGCCATGCCACCGCGTTGCCCGGCGTGCCATGCCTTAGCCTTGGCCAACATGTCGAGCCACGGCCTCGGCCCGCATGCCATGCCATGCCACGGCCCGCATGTCTTGCCACGGCGTGGCCAAACATGCCATGCCACGGCCTCGGCCCGCATGACGTGCCACGGCCTCGGCCCGCATGACATGCCACGGCCTCGGCCCGCATGCCTTGCTACGGCGTCGCCCAACATGCCATGCCACGGCCTCGGCCCGCATGCCATGCCACGGCCTCGGCCCGCATGACATGCCACGGCCTCGGACCGCATGCCTTGCTACGGCGTCGCCCAACATGCCATGCCACGGCCTCGGCCCGCATGCCACGGCACGGCCTCGGCCCGCATGCCTTGCTACGGCGTCGCCCAACATGCCATGCCACGGCCTCGGCCCGCATGCCATGCCACGGCCTCGGCCCGCATGACGTGCCACGGCCTCGGACCGCATGCCTTGCTACGGCGTCGCCCAACATGCCATGCCACGGCCTCGGCCCGCACGCCACGGCACGGCCTCGGCCCGCATGCCTTGCTACGGCGTCGCCCAACATGCCATGCCACGGCCTCGGCCCGCATGCCATGCCACGGCCTCGGCCCGCATGACATGCCACGGCCTCGGACCGCATGCCTTGCTACGGCGTCGCCCAACATGCCATGCCACGGCCTCGGCCCGCATGCCATGCCACGGCCTCGGCCCGCATGACATGCCACGGCCTCGGACCGCATGCCTTGCTACGGCGTCGCCCAACATGCCATGCCACGGCCTCGGCCCGCATGCCATGCCACGGCCTCGGCCCGCATGACATGCCACGGCCTCGGCCCGCATGCCTTGCTACGGCGTCGCCCAACATGCCTTGCCACGGCCTCGGCCCGCATGCCATGCCACGGCCTCGGCCCGCATGCCTTGCCACGACGTCGCCCAACTTGCCATGCCACGGCCTCGGCCCGCATGCCATGCCACGGCCTCGGCGCGCATGACATGCCACGGCCTCGGCCCGCATGCCATGCTACGGCGTCGCCCAACATGCCATGCCACGGCCTCGGCCCGCATGCCATGCCACGGCCTCGGCCCGCATGCCATGCCACGGCCTCGGCCCGCATGACAGGCCACGGCCTCGGACCGCATGCCTTGCTACGGCGTCGCCCAACATGCCATGCCACGGCCTCGGCCCGCATGCCATGCCACGGCCTCGGCCCGCATGCCACGGCACGGCCTCGGCCCGCATGCCTTGCTACGGCGTCGCCCAACATGCCATGCCACGGCCTCGGCCCGCATGCCATGCCACGGCCTCGGCCCGCATGACATGCCACGGCCTCGGACCGCATGCCTTGCTACGGCGTCGCCCAACATGCCATGCCACAGCCTCGGCCCGCATGCCGTGCCACGGCCTCGGCCTCGGCCCGCATGCCTTGCTACGACGTTGGCCAACATGCCATGCCACGGCCCCGGCCCGCATGCCATGCCACCGCGTTGCCCGGCGTGCCATGCCTTAGCCTTGGCCAACATGTCGTGCCACGGCCTCGGCCCGCATGCCATGCCATGCCACGGCCCTCATGTCTTGCCACGGCGTTGCCAAACATGCCATGCCACGGCCTCGGCCCGCATGCCTTGCTACGGCGTCGCCCAACATGCCATGACATGCCACGGCCTCGGCCCGCATGCCTTGCTACGGCGTCGCCCAACATGCCATGCCACGGCCTCGGCCCGCATGCCATGCCACGGCCTCGGCCCGCATGCCTTGCGACGGCGTCGCCCAACATGCCATGCCACGGCCTCTGCCCGCATGCCATGCCACGGCCTCGGCCCGCGTGACATGCCACGGCCTCGGCCCGCATGCCTTGCCACGACGTCGCCCAACTTGCCATGCCACGGCCTCGGCCCGCATGCCATGCCACGGCCTCGGCTCGCATGACATGCCACGGCCTCGGCCCGCATGCCTTGCTACGGCGTCGTCCAACATGCCATGCCACGGCCTCGGCCCGCATGCCATGCCATGGCCTCGGCCCGCATGACATGCCACGGCCTCGGACCGCATGCCTTGCTACGGCGTCGCCCAACATGCCATGCCACGGCCCCGGCCCGCATGCCTTGCCACCGCGTTGCCCGGCGTGCCATGCCACCGCGTTGCCCGGCGTGCCATGCCTTAGCCTTGGCCAACATGTCGTGCCACGGCCTCGGCCCGCATGCCATGCCATGCCACGGCCCGCATGTCTTGCCACGGCGTTGCCAAACATGCCATGCCACGGCCTCGGCCCGCATGCCTTGCCACGGCCTCGGCCAACATGCCATGCCACGGCCTCGGCCCGCATGCCATGCCACGGCCTCGGCCCGCATGACATGCCACGGCCTCGGCCCGCATGCCTTGCTACGGCGTCGCCCAACATGCCATGCCACGGCCTCGGCCCGCATGCCATGCCACGGCCTCGGCCCGCATGCCCTTCTACGGCGTTGCCCAACATGCCATGCCACGGCCTCGGCCCGCATGCCTTGCCACCGCGTTGCCCAGCATGCCATGCCACCGCGTTGCCCGGCGTGCCATGCCTTAGCCTTGGCCAACATGTCGTGCCACGGCCTCGGCCCGCATGCCATGCCACGGCCTCGGCCCGCATGTCTTGCCACGGCGTTGCCCAACATGCCATGCCACGGCCTCGGCCCCCATGCCTTGCCACCGCGCTGCCCAGCATGCCAATGCACCGCGTTGCCCGGCGTGCCATGCCTTAGCCTTGGCCAACATGCCACGCCACGGCCTCGGCCCGCATGGCTTGCCAGGGCGTTGCCCAACATGCCATGCCACGGCCTCGGCCCGCATGTCTTGCCACGGCGTTGCCCAACATGCCATGCCATGCCACGCCACGGCCTCGGCCCGCATGCCATGCCACGGCCTCGGCCCGCATGCCATGCCATGCCACGGCCTCGGCCCGCATGCCATGCCACGGCCTCGGCCAGCATGCCATGCCAAGGCCTCGGCCCGCATGCCTTGCCACGGCGTTGCCCAGCATGCCATGCCACCGCGTTGCCCAGCGGGCCGTGCCGCGGCCTCGGCCCGCATGCCTTGCGACTGCCTTGGCCAGCGTGCCATGCCACAGCGTGCCATGCCTTAGCCTTGGCCTACATGCCATGCCACTGCCTTGGCCAGCATGTCGTGCCACCGCCACGGCCAGCATGCCATGCCGGTCCGTTGCCCAGCATGCCACGGCCGTGGCGGCATGGCAAGCCACGGCCTCGGCCAGCATGCCATGCCACGGCCTCGGCCAGCATGCCATGGCACTGTCTTGGTCAGCATGCCATGCCATGGCACCGCCTTGTCCAGCACGCCGTGCCGCAGCGTTGGCCAGCATGCCTTGGCCGGCATGCCATGCCAATGCCTTGGGCCAACATGGCGTGCCACGGGCTGGGCCATGCCGGTCCGTTGCCCGGCATGCCACGGCCGTGGCGGCATGGCAAGCCACGGCCTCGGCCAGCATGCCATGCCCCGGCCTCGCCCAGCATGCCATGGCACGGTCTTGGTCAGCATGCCATGCCATGGCACCGCCTTGTGCAGCGTTGGCCAGCATGCCTTGGCCGGCATGCCATGCCAATGCCTTGGGCCAACATGGCGTGCCACGGGCTGGGCGAGCACGGCATGCCACGGGCTGGGCGAGCATGCCACGCCACGGCCTTGGCTAGCAGCAAGGCATGCCACGGCCTCGGCGAGCATGCCATGCCATGCCAAGGCCAAGGCCAAAGCCAAGGCCAAGGCAGTGGGCAAGGCCAAGTCCCTGTGCAAGGCATGGCCAAGGCCAAGGCAAAGGCCAAGGCCGCGGGCAAAGGCCAAGGCCAAGGCCAAGGCCATGGCGTGCCACCGCCTCGATCGATCTTTTTGAACATGATTCTTTTATAATCTTACCCAAACCGTGCAACACAATTAAAAATGCACTACAATCAATTTTAAATGTCATTCCCTATTTTTTTGCAATTTTTCTGGAGCTTTTCGAATTTTTAAAGCCCTTATTTGGCATAAAAAAATCAAAATAAAATAAAAAAAATGAAAAAAATAATTTAATAATTTCTATAATTACTAGTGAATCATCCTTTAATTATGGGAATTTTTCCATAATTTTTTGACTATTTTTATTAATTTTTATTATTTTTTAAGTATTAATATCGAAATAAATTAAAATAAAATATTTTCTGTAAAAAAATATTTTTTTTAATTTTTTTTATGGTGTATTAAATTATTTCCTACAACTTTCATGTTGAAAGTTTTGGCAAAAAACCATTACTTTTTAAAAAAACTCCATTATGACTCCTCGAACATGCTTCATGTTTCCTCCTGCCATTGGGCGGCCTGGGCGCGGCCTTGCGCGGCCTGGGCGCGGCCTTGGGCAGCATGGCGTGGCATGCGCGCGGGCGTGGGCGGCCTGGCATGCGCGCGGCATGGGCAGCACGGCATGGCATGCGCACGGCCTGGGCGGCCTGGCATGCAGCCGGCCTGGCATGCCCGCGGCGTGGGCAGCACGGCATGGCATGCGCACGGCCTGGGCGGCCTGGCATGCAGCCGGCCTGGCATGCCCGCGGCGTGGGCAGCACGGCATGGCATGCGCACGGCCTGGGCGGCCTGGCATGCAGCCGGCCTGGGCAGCACGGCATGGCATGCGCACGGCCTGGGCGGCCTGGCATGCCCGCGGCGTGGGCAGCGTGGCCTGTGCGAATACCGCGCGCGTGGTCTTTTGACCACGGTGCGCGTGTTGCGCGCATGGTCGCGCACGCCTTTGCACGCCTTCGCACGCAACGCACGTCTAGTGATAAGAACCGCAGCCAAGGCAGCCCAGCCCCAAGGCCAAGGCCACCAGCATGGCATGCCACGGCGAAGGCAGCCCAGCCAAAGCCAGCAGCATGCCATGCCAAGGCCAGCAGCATGCCATGCCACGGCCAAGGCAGGCCAGCCAAAGCCAGCAGCATGCCATGCCAAGGCCAAGGCCAGCAGCATGCCATGCCACGGCCAAGGCAGCCCAGCCAAAGCCAGCAGCATGCCAAGCCAAGGCCAAGGCCAGCAGCATGCCATGCCACGGCCAAGGCAGCCCAGCCAAAGCCAGCAGCATGCCATGCCAAGGCCTAGGCCAGCAGCATGCCATGCCACGGCCAAGGCAGGCAAGCCAAAGCCAGCAGCATGCCATGCCAAGGCCAAGGCCAGCAGCATGCCATGCCACGGCCAAGGCAGCCCAGCCAAAGCCAGCAGCATGCCATGCCAAGGCCTAGGCCAGCAGCATGCCATGCCACGGCCAAGGCAGGCCAGCCAAAGCCAGCAGCATGCCATGCCAAGGCCAAGGCCAGCAGCATGCCATGCCACGGCCAAGGCAGCCCAGCCAAAGCCAGCAGCATGCCATGCCAAGGCCTAGGCCAGCAGCATGCCATGCCACGGCCAAGGCAGGCAAGCCAAAGCCAGCAGCATGCCATGCCAAGGCCATGGCCAGCAGCATGCCATGCCACGGCCAAGGCAGCCCAGCCAAAGCCAGCAGCATGCCATGCCAAGGCCAAGGCCAGCAGCATGCCATGCCACGGCCAAGGCAGCCCAGCCAAAGCCAGCAGCATGCCATGCCAAGGCCTAGGCCAGCAGCATGCCATGCCACGGCCAAGGCAGGCCAGCCAAAGCCAGCAGCATGCCATGCCAAGGCCAAGGCCAGCAGCATGCCATGCCACGGCCAAGGCAGCCCAACCAAAGCCAGCAGCATGCCATGCCAAGGCCTAGGCCAGCAGCATGCCATGCCACGGCCAAGGCAGGCCAGCCAAAGCCAGCAGCATGCCATGCCAAGGCCTAGGCCACCAGCATGCCATGCCACGGCCAAGGCAGCCCAGCCAAAGCCAGCAGCATGCCATGCCAAGGCCAAGGCCAGCAGCATGCCATGCCACGGCCAAGGCAGCCCAGCCAAAGCCAGCAGCATGCCATGCCAAGGCCTAGGCCAGCAGCATGCCATGCCACGGCCAAGGCAGGCAAGCCAAAGCCAGCAGCATGCCATGCCAAGGCCATGGCCAGCAGCATGCCATGCCACGGCCAAGGCAGGCCAGCCAAAGCCAGCAGCATGCCATGCCAAGGCCAAGGCCAGCAGCATGCCATGCCACGGCCAAGGCAGCCCAACCAAAGCCAGCAGCATGCCGTGCCAAGGCCTAGGCCAGCAGCATGCCATGCCACGGCCAAGGCAGGCCAGCCAAAGCCAGCAGCATGCCATGCCAAGGCCTAGGCCACCAGCATGCCATGCCACGGCCAAGGCAGCCCAGCCAAAGCCAGCAGCATGCCATGCCAAGGCCAAGGCCAGCAGCATGCCATGCCACGGCCAAGGCAGCCCAGCCAAAGCCAGCAGCATGCCATGCCAAGGCCTAGGCCAGCAGCATGCCATGCCACGGCCAAGGCAGGCAAGCCAAAGCCAGCAGCATGCCATGCCAAGGCCATGGCCAGCAGCATGCCATGCCACGGCCAAGGCAGCCCAGCCAAAGCCAGCAGCATGCCATGCCAAGGCCAAGGCCAGCAGCATGCCATGCCACGGCCAAGGCAGCCCAGCCAAAGCCAGCAGCATGCCATGCCAAGGCCTAGGCCAGCAGCATGCCATGCCACGGCCAAGGCAGGCCAGCCAAAGCCAGCAGCATGCCATGCCAAGGCCAAGGCCAGCAGCATGCCATGCCACGGCCAAGGCAGCCCAACCAAAGCCAGCAGCATGCCATGCCAAGGCCTAGGCCAGCAGCATGCCATGCCACGGCCAAGGCAGGCCAGCCAAAGCCAGCAGCATGCCATGCCAAGGCCTAGGCCACCAGCATGCCATGCCACGGCCAAGGCAGCCCAGCCAAAGCCAGCAGCATGCCATGCCAAGGCCAAGGCCAGCAGCATGCCATGCCACGGCCAAGGCAGCCCAGCCAAAGCCAGCAGCATGCCATATCAAGGCCAAGGCCAGCAGCATGCCATGCCACGGCCAAGGCAGCCCAGCCAAAGCCAGCAGCATGCCATGCCATGCCTAGGCCAGCAGCATGCCATGCCACGGCCAAGGCAGGCCAGCCAAAGCCAGCAGCATGCCATGCCAAGGCCTAGGCCAGCAGCATGCCATGCCACGGCCAAGGCAGGCCAGCCAAAGCCAGCAGCATGCCATGCCAAGGCCAAGGCCAGCAGCATGCCATGCCAAGGCCAAGGCCAGCAGCATGCCATGCCACGGCCAAGGCTGCCAGCCAAAGCCAGCAGCATGCCATGCCAAGGCCTAGGCCAGCAGCATACCATGCCAAGGCCTAGGCCAGCAGCATGCCATGCCACGGCCAAGGCAGCCCAGCCAAAGCCAGCAGCATGCCATGCCAAGGCCTAGGCCAGCAGCATGCCATGCCACGGCCAAGGCAGCCCAGCCAAAGCCAGCAGCATGCCATGCCAAGGCCAAGGCCAGCAGCATGCCATGCCACGGCCAAGGCAGCCCAGCCAAAGCCAGCAGCATGCCATGCCAAGGCCAAGGCCAGCAGCATGCCATGCCACGGCCAAGGCAGCCCAGCCAAAGCCAGCAGCATGCCATGCCAAGGCCTAGGCCAGCAGCATGCCATGCCACGGCCAAGGCAGGCCAGCCAAAGCCAACAACATGGCATGCCAAGGCCAAGGCCAGCAGCATGCCATGCCACGGCCAAGGCAGCCCAGCCAAAGCCAGCAGCATTGCATGCCAAGGCCTAGGCCAGCAGCATGCCATGCCACGGCCAAGGCAGGCCAGCCAAAGCCAGCAGCATGCCATGCCAAGGCCAAGGCCAGCAGCATGCCATGCCACGGCCAAGGCAGCCCAACCAAAGCCAGCAGCATGCCATGCCAAGGCTTAGGCCAGCAGCATGCCATGCCACGGCCAAGGCAGGCCAGCCAAAGCCAGCAGCATGCCATGCCAAGGCCTAGGCCACCAGCATGCCATGCCACGGCCAAGGCAGCCCAGCCAAAGCCAGCAGCATGCCATGCCAAGGCCAAGGCCAGCAGCATGCCATGCCACGGCCAAGGCAGCCCAGCCAAAGCCAGCAGCATGCCATGCGAAGGCCTAGGCCAGCAGCATGCCATGCCACGGCCAACGCAGGCCAGCCAAAGCCAGCAGCATGCCATGCCAAGGCCTAGGCCAGCAGCATGCCATGCCACGGCCAAGGCAGCCCAGCCAAAGCCAGCAGCATGCCATATCAAGGCCAAGGGCAGCAGCATGCCATGCCACGGCCAAGGCAGCCCAGCCAAAGCCAGCAGCATGCCATGCCATGGCCTAGGCCAGCAGCATGCCATGCCACGGCCAAGGCAGGCCAGCCAAAGCCAGCAGCATGCCATGCCAAGGCCAAGGCAGCCCAGCCAAAGCCAGCAGCATGCCATGCCAAGGCCTAGGCCAGCAGCATGCCATGCCACGGCCAAGGCAGCCCAGCCAAAGCCAGCAGCATGCCATATCAAGGCCAAGGGCAGCAGCATGCCATGCCACGGCCAAGGCAGCCCAGCCAAAGCCAGCAGCATGCCATGCCATGGCCTAGGCCAGCAGCATGCCATGCCACGGCCAAGGCAGGCCAGCCAAAGCCAGCAGCATGCCATGCCAAGGCCAAGGCAGCCCAGCCAAAGCCAGCAGCATGCCATGCCAAGGCCTAGGCCAGCAGCATGCCATGCCACGGCCAAGGCAGCCCAGCCAAAGCCAGCAGCATGCCATATCAAGGCCAAGGCCAGCAGCATGCCATGCCACGGCCAAGGCAGCCCAGCCAAAGCCAGCAGCATGCCATGCCATGCCTAGGCCAGCAGCATGCCATGCCACGGCCAAGGCAGGCCAGCCAAAGCCAGCAGCATGCCATGCCAAGGCCTAGGCCAGCAGCATGCCATGCCACGGCCAAGGCAGGCCAGCCAAAGCCAGCAGCATGCCATGCCAAGGCCAAGGCCAGCAGCATGCCATGCCACGGCCAAGGCAGGCCAGCCAAAGCCAGCAGCATGCCATGCCAAGGCCAAGGCCAGCAGCATGCCATGCCACGGCCAAGGCTGCCAGCCAAAGCCAGCAGGATGCCATGCCAAGGCCTAGGCCAGCAGCATGCCATGCCACGGCCAAGGCAGCCCAGCCAAAGCCAGCAGCATGCCATGCCAAGGCCTAGGCCAGCAGCATGCCATGCCACGGCCAAGGCAGCCCAGCCAAAGCCAGCAGCATGCCATGCCACGGCCAAGGCAGCCCAGCCAAAGCCAGCAGCATGCCATGCCAAGGCCAAGGCCAAGGCCAGCAGCATGCCATGCCACGGCCAAGGCCAAGGCCAAGGCAGCCCATCCGAAGCCAGCAACATTCCATGGCAAGGCCAACGCAGCCCAGCCAAAGCCGGCGGCATGCCATGCCAAGGCCAAGGCCAGCCGCATGTCTTGCCACGGCCTTGTCCCGCAGCGTGGCGTGCCTTGGCCTTGGGCTAGAACATCGCATGCCACGCCCTTGGCAAGCAATCCTGTCCCTCGTGTAATTGCCATTTGGTTTGGCTTTGACTTACGTATATGTTGCCCTGCGAAATGCTTGTCCCTCGGGTAATAGCCGGTTTGGTTGCCTTTGACTTGCGAACACGTTGCTAGTGCTTTCCCCAGTGGAAGCTTGTTGGGAAAAGTATGTCCCTCGGAAGTTGCCTGTTGCGTTTGTTATTTGCATTCGAGCTATCCGATGCTTGCTGGGTTTCTCTAAGAGTTTTTGCACGTTCGTCGGGCTTTTTAATTATTTATTTACTCATAAAAATTATAATAAAATAAATTAAAAATAAAAAAATAATTAAAAAAATTACTATAATTACTAGTGCCTCATCTTATAATTGTTGGAATTTTTCTAGAATTTTTTGAGTATTTTTAGTAATTTTTATTATTTTTTAAGTATTAAAATTGAAATAAATTAAAATAAAATATTCCGGTGGCCAAATATTTTTTTATAATTTTTTTTATGGTGTATTAAATTATTTCATACAACTTTCATGTTGAAAGTTTTGGCAAAAAACCATTACTTTTTAAAAAAACCCCATTATGACTCCTCGAACATGCTTGATGTTTCCTCCTGCCAGATTGAAAAGGGCTTAACAGGCTATTATAAGGGGGGGGCACCTCCCTTAAGGCTGGCCAGCATGGCCAGGCCACAGGCCACGCCTATGCCTAGGCGGGCGCTTGGCACATGCCATCGCTTGGCTTGTGGCATTGGCTTGTGGCATCGAAACTACATAGCCAAGCACGGGATGCGTCGAGTGGCGGCCCGCGGCGGTGGCGGTGGCACGTTGGCCTAGGGCAGCATGCCATGCCACAGCCTTGGCCAGCAACATGGCATGCCAAAGCCTTGGCCAGCAGCATGCCATGCCCTGGCCTTGGCAAGCATGTCATGCCACGGCCTTGGCCAGCAGCATGCCATGCCACGACCTTGGCCAGCAGCATGCCATGCCCCGGCCTTGGCCAGCATGTCATGCCACGGCCTTGGCCAGCAGCATGCCATGCCACAGCCTTGGCCAGCAGCATGCCATGCCACAGCCTTGGCCAGCAACATGGCATGCCAAAGCCTTGGCCAGCAGCACGCCATGCCCCGGCCTTGGCAACCTTGCCAAGCCACGGCCATGGCCAGCAGCGTGCTATGCCCCGGCCTTGGCCAGCAGCGTGCCATGCCACGACCTTGGCCAGCAGCTTGCCATGCCCCGGCCTTGGCCAGCATGTCATGCCACGGCCTTGGCCAGCAGCATGCCATGCCACGGCCTTGGCCAGCAACATGGCATGCCGCGGCCTTGGCCGGCAGCATGCCATGCCGCGGCCTTGGCCGGCAGCATGGCAAGCCCAAGCCTTGGTCAGCAGCAGCATGCCATGCCAACGCCTTGGCCAGCAGCATGCCTTGCCACGGCCTCGGCCATCAGCATGCCTTGCCACGGCCTCGGCCATCAGCATGCCTTGCCACGGCCTCGGCCATCAGCATGCCTTGCCACGGCCTTGTCCAGCAGCATGGCATGCCCGGCCTTGGCCAGCAGCATGTCATGCCACGGCCTTGGCAAGCATGCCAAGCCACGGCCTTGGCAAGCATGCCATGTCCCTCGGGTAATTGTACAAGTTGCCTTGCGAAATGCATGTCCCTCGGTTAAATTGCCATTTGGTTGGCTTTGGCGTGCGAACGAGTTGCCTGTGCTTTCCTTGTGGAAGCTTGTTGCGAGAAGTATGTCCCTCGAAAGTTGCCTGTTGCGTTTGTTATTTGCATTCGCGCTAACCGGTGCTTGCTCGGCCTCTCTAAATGTTTTCGCGCGTTCGTCGGGCTTCTTGGTCCTTCGGGGGGTGATTCGTTTTGGGGGGCTGGTGCACAGTGTACGTCGTGGCGCGTGAGTTGTGTTCGGTTTGTGCGAGTTGGACGGATCCCTGCCTGTGCAGCGAACTCCACTGGTGCATTCCTCCATGTCCCTCGGGTTGTCTTCGACTCGCCTTCGGGTTGCTTGCGCTTCCCTAGTGGAAGGTGCCTTCCGAAAAGCGTGTCCCTCGGGTAATTGCCATTTGGTTGGCTTTGACGTTCGAACGAGTTGCCTATGCTTTCCTAGTGGAAGCTTGTTGCGAAAAGTATGTCCCTCGAAATTTGCCTGTTGCGTTTGTTATTTGCATTCGCGCTAACCGGTGCTTGCTCGGCCTCTCTAAATGTTTTCGCGCGTTCGTCGGGCTTCTTAGTCCTTCGGGGGGTGATTCGTTTTGGGGGGCTGGTGCACAGTGTACGTCGTGGCGCGTGAGTTGTGTTCGGTTTGTGCGAGTTGGACGGATCCCTGCATGTGCAGCGAACTCCACTGGTGCATTCCTCCATGTCCCTCGGGTTGTCTTCGACTCGCCTTCGGGTTGCCTGCGCTTCCCTAGTGGAAGGTGCCTTGCGAAAAGCGTGTCCCTCGGGTAATTGCCATTTGGTTGGCTTTGACGTTCGAACGAGTTGCCTATGCTTTCCTAGTGGAAGCTTGTTGCGAAAAGTATGTCCCTCGAAAGTTGCCTGTTGCGCTTGTTACTTTCATTCGCGCTAACCGGTGCTTGCTCGGCCTCTCTAAATGTTTTCGCGCGTTCGTCGGGCTTCTTAGTCCTTCGGGGGGTGATTCGTTTTGGGGGGCTGGTGCACAGTGTACGTCGTGGCGCGTGAGTTGTGTTCGGTTTGTGCGAGTTGGACGGATCCCTGCCTGTGCAGCGAACTCCACTGGTGCATTCCTCCATGTCCCTCGGGTGATCGCCTTTAGGTTGTCTTCGACTCGCCTTCGGGTTGTCTGCGCTTCCCTAGTGGA
>NW_028129474.1:16502500-16522500 GCF_055761805.1 Camellia sinensis
CTTGCCACGACGCCGCCCAACTTGCCATGCCACGGCCTCGGCCCGCATGCCATGCCACGGCCTCGGCCCGCATGAAATGCCACGGCCTCGGCCCGCATGCCTTGCTACGGCGTCGCCCAACATGCCATGCCACGGCCTCGGCCCGCATGCCATGCCACGGCCTCGGCCCGCATGACATGCCACGGCCTCGGACCGCATGCCTTGCTACGGCGTCGCCCAACATGCCATGCCACGGCCTCGGCCCGCATGCCACGGCACGGCCTCGGCCCGCATGCCTTGCTACGGCGTCGCCCAACATGCCATGCCACGGCCTCGGCCCGCATGCCATGCCACGGCCTCGGCCCGCATGACATGCCACGGCCTCGGACCGCATGCCTTGCTACGGCGTCGCCCAACATGCCATGCCACGGCCTCGGCCCGCATGCCACGGCACGGCCTCGGCCCGCATGCCTTGCTACGGCGTCGCCCAACATGCCATGCCACGGCCTCGGCCCGCATGCCATGCCACGGCCTCGGCCCGCATGACATGCCACGGCCTCGCACCGCATGCCTTGCTACGGCGTCGCCCAACATGCCATGCCACGGCCTCGGCCCGCATGCCATGCCACGGCCTCGGCCCGCATGCCATGCCACGGCCTCGGCCCGCATGCCATGCCACGGCCTCGGCCCGCATGCCTTGCTGCGGCGTTGCCCAACATGCCATGCCACGGCCTCGGCCCGCATGCCTTGCCACCGCGTTGCCCAGCATGCCATGCCACCGCGTTGCCCGGCGTGCCATGCCTTAGCCTTGGCCAACATGTCGAGCCACGGCCTCGGCCCGCATGCCATGCCATGCCACGGCCCGCATGTCTTGCCACGGCGTGGCCAAACATGCCATGCCACGGCCTCGGCCCGCATGACGTGCCACGGCCTCGGCCCGCATGACATGCCACGGCCTCGGCCCGCATGCCTTGCTACGGCGTCGCCCAACATGCCATGCCACGGCCTCGGCCCGCATGCCATGCCACGGCCTCGGCCCGCATGACATGCCACGGCCTCGGACCGCATGCCTTGCTACGGCGTCGCCCAACATGCCATGCCACGGCCTCGGCCCGCATGCCACGGCACGGCCTCGGCCCGCATGCCTTGCTACGGCGTCGCCCAACATGCCATGCCACGGCCTCGGCCCGCATGCCATGCCACGGCCTCGGCCCGCATGACGTGCCACGGCCTCGGACCGCATGCCTTGCTACGGCGTCGCCCAACATGCCATGCCACGGCCTCGGCCCGCACGCCACGGCACGGCCTCGGCCCGCATGCCTTGCTACGGCGTCGCCCAACATGCCATGCCACGGCCTCGGCCCGCATGCCATGCCACGGCCTCGGCCCGCATGACATGCCACGGCCTCGGACCGCATGCCTTGCTACGGCGTCGCCCAACATGCCATGCCACGGCCTCGGCCCGCATGCCATGCCACGGCCTCGGCCCGCATGACATGCCACGGCCTCGGACCGCATGCCTTGCTACGGCGTCGCCCAACATGCCATGCCACGGCCTCGGCCCGCATGCCATGCCACGGCCTCGGCCCGCATGACATGCCACGGCCTCGGCCCGCATGCCTTGCTACGGCGTCGCCCAACATGCCTTGCCACGGCCTCGGCCCGCATGCCATGCCACGGCCTCGGCCCGCATGCCTTGCCACGACGTCGCCCAACTTGCCATGCCACGGCCTCGGCCCGCATGCCATGCCACGGCCTCGGCGCGCATGACATGCCACGGCCTCGGCCCGCATGCCATGCTACGGCGTCGCCCAACATGCCATGCCACGGCCTCGGCCCGCATGCCATGCCACGGCCTCGGCCCGCATGCCATGCCACGGCCTCGGCCCGCATGACAGGCCACGGCCTCGGACCGCATGCCTTGCTACGGCGTCGCCCAACATGCCATGCCACGGCCTCGGCCCGCATGCCATGCCACGGCCTCGGCCCGCATGCCACGGCACGGCCTCGGCCCGCATGCCTTGCTACGGCGTCGCCCAACATGCCATGCCACGGCCTCGGCCCGCATGCCATGCCACGGCCTCGGCCCGCATGACATGCCACGGCCTCGGACCGCATGCCTTGCTACGGCGTCGCCCAACATGCCATGCCACAGCCTCGGCCCGCATGCCGTGCCACGGCCTCGGCCTCGGCCCGCATGCCTTGCTACGACGTTGGCCAACATGCCATGCCACGGCCCCGGCCCGCATGCCATGCCACCGCGTTGCCCGGCGTGCCATGCCTTAGCCTTGGCCAACATGTCGTGCCACGGCCTCGGCCCGCATGCCATGCCATGCCACGGCCCTCATGTCTTGCCACGGCGTTGCCAAACATGCCATGCCACGGCCTCGGCCCGCATGCCTTGCTACGGCGTCGCCCAACATGCCATGACATGCCACGGCCTCGGCCCGCATGCCTTGCTACGGCGTCGCCCAACATGCCATGCCACGGCCTCGGCCCGCATGCCATGCCACGGCCTCGGCCCGCATGCCTTGCGACGGCGTCGCCCAACATGCCATGCCACGGCCTCTGCCCGCATGCCATGCCACGGCCTCGGCCCGCGTGACATGCCACGGCCTCGGCCCGCATGCCTTGCCACGACGTCGCCCAACTTGCCATGCCACGGCCTCGGCCCGCATGCCATGCCACGGCCTCGGCTCGCATGACATGCCACGGCCTCGGCCCGCATGCCTTGCTACGGCGTCGTCCAACATGCCATGCCACGGCCTCGGCCCGCATGCCATGCCATGGCCTCGGCCCGCATGACATGCCACGGCCTCGGACCGCATGCCTTGCTACGGCGTCGCCCAACATGCCATGCCACGGCCCCGGCCCGCATGCCTTGCCACCGCGTTGCCCGGCGTGCCATGCCACCGCGTTGCCCGGCGTGCCATGCCTTAGCCTTGGCCAACATGTCGTGCCACGGCCTCGGCCCGCATGCCATGCCATGCCACGGCCCGCATGTCTTGCCACGGCGTTGCCAAACATGCCATGCCACGGCCTCGGCCCGCATGCCTTGCCACGGCCTCGGCCAACATGCCATGCCACGGCCTCGGCCCGCATGCCATGCCACGGCCTCGGCCCGCATGACATGCCACGGCCTCGGCCCGCATGCCTTGCTACGGCGTCGCCCAACATGCCATGCCACGGCCTCGGCCCGCATGCCATGCCACGGCCTCGGCCCGCATGCCCTTCTACGGCGTTGCCCAACATGCCATGCCACGGCCTCGGCCCGCATGCCTTGCCACCGCGTTGCCCAGCATGCCATGCCACCGCGTTGCCCGGCGTGCCATGCCTTAGCCTTGGCCAACATGTCGTGCCACGGCCTCGGCCCGCATGCCATGCCACGGCCTCGGCCCGCATGTCTTGCCACGGCGTTGCCCAACATGCCATGCCACGGCCTCGGCCCCCATGCCTTGCCACCGCGCTGCCCAGCATGCCAATGCACCGCGTTGCCCGGCGTGCCATGCCTTAGCCTTGGCCAACATGCCACGCCACGGCCTCGGCCCGCATGGCTTGCCAGGGCGTTGCCCAACATGCCATGCCACGGCCTCGGCCCGCATGTCTTGCCACGGCGTTGCCCAACATGCCATGCCATGCCACGCCACGGCCTCGGCCCGCATGCCATGCCACGGCCTCGGCCCGCATGCCATGCCATGCCACGGCCTCGGCCCGCATGCCATGCCACGGCCTCGGCCAGCATGCCATGCCAAGGCCTCGGCCCGCATGCCTTGCCACGGCGTTGCCCAGCATGCCATGCCACCGCGTTGCCCAGCGGGCCGTGCCGCGGCCTCGGCCCGCATGCCTTGCGACTGCCTTGGCCAGCGTGCCATGCCACAGCGTGCCATGCCTTAGCCTTGGCCTACATGCCATGCCACTGCCTTGGCCAGCATGTCGTGCCACCGCCACGGCCAGCATGCCATGCCGGTCCGTTGCCCAGCATGCCACGGCCGTGGCGGCATGGCAAGCCACGGCCTCGGCCAGCATGCCATGCCACGGCCTCGGCCAGCATGCCATGGCACTGTCTTGGTCAGCATGCCATGCCATGGCACCGCCTTGTCCAGCACGCCGTGCCGCAGCGTTGGCCAGCATGCCTTGGCCGGCATGCCATGCCAATGCCTTGGGCCAACATGGCGTGCCACGGGCTGGGCCATGCCGGTCCGTTGCCCGGCATGCCACGGCCGTGGCGGCATGGCAAGCCACGGCCTCGGCCAGCATGCCATGCCCCGGCCTCGCCCAGCATGCCATGGCACGGTCTTGGTCAGCATGCCATGCCATGGCACCGCCTTGTGCAGCGTTGGCCAGCATGCCTTGGCCGGCATGCCATGCCAATGCCTTGGGCCAACATGGCGTGCCACGGGCTGGGCGAGCACGGCATGCCACGGGCTGGGCGAGCATGCCACGCCACGGCCTTGGCTAGCAGCAAGGCATGCCACGGCCTCGGCGAGCATGCCATGCCATGCCAAGGCCAAGGCCAAAGCCAAGGCCAAGGCAGTGGGCAAGGCCAAGTCCCTGTGCAAGGCATGGCCAAGGCCAAGGCAAAGGCCAAGGCCGCGGGCAAAGGCCAAGGCCAAGGCCAAGGCCATGGCGTGCCACCGCCTCGATCGATCTTTTTGAACATGATTCTTTTATAATCTTACCCAAACCGTGCAACACAATTAAAAATGCACTACAATCAATTTTAAATGTCATTCCCTATTTTTTTGCAATTTTTCTGGAGCTTTTCGAATTTTTAAAGCCCTTATTTGGCATAAAAAAATCAAAATAAAATAAAAAAAATGAAAAAAATAATTTAATAATTTCTATAATTACTAGTGAATCATCCTTTAATTATGGGAATTTTTCCATAATTTTTTGACTATTTTTATTAATTTTTATTATTTTTTAAGTATTAATATCGAAATAAATTAAAATAAAATATTTTCTGTAAAAAACTATTTTTTTTAATTTTTTTTATGGTGTATTAAATTATTTCCTACAACTTTCATGTTGAAAGTTTTGGCAAAAAACCATTACTTTTTAAAAAAACTCCATTATGACTCCTCGAACATGCTTCATGTTTCCTCCTGCCAGATTGAAAAGGGCTTAACAGGCTATTATAAGGGGGGGGCACCTCCCTTGCCCAGGGAAGGCAGTGGCAGGTACGCCCCATGTTGGGCGCGGCCTGGGCTGCGGCCTTGGGTTACATGCACTGCGGCTCGACCGCGGCCTGGGCTGCGGCCTGGGGCGGCTCGGCCGCGGCCTTGGGCGGCCTGGACCGCGGCCTTGGGCGGCCTTGCGCGGCCTGGGCGCGGCCTTGGGCGGCCTGGGCGCGGCCTTGCGCGGCCTGGGCGCGGCCTTGGGCAGCATGGCGTGGCATGCGCGCGGGCGTGGGCGGCCTGGCATGCGCGCGGCATGGGCAGCACGGCATGGCATGCGCACGGCCTGGGCGGCCTGGCATGCAGCCGGCCTGGCATGCCCGCGGCGTGGGCAGCACGGCATGGCATGCGCACGGCCTGGGCGGCCTGGCATGCAGCCGGCCTGGCATGCCCGCGGCGTGGGCAGCACGGCATGGCATGCGCACGGCCTGGGCGGCCTGGCATGCAGCCGGCCTGGGCAGCACGGCATGGCATGCGCACGGCCTGGGCGGCCTGGCATGCCCGCGGCGTGGGCAGCGTGGCCTGTGCGAATACCGCGCGCGTGGTCTTTTGACCACGGTGCGCGTGTTGCGCGCATGGTCGCGCACGCCTTTGCACGCCTTCGCACGCAACGCACGTCTAGTGATAAGAACCGCAGCCAAGGCAGCCCAGCCCCAAGGCCAAGGCCACCAGCATGGCATGCCACGGCGAAGGCAGCCCAGCCAAAGCCAGCAGCATGCCATGCCAAGGCCAGCAGCATGCCATGCCACGGCCAAGGCAGGCCAGCCAAAGCCAGCAGCATGCCATGCCAAGGCCAAGGCCAGCAGCATGCCATGCCACGGCCAAGGCAGCCCAGCCAAAGCCAGCAGCATGCCAAGCCAAGGCCAAGGCCAGCAGCATGCCATGCCACGGCCAAGGCAGCCCAGCCAAAGCCAGCAGCATGCCATGCCAAGGCCTAGGCCAGCAGCATGCCATGCCACGGCCAAGGCAGGCAAGCCAAAGCCAGCAGCATGCCATGCCAAGGCCAAGGCCAGCAGCATGCCATGCCACGGCCAAGGCAGCCCAGCCAAAGCCAGCAGCATGCCATGCCAAGGCCTAGGCCAGCAGCATGCCATGCCACGGCCAAGGCAGGCCAGCCAAAGCCAGCAGCATGCCATGCCAAGGCCAAGGCCAGCAGCATGCCATGCCACGGCCAAGGCAGCCCAGCCAAAGCCAGCAGCATGCCATGCCAAGGCCTAGGCCAGCAGCATGCCATGCCACGGCCAAGGCAGGCAAGCCAAAGCCAGCAGCATGCCATGCCAAGGCCATGGCCAGCAGCATGCCATGCCACGGCCAAGGCAGCCCAGCCAAAGCCAGCAGCATGCCATGCCAAGGCCAAGGCCAGCAGCATGCCATGCCACGGCCAAGGCAGCCCAGCCAAAGCCAGCAGCATGCCATGCCAAGGCCTAGGCCAGCAGCATGCCATGCCACGGCCAAGGCAGGCCAGCCAAAGCCAGCAGCATGCCATGCCAAGGCCAAGGCCAGCAGCATGCCATGCCACGGCCAAGGCAGCCCAACCAAAGCCAGCAGCATGCCATGCCAAGGCCTAGGCCAGCAGCATGCCATGCCACGGCCAAGGCAGGCCAGCCAAAGCCAGCAGCATGCCATGCCAAGGCCTAGGCCACCAGCATGCCATGCCACGGCCAAGGCAGCCCAGCCAAAGCCAGCAGCATGCCATGCCAAGGCCAAGGCCAGCAGCATGCCATGCCACGGCCAAGGCAGCCCAGCCAAAGCCAGCAGCATGCCATGCCAAGGCCTAGGCCAGCAGCATGCCATGCCACGGCCAAGGCAGGCAAGCCAAAGCCAGCAGCATGCCATGCCAAGGCCATGGCCAGCAGCATGCCATGCCACGGCCAAGGCAGGCCAGCCAAAGCCAGCAGCATGCCATGCCAAGGCCAAGGCCAGCAGCATGCCATGCCACGGCCAAGGCAGCCCAACCAAAGCCAGCAGCATGCCGTGCCAAGGCCTAGGCCAGCAGCATGCCATGCCACGGCCAAGGCAGGCCAGCCAAAGCCAGCAGCATGCCCTGCCAAGGCCTAGGCCACCAGCATGCCATGCCACGGCCAAGGCAGCCCAGCCAAAGCCAGCAGCATGCCATGCCAAGGCCAAGGCCAGCAGCATGCCATGCCACGGCCAAGGCAGCCCAGCCAAAGCCAGCAGCATGCCATGCCAAGGCCTAGGCCAGCAGCATGCCATGCCACGGCCAAGGCAGGCAAGCCAAAGCCAGCAGCATGCCATGCCAAGGCCATGGCCAGCAGCATGCCATGCCACGGCCAAGGCAGCCCAGCCAAAGCCAGCAGCATGCCATGCCAAGGCCAAGGCCAGCAGCATGCCATGCCACGGCCAAGGCAGCCCAGCCAAAGCCAGCAGCATGCCATGCCAAGGCCTAGGCCAGCAGCATGCCATGCCACGGCCAAGGCAGGCCAGCCAAAGCCAGCAGCATGCCATGCCAAGGCCAAGGCCAGCAGCATGCCATGCCACGGCCAAGGCAGCCCAACCAAAGCCAGCAGCATGCCATGCCAAGGCCTAGGCCAGCAGCATGCCATGCCACGGCCAAGGCAGGCCAGCCAAAGCCAGCAGCATGCCATGCCAAGGCCTAGGCCACCAGCATGCCATGCCACGGCCAAGGCAGCCCAGCCAAAGCCAGCAGCATGCCATGCCAAGGCCAAGGCCAGCAGCATGCCATGCCACGGCCAAGGCAGCCCAGCCAAAGCCAGCAGCATGCCATGCCAAGGCCTAGGCCAGCAGCATGCCATGCCACGGCCAAGGCAGGCCAGCCAAAGCCAGCAGCATGCCATGCCAAGGCCTAGGCCAGCAGCATGCCATGCCACGGCCAAGTGTCACGGCCTTGGTTTTTCCAAGCCAACCGTGCGGCCTTAGATGCTTATGCACGCCTTGCTTGCACCTAAGTAAGCCTTCTTTGGAAGAGAGCTAGGAGAAGATTGCACACACAAGAGAGACTTTAGAGAACTTAGAGAGAGCTCTTGGAGAATGCTAGCTTTGTATTGCTTGAGATGTGGGGGTAAGTCAAGTTTGTAAGCAACCTTACCCACCTTCTTGATTATCGGATATGGACCATCATAGCGGCGAACAAGCCCCTTGTGTAAGCCTCGGGTGAACTTGTTTTGGCTAGACAAGATCTTGACCATCACCAAGTCACCAATGTTAAACTCTCGGTGCCGCCTCTTCTCATCTGCCCACTTCTTCATCTTTTTGGTTGCCTTGTCGAGGTAGGATCGTGCTACATCCACTTGTTCATTCCATGACTTGGCAACCTTGTAGGCTGATGGACTCCTTGCTGAGTTGGTTGACAAAGAGTGTGGAGTGAGTGGTTGTTGCCCCGTGGCTAGCTCGAATGGACTCCGGTTGGTTGCCTCACTCCTTTGCAAGTTGTAGGAAAATTGAGCTATATCAAGCAACTTAGCCCAATCATGCTGGTTGGCATTTACAAAATGCCTCAGGTATAACTCCAATAACGCATTCACCCTTTCGGTTTGTCCATCCGTCTGAGGGTGAAAGCTGGTAGAGAAATGAAGTGCTGACCCCATTAGTTTGAACAACTCGGTCCAAAACTTGCCTGTGAACCTTGAGTCTCGATCACTAATGATGGACTGTGGCAAGCCCCAATACTTCACCACGTGCTTGAAGAATAGCTTGGCCGTCTCCTCAGCTGAGCACTCGTTAGGTGCAGCTATGAATGTAGCATACTTGGAGAAGCGGTCTACCACCACTAGGATAGTCTTGCACCCTTCAGACTTGGGCAATGCCACTATGAAGTCCATGCTGATACTTTCCCAAGGCCTGCTAGGTATGGGGAGTGGCTCCAACAACCCTGCCGGACTTTGATTTTCCACCTTGTCTTGTTGGCACACAAGACAAGTCTTTACGTATTGCTCTACCGCATCTCGCATTTGTGGCCAATAGTAACTCGACTCCAACAATGCTCGAGTGCGTCTTTGTCCCGGGTGGCCAGCCCATTGGGTGTCATGGCATTCCTTGATAAGGTTCCTCCGTAGGTTTCCCCACTTTGGAACATAGACGCGCCGCCCTTTTGTGTAAAGGATGCCATTCTCTTCCCAAAACCTCTTGGTCTTGCCTTCTTGGGCCATTGCTACCAAACTTTTGGCCAGATTGTCATGCTCCATGCCTTCTTTGATTAGGGTTAGCAACTCCCCCTTTAGCTTTACAATGGTGGCTAGCTCAGCCTTCCTGCTTAGTGCGTCTGCTACAAGGTTTGCCTTGCCAGGCTTGTACTCCATAATGTAGTCGAACTCGGCCAAGAAATCTTGCCACCGTGCTTGCTTCGGACTTAGTTTCTTTTGAGTCTGGAAATAGCTTGTGGCTACATTGTCAGTCTTCACCACAAATTTGGAACCAAGCAAGTAATGCCTCCAAGTCCTTAGGCAATGTATGATGGCTGTCATCTCCTTTTCTTGAACCGTATAACGCCGCTCCGTGTCATTAAGCTTCCGACTTTCATAGGCTATAGGATGTCCATCCTGCATCAAAACACCTCCAATGGCAAAGTCTGATGCGTCAGTTTGTACCTCATATGCTTTGGCACAATCCGGTAGAGCCAAAACCGGTTCCTTCGTTATAGCCTCCTTTAGCTTGTCGAAAGCATCTTGACATTTCTCCGTCCATACCCACGTCTGGCCTTTCTTAAGCATGTCAGTGAGAGGGGCTGCTATTGCCGAGTAGCCCATGATAAACCGCCGGTAGTAGTTGACAAGCCCAAGAAAAGATCGCAGCTCCGTTACTTTGGTGGGTGGCTCCCATTCTTTGATTGCCCTCACCTTGTCTTCTTCCATACTAAGCTTGCCTCCCTTGATCTTGTGGCCGAGGAATGAAACTTCTTCTTTGGCAAAAGAGCACTTCTCTTTCTTCACATATAGCTCATTCTCCCTTAGTGTCTTGAAGATGGTCTGTAGGTGCCCAACATGTTCTTCAAGAGTGGTGCTATAGATGACTATGTCATCTAAATAGACCACGACGAACCGGTCCAAGTAGGGATGGAAGATCTTGTTCATCAATGTGCAAAATGTGGCGGGTGCGTTGGTGAGGCCAAAGGGCATTACTAAGAATTCATATGAACCATAGCGAGTTACACAAGCGGTCTTTGGCTCATCACCTTCCGCAATCCGCACTTGATAGTATCCCGACCTTAGATCAAGCTTAGTAAAGAACTTTGCATGCCCCAATTGATCAAATAAATCGGCAATCAAAGGAATAGGGTATTTGTTTTTGATTGTTACCTTATTTAGAGCCCGGTAGTCGATGCATAGTCGCAGGGATCCATCATGCTTCTTCTGAAACAACACCGGTGCTCCATAAGGAGCCTTTGATGGTTGAATGAAGCCCGCATCCAGCAAGTCTTTTAATTGCCTTCTTAGTTCCTCCAACTCCGGTGGGGACATGCGATATGGTGCCATTGCTGGTGCTTTGGCGCCTGGCTCCATCTCAATCTTGTGATCTACCTCCCTCCTGGGTGGAAGTCTTTTAGGCAACTCGGGTGGCATAACATCTTTGTACTCTTCTAGCACCTTGCCAATCTCCTTTGGTGGCTCCATTGGAGTATCTTTGCTTTCTCCCCCTTCACCTTGGAGGATAGCTAGATAGGTAGCCTCTCTCTTCTTGAAGCCCTTCTTGACTTGCATCGCAGAGAGTACCTTCTTGTCTGAGCTTGCCCTGGCCACTGTGGAGACCATGCATGGTCCACCCTCAAGAATGCACATGGAGTTGTAGCGTGGTAGTGGCACTACATTGAATTGCCGCAAGAACTCCATGCCTAGCACAATGTTGAAGTCATCCATTTGTGCTACAGAGAAATCCACCTTTCCATGCCAAGTGCCCAAGTGTAGCTCCACCCCTCGAGCTATGCCATTAAGTGGTTTCGCCTCGGCATTCACTGTCTTGAGCCACCCTTGACCCTTGTCAACCTTGAGGCCCAGCCGTTTAGCTTCTTCATCCTTGAGGAAGTTGTGTGATGCCCCCGTGTCTACCATGACTTGGGTCGCCTTCCCGTTGATGTTGGCATTCACATACATCAAGGATCGATCTTTGTTGGTTGTTGGCACCGGGTTGGCTTTGAGAGCATTAAGTAGTTGTAGGCACCCCATGTGGCCTTGCTCTTCCATCTCTTGCTTCTCAAGCATGGCACTAAGGTTCTTCCTCTTGGGACAATCTCGTGCCCAATGTGGCCCATCACAGATGAAGCAATTGTCCTTGGGCTTGAAGTCTTTCTTGGTATCCTTCTTCCAATCCTTGCCCGAAGGTGGCTTGCCTCCAACTTCTTTGTTCCTTGGAGCTTTATATTCCTTAGACTCCTTAGCCCACTTTGCTCCCCCACCTTTGCCTTGACCATCCTTGGTGGACTTTGAGTTGGAAGATTCCGGCTTTGTGTACTCCACCAATGTCTCGGCTACAGTGAGTGCAGTGGAGATGTCTTTGACTCCTCTTCGTTGTAGCTCCAATTGTGCCCACTGTTTAAGACCAGCTGTGAAGTTGAAAAGTAAGTCATCATCACTCATGTTAGGGATTTGAAGCATTAACCCAGAGAATTCTTGGACGTAGTCTCGGATGGAGCGGGTGTGCCTCAACTCCCTCATTTTCAACCGTGCATCGTGTGCCACATTTTCAGGATAGAATTGTTTCATTAGCTCATTCTTAAATTCTTCCCAGGAAGAGATAGTGCAAGTGCCTTTTTCTATTTCCGCATGTTTACGACGCCACCAAATTCCAGCTAGCTTAGTGAGGTAGAGGGAAGCAGTGCGTACCTTAGCCATTTCATCATTTAGGTTCAAGGCTTCGAAATACCTCTCTAAGTGCCAGATGTAGTCGTCCAGCTCCTTGGCGTCCCTTTTTCCATCAAACTCCTTTGGCTTTGGTGCCTCTAGCCTTGGAGTGAACCCCGCATTAGTGGCAACGCCTCCACTGGCTACTGCCCGTTTGCACATAGCCCAGTCCGCCCTTGTCTCCTCCAAGCCTTCCTTTAGCTCTTGGACTTGGTCTTGGAGTTGGGAGATGGCCTTCAAGATCCGTTCTTCAAAGTCATAGCTTTCTTGCCTGTGGCTTTCATGGTTGCCTCGGATGGTGTCCCGCACGGACTCAAGCAGCTCCTCGACTTGGCATTCCACCTTGCCATCGAGTTGATCCATCCCTTGTTCCAACCGATCCAATCGCTCCTTGACATCGGCAACAGCAAATTCAACCTTGACCACACGGGTCTCCATGGCACTCAGGATGTCACGTGACTTGTCCTTGGCCTTCTTGCCCAAGTTTGCAGCAGCCTCCCTTCCGCGGTTCTCCTCGGTGTGAATTACTTCTGACATAGTGCCCTTCCTTCCTTAGTCACGACGCCTTCGTAACCTTGCTCTGATACCAACTGTCACGGCCTTGGTTTTTCCAAGCCAACCGTGCGGCCTTAGATGCTTATGCACGCCTTGCTTGCACCTAAGTAAGCCTTCTTTGGAAGAGAGCTAGGAGAAGATTGCACACACAAGAGAGACTTTAGAGAACTTAGAGAGAGCTCTTGGAGAATGCTAGCTTTGTATTGCTTGAGATGTGGGGGTAAGTCAAGTTTGTAAGCAACCTTACCCACCTTCTTGATTATCGGATATGGACCATCATAGCGGCGAACAAGCCCCTTGTGTAAGCCTCGGGTGAACTTGTTTTGGCTAGACAAGATCTTGACCATCACCAAGTCACCAATGTTAAACTCTCGGTGCCGCCTCTTCTCATCTGCCCACTTCTTCATCTTTTTGGTTGCCTTGTCGAGGTAGGATCGTGCTACATCCACTTGTTCATTCCATGACTTGGCAACCTTGTAGGCTGATGGACTCCTTGCTGAGTTGGTTGACAAAGAGTGTGGAGTGAGTGGTTGTTGCCCCGTGGCTAGCTCGAATGGACTCCGGTTGGTTGCCTCACTCCTTTGCAAGTTGTAGGAAAATTGAGCTATATCAAGCAACTTAGCCCAATCATGCTGGTTGGCATTTACAAAATGCCTCAGGTATAACTCCAATAACGCATTCACCCTTTCGGTTTGTCCATCCGTCTGAGGGTGAAAGCTGGTAGAGAAATGAAGTGCTGACCCCATTAGTTTGAACAACTCGGTCCAAAACTTGCCTGTGAACCTTGAGTCTCGATCACTAATGATGGACTGTGGCAAGCCCCAATACTTCACCACGTGCTTGAAGAATAGCTTGGCCGTCTCCTCAGCTGAGCACTCGTTAGGTGCAGCTATGAATGTAGCATACTTGGAGAAGCGGTCTACCACCACTAGGATAGTCTTGCACCCTTCAGACTTGGGCAATGCCACTATGAAGTCCATGCTGATACTTTCCCAAGGCCTGCTAGGTATGGGGAGTGGCTCCAACAACCCTGCCGGACTTTGATTTTCCACCTTGTCTTGTTGGCACACAAGACAAGTCTTTACGTATTGCTCTACCGCATCTCGCATTTGTGGCCAATAGTAACTCGACTCCAACAATGCTCGAGTGCGTCTTTGTCCCGGGTGGCCAGCCCATTGGGTGTCATGGCATTCCTTGATAAGGTTCCTCCGTAGGTTTCCCCACTTTGGAACATAGACGCGCCGCCCTTTTGTGTAAAGGATGCCATTCTCTTCCCAAAACCTCTTGGTCTTGCCTTCTTGGGCCATTGCTACCAAACTTTTGGCCAGATTGTCATGCTCCATGCCTTCTTTGATTAGGGTTAGCAACTCCCCCTTTAGCTTTACAATGGTGGCTAGCTCAGCCTTCCTGCTTAGTGCGTCTGCTACAAGGTTTGCCTTGCCAGGCTTGTACTCCATAATGTAGTCGAACTCGGCCAAGAAATCTTGCCACCGTGCTTGCTTCGGACTTAGTTTCTTTTGAGTCTGGAAATAGCTTGTGGCTACATTGTCAGTCTTCACCACAAATTTGGAACCAAGTGTAATCAAGCATTCAAGCAATACAAAGCTAGCATTCTCCAAGAGCTCTCTCTAAGTTCTCTAAAGTCTCTCTTGTGTGTGCAATCTTCTCCTAGCTCTCTTCCAAAGAAGGCTTACTTAGGTGCAAGCAAGGCGTGCATAAGCATCTAAGGCCGCACGGTTGGCTTGGAAAAACCAAGGCCGTGACACAAGGCAGCCCAGCCAAAGCCAGCAGCATGCCATATCACGGCCAAGGGCAGCAGCATGCCATGCCACGGCCAAGGCAGCCCAGCCAAAGCCAGCAGCATGCCATGCCATGGCCTAGGCCAGCAGCATGCCATGCCACGGCCAAGGCAGGCCAGCCAAAGCCAGCAGCATGCCATGCCAAGGCCTAGGCCAGCAGCATGCCATGCCACGGCCAAGGCAGCCCAGCCAAAGCCAGCAGCATGCCATATCAAGGCCAAGGCCAGCAGCATGCCATGCCACGGCCAAGGCAGCCCAGCCAAAGCCAGCAGCATGCCATGCCATGGCCTAGGCCAGCAGCATGCCATGCCACGGCCAAGGCAGGCCAGCCAAAGCCAGCAGCATGCCATGCCAAGGCCTAGGCCAGCAGCATGCCATGCCACGGCCAAAACAGGCCAGCCAAAGCCAGCAGCATGCCATGCCAAGGCCTAGGCCAGCAGCATGCCATGCCACGGCCAAGGCAGGCCAGCCAAAGCCAGCAGCATGCCATGCCAAGGCCAAGGCCAGCAGCATGCCATGCCACGGCCAAGGCAGCCCAGCCAAAGCCAGCAGCATGCCATATCAAGGCCAAGGCCAGCAGCATGCCATGCCACGGCCAAGGCAGCCCAGCCAAAGCCAGCAGCATGCCATGCCATGCCTAGGCCAGCAGCATGCCATGCCACGGCCAAGGCAGGCCAGCCAAAGCCAGCAGCATGCCATGCCAAGGCCAAGGCCAGCAGCATGCCATGCCACGGCCAAGGCAGCCCAACCAAAGCCAGCAGCATGCCATGCCAAGGCCTAGGCCAGCAGCAGGCCATGCCACGGCCAAGGCAGGCCAGCCAAAGCCAGCAGCATGCCATGCCAAGGCCTAGGCCACCAGCATGCCATGCCACGGCCAAGGCAGCCCAGCCAAAGCCAGCAGCATGCCATGCCAAGGCCAAGGCCAGCAGCATGCCATGCCACGGCCAAGGCAGCCCAGCCAAAGCCAGCAGCATGCCATGCCAAGGCCTAGGCCAGCAGCATGCCATGCCACGGCCAAGGCAGGCCAGCCAAAGCCAGCAGCATGCCATGCCAAGGCCTAGGCCAGCAGCATGCCATGCCACGGCCAAGGCAGCCCAGCCAAAGCCAGCAGCATGCCATATCACGGCCAAGGGCAGCAGCATGCCATGCCACGGCCAAGGCAGCCCAGCCAAAGCCAGCAGCATGCCATGCCATGGCCTAGGCCAGCAGCATGCCATGCCACGGCCAAGGCAGGCCAGCCAAAGCCAGCAGCATGCCATGCCAAGGCCAAGGCCAGCAGCATGCCATGCCACGGCCAAGGCCAGCAGCATGCCATGCCACGGCCAAGGCAGGCCAGCCAAAGCCAGCAGCATGCCATGCCAAGGCCTAGGCCAGCAGCATGCCATGCCACGGCCAAGGCAGCCCAGCCAAAGCCAGCAGCATGCCATATCAAGGCCAAGGCCAGCAGCATGCCATGCCACGGCCAAGGCAGCCCAGCCAAAGCCAGCAGCATGCCATGCCATGGCCTAGGCCAGCAGCATGCCATGCCACGGCCAAGGCAGGCCAGCCAAAGCCAGCAGCATGCCATGCCAAGGCCTAGGCCAGCAGCATGCCATGCCACGGCCAAAACAGGCCAGCCAAAGCCAGCAGCATGCCATGCCAAGGCCTAGGCCAGCAGCATGCCATGCCACGGCCAAGGCAGGCCAGCCAAAGCCAGCACCATGCCATGCCAAGGCCAAGGCCAGCAGCATGCCATGCCACGGCCAAGGCAGCCCAGCCAAAGCCAGCAGCATGCCATATCAAGGCCAAGGCCAGCAGCATGCCATGCCACGGCCAAGGCAGCCCAGCCAAAGCCAGCAGCATGCCATGCCATGCCTAGGCCAGCAGCATGCCATGCCACGGCCAAGGCAGGCCAGCCAAAGCCAGCAGCATGCCATGCCAAGGCCTAGGCCAGCAGCATGCCATGCCACGGCCAAGGCAGGCCAGCCAAAGCCAGCAGCATGCCATGCCAAGGCCAAGGCCAGCAGCATGCCATGCCAAGGCCAAGGCCAGCAGCATGCCATGCCACGGCCAAGGCTGCCAGCCAAAGCCAGCAGCATGCCATGCCAAGGCCTAGGCCAGCAGCATACCATGCCAAGGCCTAGGCCAGCAGCATGCCATGCCACGGCCAAGGCAGCCCAGCCAAAGCCAGCAGCATGCCATGCCAAGGCCTAGGCCAGCAGCATGCCATGCCACGGCCAAGGCAGCCCAGCCAAAGCCAGCAGCATGCCATGCCAAGGCCAAGGCCAGCAGCATGCCATGCCACGGCCAAGGCAGCCCAGCCAAAGCCAGCAGCATGCCATGCCAAGGCCAAGGCCAGCAGCATGCCATGCCACGGCCAAGGCAGCCCAGCCAAAGCCAGCAGCATGCCATGCCAAGGCCTAGGCCAGCAGCATGCCATGCCACGGCCAAGGCAGGCCAGCCAAAGCCAACAACATGGCATGCCAAGGCCAAGGCCAGCAGCATGCCATGCCACGGCCAAGGCAGCCCAGCCAAAGCCAGCAGCATTGCATGCCAAGGCCTAGGCCAGCAGCATGCCATGCCACGGCCAAGGCAGGCCAGCCAAAGCCAGCAGCATGCCATGCCAAGGCCAAGGCCAGCAGCATGCCATGCCACGGCCAAGGCAGCCCAACCAAAGCCAGCAGCATGCCATGCCAAGGCTTAGGCCAGCAGCATGCCATGCCACGGCCAAGGCAGGCCAGCCAAAGCCAGCAGCATGCCATGCCAAGGCCTAGGCCACCAGCATGCCATGCCACGGCCAAGGCAGCCCAGCCAAAGCCAGCAGCATGCCATGCCAAGGCCAAGGCCAGCAGCATGCCATGCCACGGCCAAGGCAGCCCAGCCAAAGCCAGCAGCATGCCATGCGAAGGCCTAGGCCAGCAGCATGCCATGCCACGGCCAACGCAGGCCAGCCAAAGCCAGCAGCATGCCATGCCAAGGCCTAGGCCAGCAGCATGCCATGCCACGGCCAAGGCAGCCCAGCCAAAGCCAGCAGCATGCCATATCAAGGCCAAGGGCAGCAGCATGCCATGCCACGGCCAAGGCAGCCCAGCCAAAGCCAGCAGCATGCCATGCCATGGCCTAGGCCAGCAGCATGCCATGCCACGGCCAAGGCAGGCCAGCCAAAGCCAGCAGCATGCCATGCCAAGGCCAAGGCAGCCCAGCCAAAGCCAGCAGCATGCCATGCCAAGGCCTAGGCCAGCAGCATGCCATGCCACGGCCAAGGCAGCCCAGCCAAAGCCAGCAGCATGCCATATCAAGGCCAAGGGCAGCAGCATGCCATGCCACGGCCAAGGCAGCCCAGCCAAAGCCAGCAGCATGCCATGCCATGGCCTAGGCCAGCAGCATGCCATGCCACGGCCAAGGCAGGCCAGCCAAAGCCAGCAGCATGCCATGCCAAGGCCAAGGCAGCCCAGCCAAAGCCAGCAGCATGCCATGCCAAGGCCTAGGCCAGCAGCATGCCATGCCACGGCCAAGGCAGCCCAGCCAAAGCCAGCAGCATGCCATATCAAGGCCAAGGCCAGCAGCATGCCATGCCACGGCCAAGGCAGCCCAGCCAAAGCCAGCAGCATGCCATGCCATGCCTAGGCCAGCAGCATGCCATGCCACGGCCAAGGCAGGCCAGCCAAAGCCAGCAGCATGCCATGCCAAGGCCTAGGCCAGCAGCATGCCATGCCACGGCCAAGGCAGGCCAGCCAAAGCCAGCAGCATGCCATGCCAAGGCCAAGGCCAGCAGCATGCCATGCCACGGCCAAGGCAGGCCAGCCAAAGCCAGCAGCATGCCATGCCAAGGCCAAGGCCAGCAGCATGCCATGCCACGGCCAAGGCTGCCAGCCAAAGCCAGCAGGATGCCATGCCAAGGCCTAGGCCAGCAGCATGCCATGCCACGGCCAAGGCAGCCCAGCCAAAGCCAGCAGCATGCCATGCCAAGGCCTAGGCCAGCAGCATGCCATGCCACGGCCAAGGCAGCCCAGCCAAAGCCAGCAGCATGCCATGCCACGGCCAAGGCAGCCCAGCCAAAGCCAGCAGCATGCCATGCCAAGGCCAAGGCCAAGGCCAGCAGCATGCCATGCCACGGCCAAGGCCAAGGCCAAGGCAGCCCATCCGAAGCCAGCAACATTCCATGGCAAGGCCAACGCAGCCCAGCCAAAGCCGGCGGCATGCCATGCCAAGGCCAAGGCCAGCCGCATGTCTTGCCACGGCCTTGTCCCGCAGCGTGGCGTGCCTTGGCCTTGGGCTAGAACATCGCATGCCACGCCCTTGGCAAGCAATCCTGTCCCTCGTGTAATTGCCATTTGGTTTGGCTTTGACTTACGTATATGTTGCCCTGCGAAATGCTTGTCCCTCGGGTAATAGCCGGTTTGGTTGCCTTTGACTTGCGAACACGTTGCTAGTGCTTTCCCCAGTGGAAGCTTGTTGGGAAAAGTATGTCCCTCGGAAGTTGCCTGTTGCGTTTGTTATTTGCATTCGAGCTATCCGATGCTTGCTGGGTTTCTCTAAGAGTTTTTGCACGTTCGTCGGGCTTTTTAATTATTTATTTACTCATAAAAATTATAATAAAATAAATTAAAAATAAAAAAATAATTAAAAAAATTACTATAATTACTAGTGCCTCATCTTATAATTGTTGGAATTTTTCTAGAATTTTTTGAGTATTTTTAGTAATTTTTATTATTTTTTAAGTATTAAAATTGAAATAAATTAAAATAAAATATTCCGGTGGCCAAATATTTTTTTATAATTTTTTTTATGGTGTATTAAATTATTTCATACAACTTTCATGTTGAAAGTTTTGGCAAAAAACCATTACTTTTTAAAAAAACCCCATTATGACTCCTCGAACATGCTTGATGTTTCCTCCTGCCAGATTGAAAAGGGCTTAACAGGCTATTATAAGGGGGGGGCACCTCCCTTAAGGCTGGCCAGCATGGCCAGGCCACAGGCCACGCCTATGCCTAGGCGGGCGCTTGGCACATGCCATCGCTTGGCTTGTGGCATTGGCTTGTGGCATCGAAACTACATAGCCAAGCACGGGATGCGTCGAGTGGCGGCCCGCGGCGGTGGCGGTGGCACGTTGGCCTAGGGCAGCATGCCATGCCACAGCCTTGGCCAGCAACATGGCATGCCAAAGCCTTGGCCAGCAGCATGCCATGCCCTGGCCTTGGCAAGCATGTCATGCCACGGCCTTGGCCAGCAGCATGCCATGCCACGACCTTGGCCAGCAGCATGCCATGCCCCGGCCTTGGCCAGCATGTCATGCCACGGCCTTGGCCAGCAGCATGCCATGCCACAGCCTTGGCCAGCAGCATGCCATGCCACAGCCTTGGCCAGCAACATGGCATGCCAAAGCCTTGGCCAGCAGCACGCCATGCCCCGGCCTTGGCAACCTTGCCAAGCCACGGCCATGGCCAGCAGCGTGCTATGCCCCGGCCTTGGCCAGCAGCGTGCCATGCCACGACCTTGGCCAGCAGCTTGCCATGCCCCGGCCTTGGCCAGCATGTCATGCCACGGCCTTGGCCAGCAGCATGCCATGCCACGGCCTTGGCCAGCAACATGGCATGCCGCGGCCTTGGCCGGCAGCATGCCATGCCGCGGCCTTGGCCGGCAGCATGGCAAGCCCAAGCCTTGGTCAGCAGCAGCATGCCATGCCAACGCCTTGG
>NW_028129474.1:16532500-16547500 GCF_055761805.1 Camellia sinensis
GCCCGCATGCCTTGCCACGGCCTCGGCCGCGCATGCCATGCCACCGCGTTGCCCGGCATGCCATGCCTTGGCCTCGGTCAACATGCCATGCCACGGCCTCGGCCTCGGCCCGCATGCCTTGCTACGGCGTCGCCCAACATGCAGTGCCACGGCCTCGGCCCGCATGCCATGCCACGGCCTCGGCCCGCATGCCTTGCCACGGCGTCGCCCAACATGCCATGCCACGGCCTCGGCTAGCATGCCATGCCACGGCCTCGGCCCGCATGCCTTGCCAAGGCGTTGCCCAACATGCCATGCCATGCCACGGCCTCGGCCCGCATGTCTTGCCAAGGCGTTGCCCAACATGCCATGCCACGGCCTCGGCCCGCATGCCTTGCCACGGCGTTGCCCAGCATGCCATGCCACCGCGTTGCCCGGCATGCCATGCCTTAGCCTTGGCCAGCATGGCATGCCACGGCCTCGGCCATCATGCCATGCCACGGCCTCGGCCCGCATGCCTTGCCACGGCGTTGCCCAACATGCCATGCCACGGCCTCGGCCCGCATGCCATGCCATGCCATGCCTTGGCCTTGGCCAGCATGACATGCCACGGCCTCGGCCCGCATGCCTTGCTACGGCGTCGCCCAACAAGCCATGCCACGGCCTCGGCCCGCATGACATGCCACGGCCTCGGACCGCATGCCTTGCTACGGCGTCGCCCAACATGCCATGCCACGGCCTCGGCCCGCATGACATGCCACGGCCTCGGCCATCATGCCATGCCACGGCCTCGGCCCGCATGCCTTGCCACGGCGTTGCCCAACATGCCATGCCACGGCCTCGGCCCGCATGCCATGCCATGCCACGGCCACGGCCCGCATGCCATGCCACGGCCACGGCCTCGGCCCGCATGCCTTGCTACGGCGTCGCCCAACATGCCATGCCACGGCCTCGGCCCGCATGCCGTGCCACGGCCTCGGCCCGCATGCCATGCCATGCCACGGCCCGCATGTCTTGCCACGGCGTTGCCAAACATGCCATGCCACGGCCTCGGCCCGCATGCCTTGCGACGGCGTCGCCCAACATGCCATGCCACGGCCACGGCCCGCATGCCATGCCACGGCCTCGGCCCGCATGCCATGCCACGGCCTCGGCCCGCATGCCTTGCTGCGGCGTTGCCCAACATGCCATGCCACGGCCTCGGCCCGCATGCCTTGCCACCGCGTTGCCCAGCATGCCATGCCACCGCGTTGCCCGGCGTGCCATGCCTTAGCCTTGGCCAACATGTCGAGCCACGGCCTCGGCCCGCATGCCATGCCATGCCACAGCCCGCATGTCTTGCCACGGCGTTGCCAAACATGCCATGCCACGGCCTCGGCCCGCATGACGTGCCACGGCCTCGGCCCGCATGCCATGCCACGGCCTCGGCCCGCATGACATGCCACGGCCTCGGCCCGCATGCCTTGCCACGACGCCGCCCAACTTGCCATGCCACGGCCTCGGCCCGCATGCCATGCCACGGCCTCGGCCCGCATGAAATGCCACGGCCTCGGCCCGCATGCCTTGCTACGGCGTCGCCCAACATGCCATGCCACGGCCTCGGCCCGCATGCCATGCCACGGCCTCGGCCCGCATGACATGCCACGGCCTCGGACCGCATGCCTTGCTACGGCGTCGCCCAACATGCCATGCCACGGCCTCGGCCCGCATGCCACGGCACGGCCTCGGCCCGCATGCCTTGCTACGGCGTCGCCCAACATGCCATGCCACGGCCTCGGCCCGCATGCCATGCCACGGCCTCGGCCCGCATGACATGCCACGGCCTCGGACCGCATGCCTTGCTACGGCGTCGCCCAACATGCCATGCCACGGCCTCGGCCCGCATGCCACGGCACGGCCTCGGCCCGCATGCCTTGCTACGGCGTCGCCCAACATGCCATGCCACGGCCTCGGCCCGCATGCCATGCCACGGCCTCGGCCCGCATGACATGCCACGGCCTCGCACCGCATGCCTTGCTACGGCGTCGCCCAACATGCCATGCCACGGCCTCGGCCCGCATGCCATGCCACGGCCTCGGCCCGCATGCCATGCCACGGCCTCGGCCCGCATGCCATGCCACGGCCTCGGCCCGCATGCCTTGCTGCGGCGTTGCCCAGCATGCCATGCCACCGCGTTGCCCGGCGTGCCATGCCTTAGCCTTGGCCAACATGTCGAGCCACGGCCTCGGCCCGCATGCCATGCCATGCCACGGCCCGCATGTCTTGCCACGGCGTGGCCAAACATGCCATGCCACGGCCTCGGCCCGCATGACGTGCCACGGCCTCGGCCCGCATGACATGCCACGGCCTCGGCCCGCATGCCTTGCTACGGCGTCGCCCAACATGCCATGCCACGGCCTCGGCCCGCATGCCATGCCACGGCCTCGGCCCGCATGACATGCCACGGCCTCGGACCGCATGCCTTGCTACGGCGTCGCCCAACATGCCATGCCACGGCCTCGGCCCGCATGCCACGGCACGGCCTCGGCCCGCATGCCTTGCTACGGCGTCGCCCAACATGCCATGCCACGGCCTCGGCCCGCATGCCATGCCACGGCCTCGGCCCGCATGACGTGCCACGGCCTCGGACCGCATGCCTTGCTACGGCGTCGCCCAACATGCCATGCCACGGCCTCGGCCCGCACGCCACGGCACGGCCTCGGCCCGCATGCCTTGCTACGGCGTCGCCCAACATGCCATGCCACGGCCTCGGCCCGCATGCCATGCCACGGCCTCGGCCCGCATGACATGCCACGGCCTCGGACCGCATGCCTTGCTACGGCGTCGCCCAACATGCCATGCCACGGCCTCGGCCCGCATGCCATGCCACGGCCTCGGCCCGCATGACATGCCACGGCCTCGGACCGCATGCCTTGCTACGGCGTCGCCCAACATGCCATGCCACGGCCTCGGCCCGCATGCCATGCCACGGCCTCGGCCCGCATGACATGCCACGGCCTCGGCCCGCATGCCTTGCTACGGCGTCGCCCAACATGCCTTGCCACGGCCTCGGCCCGCATGCCATGCCACGGCCTCGGCCCGCATGCCTTGCCACGACGTCGCCCAACTTGCCATGCCACGGCCTCGGCCCGCATGCCATGCCACGGCCTCGGCGCGCATGACATGCCACGGCCTCGGCCCGCATGCCATGCTACGGCGTCGCCCAACATGCCATGCCACGGCCTCGGCCCGCATGCCATGCCACGGCCTCGGCCCGCATGCCATGCCACGGCCTCGGCCCGCATGACAGGCCACGGCCTCGGACCGCATGCCTTGCTACGGCGTCGCCCAACATGCCATGCCACGGCCTCGGCCCGCATGCCATGCCACGGCCTCGGCCCGCATGCCACGGCACGGCCTCGGCCCGCATGCCTTGCTACGGCGTCGCCCAACATGCCATGCCACGGCCTCGGCCCGCATGCCATGCCACGGCCTCGGCCCGCATGACATGCCACGGCCTCGGACCGCATGCCTTGCTACGGCGTCGCCCAACATGCCATGCCACAGCCTCGGCCCGCATGCCGTGCCACGGCCTCGGCCTCGGCCCGCATGCCTTGCTACGACGTTGGCCAACATGCCATGCCACGGCCCCGGCCCGCATGCCATGCCACCGCGTTGCCCGGCGTGCCATGCCTTAGCCTTGGCCAACATGTCGTGCCACGGCCTCGGCCCGCATGCCATGCCATGCCACGGCCCTCATGTCTTGCCACGGCGTTGCCAAACATGCCATGCCACGGCCTCGGCCCGCATGCCTTGCTACGGCGTCGCCCAACATGCCATGACATGCCACGGCCTCGGCCCGCATGCCTTGCTACGGCGTCGCCCAACATGCCATGCCACGGCCTCGGCCCGCATGCCATGCCACGGCCTCGGCCCGCATGCCTTGCGACGGCGTCGCCCAACATGCCATGCCACGGCCTCTGCCCGCATGCCATGCCACGGCCTCGGCCCGCGTGACATGCCACGGCCTCGGCCCGCATGCCTTGCCACGACGTCGCCCAACTTGCCATGCCACGGCCTCGGCCCGCATGCCATGCCACGGCCTCGGCTCGCATGACATGCCACGGCCTCGGCCCGCATGCCTTGCTACGGCGTCGCCCAACATGCCATGCCACGGCCTCGGCCCGCATGCCATGCCATGGCCTCGGCCCGCATGACATGCCACGGCCTCGGACCGCATGCCTTGCTACGGCGTCGCCCAACATGCCATGCCACGGCCCCGGCCCGCATGCCTTGCCACCGCGTTGCCCGGCGTGCCATGCCACCGCGTTGCCCGGCGTGCCATGCCTTAGCCTTGGCCAACATGTCGTGCCACGGCCTCGGCCCGCATGCCATGCCATGCCACGGCCCGCATGTCTTGCCACGGCGTTGCCAAACATGCCATGCCACGGCCTCGGCCCGCATGCCTTGCCACGGCCTCGGCCAACATGCCATGCCACGGCCTCGGCCCGCATGCCATGCCACGGCCTCGGCCCGCATGACATGCCACGGCCTCGGCCCGCATGCCTTGCTACGGCGTCGCCCAACATGCCATGCCACGGCCTCGGCCCGCATGCCATGCCACGGCCTCGGCCCGCATGCCCTTCTACGGCGTTGCCCAACATGCCATGCCACGGCCTCGGCCCGCATGCCTTGCCACCGCGTTGCCCAGCATGCCATGCCACCGCGTTGCCCGGCGTGCCATGCCTTAGCCTTGGCCAACATGTCGTGCCACGGCCTCGGCCCGCATGCCATGCCACGGCCTCGGCCCGCATGTCTTGCCACGGCGTTGCCCAACATGCCATGCCACGGCCTCGGCCCCCATGCCTTGCCACCGCGCTGCCCAGCATGCCAATGCACCGCGTTGCCCGGCGTGCCATGCCTTAGCCTTGGCCAACATGCCACGCCACGGCCTCGGCCCGCATGGCTTGCCAGGGCGTTGCCCAACATGCCATGCCACGGCCTCGGCCCGCATGTCTTGCCACGGCGTTGCCCAACATGCCATGCCATGCCACGCCACGGCCTCGGCCCGCATGCCATGCCACGGCCTCGGCCCGCATGCCATGCCATGCCACGGCCTCGGCCCGCATGCCATGCCACGGCCTCGGCCAGCATGCCATGCCAAGGCCTCGGCCCGCATGCCTTGCCACGGCGTTGCCCAGCATGCCATGCCACCGCGTTGCCCAGCGGGCCGTGCCGCGGCCTCGGCCCGCATGCCTTGCGACTGCCTTGGCCAGCGTGCCATGCCACAGCGTGCCATGCCTTAGCCTTGGCCTACATGCCATGCCACTGCCTTGGCCAGCATGTCGTGCCACCGCCACGGCCAGCATGCCATGCCGGTCCGTTGCCCAGCATGCCACGGCCGTGGCGGCATGGCAAGCCACGGCCTCGGCCAGCATGCCATGCCACGGCCTCGGCCAGCATGCCATGGCACTGTCTTGGTCAGCATGCCATGCCATGGCACCGCCTTGTCCAGCACGCCGTGCCGCAGCGTTGGCCAGCATGCCTTGGCCGGCATGCCATGCCAATGCCTTGGGCCAACATGGCGTGCCACGGGCTGGGCCATGCCGGTCCGTTGCCCGGCATGCCACGGCCGTGGCGGCATGGCAAGCGCCCAGCATGCCATGGCACGGTCTTGGTCAGCATGCCATGCCATGGCACCGCCTTGTGCAGCGTTGGCCAGCATGCCTTGGCCGGCATGCCATGCCAATGCCTTGGGCCAACATGGCGTGCCACGGGCTGGGCGAGCACGGCATGCCACGGGCTGGGCGAGCATGCCACGCCACGGCCTTGGCTAGCAGCAAGGCATGCCACGGCCTCGGCGAGCATGCCATGCCATGCCAAGGCCAAGGCCAAAGCCAAGGCCAAGGCAGTGGGCAAGGCCAAGTCCCTGTGCAAGGCATGGCCAAGGCCAAGGCAAAGGCCAAGGCCGCGGGCAAAGGCCAAGGCCAAGGCCAAGGCCATGGCGTGCCACCGCCTCGATCGATCTTTTTGAACATGATTCTTTTATAATCTTACCCAAACCGTGCAACACAATTAAAAATGCACTACAATCAATTTTAAATGTCATTCCCTATTTTTTTGCAATTTTTCTGGAGCTTTTCGAATTTTTAAAGCCCTTATTTGGCATAAAAAAATCAAAATAAAATAAAAAAAATGAAAAAAATAATTTAATAATTTCTATAATTACTAGTGAATCATCCTTTAATTATGGGAATTTTTCCATAATTTTTTGACTATTTTTATTAATTTTTATTATTTTTTAAGTATTAATATCGAAATAAATTAAAATAAAATATTTTCTGTAAAAAAATATTTTTTTTAATTTTTTTTATGGTGTATTAAATTATTTCCTACAACTTTCATGTTGAAAGTTTTGGCAAAAAACCATTACTTTTTAAAAAAACTCCATTATGACTCCTCGAACATGCTTCATGTTTCCTCCTGCCAGATTGAAAAGGGCTTAACAGGCTATTATAAGGGGGGGGCACCTCCCTTGCCCAGGGAAGGCAGTGGCAGGTACGCCCCATGTTGGGCGCGGCCTGGGCTGCGGCCTTGGGTTACATGCACTGCGGCTCGACCGCGGCCTGGGCTGCGGCCTGGGGCGGCTCGGCCGCGGCCTTGGGCGGCCTGGACCGCGGCCTTGGGCGGCCTTGCGCGGCCTGGGCGCGGCCTTGGGCGGCCTGGGCGCGGCCTTGCGCGGCCTGGGCGCGGCCTTGGGCAGCATGGCGTGGCATGCGCGCGGGCGTGGGCGGCCTGGCATGCGCGCGGCATGGGCAGCACGGCATGGCATGCGCACGGCCTGGGCGGCCTGGCATGCAGCCGGCCTGGCATGCCCGCGGCGTGGGCAGCACGGCATGGCATGCGCACGGCCTGGGCGGCCTGGCATGCAGCCGGCCTGGCATGCCCGCGGCGTGGGCAGCACGGCATGGCATGCGCACGGCCTGGGCGGCCTGGCATGCAGCCGGCCTGGGCAGCACGGCATGGCATGCGCACGGCCTGGGCGGCCTGGCATGCCCGCGGCGTGGGCAGCGTGGCCTGTGCGAATACCGCGCGCGTGGTCTTTTGACCACGGTGCGCGTGTTGCGCGCATGGTCGCGCACGCCTTTGCACGCCTTCGCACGCAACGCACGTCTAGTGATAAGAACCGCAGCCAAGGCAGCCCAGCCCCAAGGCCAAGGCCACCAGCATGGCATGCCACGGCGAAGGCAGCCCAGCCAAAGCCAGCAGCATGCCATGCCAAGGCCAGCAGCATGCCATGCCACGGCCAAGGCAGGCCAGCCAAAGCCAGCAGCATGCCATGCCAAGGCCAAGGCCAGCAGCATGCCATGCCACGGCCAAGGCAGCCCAGCCAAAGCCAGCAGCATGCCAAGCCAAGGCCAAGGCCAGCAGCATGCCATGCCACGGCCAAGGCAGCCCAGCCAAAGCCAGCAGCATGCCATGCCAAGGCCTAGGCCAGCAGCATGCCATGCCACGGCCAAGGCAGGCAAGCCAAAGCCAGCAGCATGCCATGCCAAGGCCAAGGCCAGCAGCATGCCATGCCACGGCCAAGGCAGCCCAGCCAAAGCCAGCAGCATGCCATGCCAAGGCCTAGGCCAGCAGCATGCCATGCCACGGCCAAGGCAGGCCAGCCAAAGCCAGCAGCATGCCATGCCAAGGCCAAGGCCAGCAGCATGCCATGCCACGGCCAAGGCAGCCCAGCCAAAGCCAGCAGCATGCCATGCCAAGGCCTAGGCCAGCAGCATGCCATGCCACGGCCAAGGCAGGCAAGCCAAAGCCAGCAGCATGCCATGCCAAGGCCATGGCCAGCAGCATGCCATGCCACGGCCAAGGCAGCCCAGCCAAAGCCAGCAGCATGCCATGCCAAGGCCAAGGCCAGCAGCATGCCATGCCACGGCCAAGGCAGCCCAGCCAAAGCCAGCAGCATGCCATGCCAAGGCCTAGGCCAGCAGCATGCCATGCCACGGCCAAGGCAGGCCAGCCAAAGCCAGCAGCATGCCATGCCAAGGCCAAGGCCAGCAGCATGCCATGCCACGGCCAAGGCAGCCCAACCAAAGCCAGCAGCATGCCATGCCAAGGCCTAGGCCAGCAGCATGCCATGCCACGGCCAAGGCAGGCCAGCCAAAGCCAGCAGCATGCCATGCCAAGGCCTAGGCCACCAGCATGCCATGCCACGGCCAAGGCAGCCCAGCCAAAGCCAGCAGCATGCCATGCCAAGGCCAAGGCCAGCAGCATGCCATGCCACGGCCAAGGCAGCCCAGCCAAAGCCAGCAGCATGCCATGCCAAGGCCTAGGCCAGCAGCATGCCATGCCACGGCCAAGGCAGGCAAGCCAAAGCCAGCAGCATGCCATGCCAAGGCCATGGCCAGCAGCATGCCATGCCACGGCCAAGGCAGCCCAGCCAAAGCCAGCAGCATGCCATGCCAAGGCCAAGGCCAGCAGCATGCCATGCCACGGCCAAGGCAGCCCAGCCAAAGCCAGCAGCATGCCAAGCCAAGGCCAAGGCCAGCAGCATGCCATGCCACGGCCAAGGCAGCCCAGCCAAAGCCAGCAGCATGCCATGCCAAGGCCTAGGCCAGCAGCATGCCATGCCACGGCCAAGGCAGGCAAGCCAAAGCCAGCAGCATGCCATGCCAAGGCCAAGGCCAGCAGCATGCCATGCCACGGCCAAGGCAGCCCAGCCAAAGCCAGCAGCATGCCATGCCAAGGCCTAGGCCAGCAGCATGCCATGCCACGGCCAAGGCAGGCCAGCCAAAGCCAGCAGCATGCCATGCCAAGGCCAAGGCCAGCAGCATGCCATGCCACGGCCAAGGCAGCCCAGCCAAAGCCAGCAGCATGCCATGCCAAGGCCTAGGCCAGCAGCATGCCATGCCACGGCCAAGGCAGGCAAGCCAAAGCCAGCAGCATGCCATGCCAAGGCCATGGCCAGCAGCATGCCATGCCACGGCCAAGGCAGCCCAGCCAAAGCCAGCAGCATGCCATGCCAAGGCCAAGGCCAGCAGCATGCCATGCCACGGCCAAGGCAGCCCAGCCAAAGCCAGCAGCATGCCATGCCAAGGCCTAGGCCAGCAGCATGCCATGCCACGGCCAAGGCAGGCCAGCCAAAGCCAGCAGCATGCCATGCCAAGGCCAAGGCCAGCAGCATGCCATGCCACGGCCAAGGCAGCCCAACCAAAGCCAGCAGCATGCCATGCCAAGGCCTAGGCCAGCAGCATGCCATGCCACGGCCAAGGCAGGCCAGCCAAAGCCAGCAGCATGCCATGCCAAGGCCTAGGCCACCAGCATGCCATGCCACGGCCAAGGCAGCCCAGCCAAAGCCAGCAGCATGCCATGCCAAGGCCAAGGCCAGCAGCATGCCATGCCACGGCCAAGGCAGCCCAGCCAAAGCCAGCAGCATGCCATGCCAAGGCCTAGGCCAGCAGCATGCCATGCCACGGCCAAGGCAGGCAAGCCAAAGCCAGCAGCATGCCATGCCAAGGCCATGGCCAGCAGCATGCCATGCCACGGCCAAGGCAGCCCAGCCAAAGCCAGCAGCATGCCATGCCAAGGCCAAGGCCAGCAGCATGCCATGCCACGGCCAAGGCAGCCCAGCCAAAGCCAGCAGCATGCCAAGCCAAGGCCAAGGCCAGCAGCATGCCATGCCACGGCCAAGGCAGCCCAGCCAAAGCCAGCAGCATGCCATGCCAAGGCCTAGGCCAGCAGCATGCCATGCCACGGCCAAGGCAGGCAAGCCAAAGCCAGCAGCATGCCATGCCAAGGCCAAGGCCAGCAGCATGCCATGCCACGGCCAAGGCAGCCCAGCCAAAGCCAGCAGCATGCCATGCCAAGGCCTAGGCCAGCAGCATGCCATGCCACGGCCAAGGCAGGCCAGCCAAAGCCAGCAGCATGCCATGCCAAGGCCAAGGCCAGCAGCATGCCATGCCACGGCCAAGGCAGCCCAGCCAAAGCCAGCAGCATGCCATGCCAAGGCCTAGGCCAGCAGCATGCCATGGCACGGCCAAGGCAGGCAAGCCAAAGCCAGCAGCATGCCATGCCAAGGCCATGGCCAGCAGCATGCCATGCCACGGCCAAGGCAGCCCAGCCAAAGCCAGCAGCATGCCATGCCAAGGCCAAGGCCAGCAGCATGCCATGCCACGGCCAAGGCAGCCCAGCCAAAGCCAGCAGCATGCCATGCCAAGGCCTAGGCCAGCAGCATGCCATGCCACGGCCAAGGCAGGCCAGCCAAAGCCAGCAGCATGCCATGCCAAGGCCAAGGCAGGCCAGCCAAAGCCAGCAGCATGCCATGCCAAGGCCAAGGCCAGCAGCATGCCATGCCACGGCCAAGGCAGCCCAACCAAAGCCAGCAGCATGCCATGCCAAGGCCTAGGCCAGCAGCATGCCATGCCACGGCCAAGGCAGGCCAGCCAAAGCCAGCAGCATGCCATGCCAAGGCCTAGGCCACCAGCATGCCATGCCACGGCCAAGGCAGCCCAGCCAAAGCCAGCAGCATGCCATGCCAAGGCCAAGGCCAGCAGCATGCCATGCCACGGCCAAGGCAGCCCAGCCAAAGCCAGCAGCATGCCATGCCAAGGCCTAGGCCAGCAGCATGCCATGCCACGGCCAAGGCAGGCAAGCCAAAGCCAGCAGCATGCCATGCCAAGGCCATGGCCAGCAGCATGCCATGCCACGGCCAAGGCAGCCCAGCCAAAGCCAGCAGCATGCCATGCCAAGGCCAAGGCCAGCAGCATGCCATGCCACGGCCAAGGCAGCCCAGCCAAAGCCAGCAGCATGCCATGCCAAGGCCTAGGCCAGCAGCATGCCATGCCACGGCCAAGGCAGGCCAGCCAAAGCCAGCAGCATGCCATGCCAAGGCCAAGGCCAGCAGCATGCCATGCCACGGCCAAGGCAGCCCAACCAAAGCCAGCAGCATGCCATGCCAAGGCCTAGGCCAGCAGCATGCCATGCCACGGCCAAGGCAGGCCAGCCAAAGCCAGCAGCATGCCATGCCAAGGCCTAGGCCACCAGCATGCCATGCCACGGCCAAGGCAGCCCAGCCAAAGCCAGCAGCATGCCATGCCAAGGCCAAGGCCAGCAGCATGCCATGCCACGGCCAAGGCAGCCCAGCCAAAGCCAGCAGCATGCCATGCCAAGGCCTAGGCCAGCAGCATGCCATGCCACGGCCAAGGCAGGCCAGCCAAAGCCAGCAGCATGCCATGCCAAGGCCTAGGCCAGCAGCATGCCATGCCACGGCCAAGGCAGCCCAGCCAAAGCCAGCAGCATGCCATATCACGGCCAAGGGCAGCAGCATGCCATGCCACGGCCAAGGCAGCCCAGCCAAAGCCAGCAGCATGCCATGCCATGGCCTAGGCCAGCAGCATGCCATGCCACGGCCAAGGCAGGCCAGCCAAAGCCAGCAGCATGCCATGCCAAGGCCAAGGCCAGCAGCATGCCATGCCACGGCCAAGGCAGGCCAGCCAAAGCCAGCAGCATGCCATGCCAAGGCCTAGGCCAGCAGCATGCCATGCCACGGCCAAGGCAGCCCAGCCAAAGCCAGCAGCATGCCATATCAAGGCCAAGGCCAGCAGCATGCCATGCCACGGCCAAGGCAGCCCAGCCAAAGCCAGCAGCATGCCATGCCATGGCCTAGGCCAGCAGCATGCCATGCCACGGCCAAGGCAGGCCAGCCAAAGCCAGCAGCATGCCATGCCAAGGCCTAGGCCAGCAGCATGCCATGCCACGGCCAAAACAGGCCAGCCAAAGCCAGCAGCATGCCATGCCAAGGCCTAGGCCAGCAGCATGCCATGCCACGGCCAAGGCAGGCCAGCCAAAGCCAGCAGCATGCCATGCCAAGGCCAAGGCCAGCAGCATGCCATGCCACGGCCAAGGCAGCCCAGCCAAAGCCAGCAGCATGCCATATCAAGGCCAAGGCCAGCAGCATGCCATGCCACGGCCAAGGCAGCCCAGCCAAAGCCAGCAGCATGCCATGCCATGCCTAGGCCAGCAGCATGCCATGCCACGGCCAAGGCAGGCCAGCCAAAGCCAGCAGCATGCCATGCCAAGGCCTAGGCCAGCAGCATGCCATGCCACGGCCAAGGCAGGCCAGCCAAAGCCAGCAGCATGCCATGCCAAGGCCAAGGCCAGCAGCATGCCATGCCAAGGCCAAGGCCAGCAGCATGCCATGCCAAGGCCAAGGCCAGCAGCATGCCATGCCACGGCCAAGGCTGCCAGCCAAAGCCAGCAGCATGCCATGCCAAGGCCTAGGCCAGCAGCATACCATGCCAAGGCCTAGGCCAGCAGCATGCCATGCCACGGCCAAGGCAGCCCAGCCAAAGCCAGCAGCATGCCATGCCAAGGCCTAGGCCAGCAGCATGCCATGCCACGGCCAAGGCAGCCCAGCCAAAGCCAGCAGCATGCCATGCCAAGGCCAAGGCCAGCAGCATGCCATGCCACGGCCAAGGCAGCCCAGCCAAAGCCAGCAGCATGCCATGCCAAGGCCAAGGCCAGCAGCATGCCATGCCACGGCCAAGGCAGCCCAGCCAAAGCCAGCAGCATGCCATGCCAAGGCCTAGGCCAGCAGCATGCCATGCCACGGCCAAGGCAGGCCAGCCAAAGCCAACAACATGGCATGCCAAGGCCAAGGCCAGCAGCATGCCATGCCACGGCCAAGGCAGCCCAGCCAAAGCCAGCAGCATTGCATGCCAAGGCCTAGGCCAGCAGCATGCCATGCCACGGCCAAGGCAGGCCAGCCAAAGCCAGCAGCATGCCATGCCAAGGCCAAGGCCAGCAGCATGCCATGCCACGGCCAAGGCAGCCCAACCAAAGCCAGCAGCATGCCATGCCAAGGCTTAGGCCAGCAGCATGCCATGCCACGGCCAAGGCAGGCCAGCCAAAGCCAGCAGCATGCCATGCCAAGGCCTAGGCCACCAGCATGCCATGCCACGGCCAAGGCAGCCCAGCCAAAGCCAGCAGCATGCCATGCCAAGGCCAAGGCCAGCAGCATGCCATGCCACGGCTAAGGCAGCCCAGCCAAAGCCAGCAGCATGCCATGCGAAGGCCTAGGCCAGCAGCATGCCATGCCACGGCCAACGCAGGCCAGCCAAAGCCAGCAGCATGCCATGCCAAGGCCTAGGCCAGCAGCATGCCATGCCACGGCCAAGGCAGCCCAGCCAAAGCCAGCAGCATGCCATATCAAGGCCAAGGGCAGCAGCATGCCATGCCACGGCCAAGGCAGCCCAGCCAAAGCCAGCAGCATGCCATGCCATGGCCTAGGCCAGCAGCATGCCATGCCACGGCCAAGGCAGGCCAGCCAAAGCCAGCAGCATGCCATGCCAAGGCCAAGGCAGCCCAGCCAAAGCCAGCAGCATGCCATGCCAAGGCCTAGGCCAGCAGCATGCCATGCCACGGCCAAGGCAGCCCAGCCAAAGCCAGCAGCATGCCATATCAAGGCCAAGGCCAGCAGCATGCCATGCCACGGCCAAGGCAGCCCAGCCAAAGCCAGCAGCATGCCATGCCATGCCTAGGCCAGCAGCATGCCATGCCACGGCCAAGGCAGGCCAGCCAAAGCCAGCAGCATGCCATGCCAAGGCCTAGGCCAGCAGCATGCCATGCCACGGCCAAGGCAGGCCAGCCAAAGCCAGCAGCATGCCATGCCAAGGCCAAGGCCAGCAGCATGCCATGCCACGGCCAAGGCAGGCCAGCCAAAGCCAGCAGCATGCCATGCCAAGGCCAAGGCCAGCAGCATGCCATGCCACGGCCAAGGCTGCCAGCCAAAGCCAGCAGGATGCCATGCCAAGGCCTAGGCCAGCAGCATGCCATGCCACGGCCAAGGCAGCCCAGCCAAAGCCAGCAGCATGCCATGCCAAGGCCTAGGCCAGCAGCATGCCATGCCACGGCCAAGGCAGCCCAGCCAAAGCCAGCAGCATGCCATGCCACGGCCAAGGCAGCCCAGCCAAAGCCAGCAGCATGCCATGCCAAGGCCAAGGCCAAGGCCAGCAGCATGCCATGCCACGGCCAAGGCCAAGGCCAAGGCAGCCCATCCGAAGCCAGCAACATTCCATGGCAAGGCCAACGCAGCCCAGCCAAAGCCGGCGGCATGCCATGCCAAGGCCAAGGCCAGCCGCATGTCTTGCCACGGCCTTGTCCCGCAGCGTGGCGTGCCTTGGCCTTGGGCTAGAACATCGCATGCCACGCCCTTGGCAAGCAATCCTGTCCCTCGTGTAATTGCCATTTGGTTTGGCTTTGACTTACGTATATGTTGCCCTGCGAAATGCTTGTCCCTCGGGTAATAGCCGGTTTGGTTGCCTTTGACTTGCGAACACGTTGCTAGTGCTTTCCCCAGTGGAAGCTTGTTGGGAAAAGTATGTCCCTCGGAAGTTGCCTGTTGCGTTTGTTATTTGCATTCGAGCTATCCGATGCTTGCTGGGTTTCTCTAAGAGTTTTTGCACGTTCGTCGGGCTTTTTAATTATTTATTTACTCATAAAAATTATAATAAAATAAATTAAAAATAAAAAAATAATTAAAAAAATTACTATAATTACTAGTGCCTCATCTTATAATTGTTGGAATTTTTCTAGAATTTTTTGAGTATTTTTAGTAATTTTTATTATTTTTTAAGTATTAAAATTGAAATAAATTAAAATAAAATATTCCGGTGGCCAAATATTTTTTTATAATTTTTTTTATGGTGTATTAAATTATTTCATACAACTTTCATGTTGAAAGTTTTGGCAAAAAACCATTACTTTTTAAAAAAACCCCATTATGACTCCTCGAACATGCTTGATGTTTCCTCCTGCCAGATTGAAAAGGGCTTAACAGGCTATTATAAGGGGGGGGCACCTCCCTTAAGGCTGGCCAGCATGGCCAGGCCACAGGCCACGCCTATGCCTAGGCGGGCGCTTGGCACATGCCATCGCTTGGCTTGTGGCATTGGCTTGTGGCATCGAAACTACATAGCCAAGCACGGGATGCGTCGAGTGGCGGCCCGCGGCGGTGGCGGTGGCACGTTGGCCTAGGGCAGCATG
>NW_028129474.1:16557500-16580000 GCF_055761805.1 Camellia sinensis
TCGGCCCGCAGGCCTTGCTACGGCGTCGCCCAACATGCAATGCCACGGCCTCGGCCCGCATGCCATGCCACGGCCTCGGCCCGCATGCCTTGCCACGGCGTCGCCCAACATGCCATGCCACGGCCTCGGCCCGCATGCCTTGCCACGGCCTCGGCCGCGCATGCCATGCCACCGCGTTGCCCGGCATGCCATGCCTTGGCCTCGGTCAACATGCCATGCCACGGCCTCGGCCTCGGCCCGCATGCCTTGCTACGGCGTCGCCCAACATGCAGTGCCACGGCCTCGGCCCGCATGCCATGCCACGGCCTCGGCCCGCATGCCTTGCCACGGCGTCGCCCAACATGCCATGCCACGGCCTCGGCCCGCATGCCTTGCCACGGCCTCGGCCGCGCATGCCATGCCACCGCGTTGCCCGGCATGCCATGCCTTGGCCTCGGTCAACATGCCATGCCACAGCCTCGGCCTCGGCCCGCATGCCTTGCTACGGCGTCGCCCAACATGCAGTGCCACGGCCTCGGCCCGCATGCCATGCCACGGCCTCGGCCCGCATGCCTTGCCACGGCGTCGCCCAACATGCCATGCCACGGCCTCGGCCCGCATGCCTTGCCACGGCCTCGGCCGCGCATGCCATGCCACCGCGTTGCCCGGCATGCCATGCCTTGGCCTCGGTCAACATGCCATGCCACGGCCTCGGCCTCGGCCCGCATGCCTTGCTACGGCGTCACCCAACATGCAGTGCCACGGCCTCGGCCCGCATGCCATGCCACGGCCTCGGCCCGCATGCCTTGCCACGGCGTCGCCCAACATGCCATGCCACGGCCTCGGCTAGCATGCCATGCCACGGCCTCGGCCCGCATGCCTTGCCAAGGCGTTGCCCAACATGCCATGCCATGCCACGGCCTCGGCCCGCATGTCTTGCCAAGGCGTTGCCCAACATGCCATGCCACGGCCTCGGCCCGCATGCCTTGCCACGGCGTTGCCCAGCATGCCATGCCACCGCGTTGCCCGGCATGCCATGCCTTAGCCTTGGCCAGCATGGCATGCCACGGCCTCGGCCATCATGCCATGCCACGGCCTCGGCCCGCATGCCTTGCCACGGCGTTGCCCAACATGCCATGCCACGGCCTCGGCCCGCATGCCATGCCATGCCATGCCTTGGCCTTGGCCAGCATGACATGCCACGGCCTCGGCCCGCATGCCTTGCTACGGCGTCGCCCAACAAGCCATGCCACGGCCTCGGCCCGCATGACATGCCACGGCCTCGGACCGCATGCCTTGCTACGGCGTCGCCCAACATGCCATGCCACGGCCTCGGCCCGCATGACATGCCACGGCCTCGGCCATCATGCCATGCCACGGCCTCGGCCCGCATGCCTTGCCACGGCGTTGCCCAACATGCCATGCCACGGCCTCGGCCCGCATGCCATGCCATGCCACGGCCACGGCCCGCATGCCATGCCACGGCCACGGCCTCGGCCCGCATGCCTTGCTACGGCGTCGCCCAACATGCCATGCCACGGCCTCGGCCCGCATGCCGTGCCACGGCCTCGGCCCGCATGCCATGCCATGCCACGGCCCGCATGTCTTGCCACGGCGTTGCCAAACATGCCATGCCACGGCCTCGGCCCGCATGCCTTGCGACGGCGTCGCCCAACATGCCATGCCACGGCCACGGCCCGCATGCCATGCCACGGCCTCGGCCCGCATGCCATGCCACGGCCTCGGCCCGCATGCCTTGCTGCGGCGTTGCCCAACATGCCATGCCACGGCCTCGGCCCGCATGCCTTGCCACCGCGTTGCCCAGCATGCCATGCCACCGCGTTGCCCGGCGTGCCATGCCTTAGCCTTGGCCAACATGTCGAGCCACGGCCTCGGCCCGCATGCCATGCCATGCCACAGCCCGCATGTCTTGCCACGGCATTGCCAAACATGCCATGCCACGGCCTCGGCCCGCATGACGTGCCACGGCCTCGGCCCGCATGCCGTGCCACGGCCTCGGCCCGCATGACATGCCACGGCCTCGGCCCGCATGCCTTGCCACGACGCCGCCCAACTTGCCATGCCACGGCCTCGGCCCGCATGCCCTGCCACGGCCTCGGCCCGCATGACATGCCACGGCCTCGGCCCGCATGCCTTGCTACGGCGTCGCCCAACATGCCATGCCACGGCCTCGGCCCGCATGCCATGCCACGGCCTCGGCCCGCATGACATGCCACGGCCTCGGACCGCATGCCTTGCTACGGCGTCGCCCAACATGCCATGCCACGGGCTCGGCCCGCATGCCACGGCACGGCCTCGGCCCGCATGCCTTGCTACGGCGTCGCCCAACATGCCATGCCACGGCCTCGGCCCGCATGCCATGCCACGGCCTCGGACCGCATGCCTTGCTACGGCGTCGCCCAACATGCCATGCCACGGCCTCGGCCCGCATGCCACGGCACGGCCTCGGCCCGCATGCCTTGCTACGGCGTCGCCCAACATGCCATGCCACGGCCTCGGCCCGCATGCCATGCCACGGCCTCGGCCCGCATGACATGCCACGGCCTCGGACCGCATGCCTTGCTACGGCGTCGTCCAACATGCCATGCCACGGCCTCGGCCCGCATGCCATGCCACGGCCTCGGCCCGCATGCCATGCCACGGCCTCGGCCCGCATGCCTTGCTGCGGCGTTGCCCAACATGCCATGCCACGGCCTCGGCCCGCATGCCTTGCCACCGCGTTGCCCAGCATGCCATGCCACCGCGTTGCCCGGCGTGCCATGCCTTAGCCTTGGCCAACATGTCGAGCCACGGCCTCGGCCCGCATGCCATGCCATGCCACGGCCCGCATGTCTTGCCACGGCGTGGCCAAACATGCCATGCCACGGCCTCGGCCCGCATGACGTGCCACGGCCTCGGCCCGCATGACATGCCACGGCCTCGGCCCGCATGCCTTGCTACGGCGTCGCCCAACATGCCTTGCCACGGCCTCGGCCCGCATGCCATGCCGCGGCCTCGGCCCGCATGACATGCCACGGCCTCGGCCAGCATGCCTTGCCACGACGCCGCCCAACTTGCCATGCCACGGCCTCGGCCCGCATGCCATGCCACGGCCTCGGCCCGCATGACATGCCACGGCCTCGGCCCGCATGCCTTGCTACGGCGTCGCCCAACATGCCATGCCACGGCCTCGGCCCGCATGCCATGCCACGGCCTCGGCCCGCATGACATGCCACGGCCTCGGACCGCATGCCTTGCTACGGCGTCGCCCAACATGCCATGCCACGGCCTCGGCCCGCATGCCACGGCACGGCCTCGGCCCGCATGCCTTGCTACGGCGTCGCCCAACATGCCATGCCACGGCCTCGGCCCGCATGCCATGCCACGGCCTCGGCCCGCATGACATGCCACGGCCTCGGACCGCATGCCTTGCTACGGCGTCGCCCAACATGCCATGCCACGGCCTCGGCCCGCACGCCACGGCACGGCCTCGGCCCGCATGCCTTGCTACGGCGTCGCCCAGCATGCCATGCCACGGCCTCGGCCCGCATGCCATGCCACGGCCTCGGCCCGCATGACATGCCACGGCCTCGGACCGCATGCCTTGCTACGGCGTCGCCCAACATGCCATGCCACGGCCTCGGCCCGCATGCCATGCCACGGCCTCGGCCCGCATGACATGCCACGGCCTCGGCCCGCATGCCTTGCGACGGCGTCGCCCAACATGCCTTGCCACGGCCTCGGCCCGCATGCCATGCCACGGCCTCGGCCCGCATGCCTTGCCACGACGTCGCCCAACTTGCCATGCCACGGCCTCGGCCCGCATGCCATGCCACGGCCTCGGCCCGCATGACATGCCACGGCCTCGGACCGCATGCCTTGCTACGGCGTCGCCCAACATGCCATGCCACGGCCTCGGCCCGCATGCCATGCCACGGCCTCGGCCCGCATGACATGCCACGGCCTCGGACCGCATGCCTTGCTACGGCGTCGCCCAACATGCCATGCCACGGCCTCGGCCCGCATGCCACGGCACGGCCTCGGCCCGCATGCCTTGCTACGGCGTCGCCCAACATGCCATGCCACGGCCTCGGCCCGCATGCCATGCCACGGCCTCGGCCCGCATGACATGCCACGGCCTCGGCCCGCATGCCTTGCTACGGCGTCGCCCAACATGCCTTGCCACGGCCTCGGCCCGCATGCCATGCCACGGCCTCGGCCCGCATGCCTTGCCACGACGTCGCCCAACTTGCCATGCCACGGCCTCGGCCCGCATGCCATGCCACGGCCTCGGCGCGCATGACATGCCACGGCCTCGGCCCGCATGCCATGCTACGGCGTCGCCCAACATGCCATGCCACGGCCTCGGCCCGCATGCCATGCCACGGCCTCGGCCCGCATGCCATGCCACGGCCTCGGCCCGCATGACAGGCCACGGCCTCGGACCGCATGCCTTGCTACGGCGTCGCCCAACATGCCATGCCACGGCCTCGGCCCACATGCCATGCCACGGCCTCGGCCCGCATGCCACGGCACGGCCTCGGCCCGCATGCCTTGCTACGGCGTCGCCCAACATGCCATGCCACGGCCTCGGCCCGCATGCCATGCCACGGCCTCGGCCCGCATGACATGCCACGGCCTCGGACCGCATGCCTTGCTACGGCGTCGCCCAACATGCCATGCCACAGCCTCGGCCCGCATGCCGTGCCACGGCCTCGGCCTCGGCCCGCATGCCTTGCTACGACGTTGGCCAACATGCCATGCCACGGCCCCGGCCCGCATGCCATGCCACCGCGTTGCCCGGCGTGCCATGCCTTAGCCTTGGCCAACATGTCGTGCCACGGCCTCGGCCCGCATGCCATGCCATGCCACGGCCCTCATGTCTTGCCACGGCGTTGCCAAACATGCCATGCCACGGCCTCGGCCCGCATGCCTTGCTACGGCGTCGCCCAACATGCCATGACATGCCACGGCCTCGGCCCGCATGCCTTGCTACGGCGTCGCCCAACATGCCATGCCACGGCCTCGGCCCGCATGCCATGCCACGGCCTCGGCCCGCATGCCTTGCGACGGCGTCGCCCAACATGCCATGCCACGGCCTCTGCCCGCATGCCATGCCACGGCCTCGGCCCGCGTGACATGCCACGGCCTCGGCCCGCATGCCTTGCCACGACGTCGCCCAACTTGCCATGCCACGGCCTCGGCCCGCATGCCATGCCACGGCCTCGGCTCGCATGACATGCCACGGCCTCGGCCCGCATGCCTTGCTACGGCGTCGCCCAACATGCCATGCCACGGCCTCGGCCCGCATGCCATGCCATGGCCTCGGCCCGCATGACATGCCACGGCCTCGGACCGCATGCCTTGCTACGGCGTCGCCCAACATGCCATGCCACGGCCCCGGCCCGCATGCCTTGCCACCGCGTTGCCCGGCGTGCCATGCCACCGCGTTGCCCGGCGTGCCATGCCTTAGCCTTGGCCAACATGTCGTGCCACGGCCTCGGCCCGCATGCCATGCCATGCCACGGCCCGCATGTCTTGCCACGGCGTTGCCAAACATGCCATGCCACGGCCTCGGCCCGCATGCCTTGCCACGGCCTCGGCCAACATGCCATGCCACGGCCTCGGCCCGCATGCCATGCCACGGCCTCGGCCCGCATGACATGCCACGGCCTCGGCCCGCATGCCTTGCTACGGCGTCGCCCAACATGCCATGCCACGGCCTCGGCCCGCATGCCATGCCACGGCCTCGGCCCGCATGCCCTTCTACGGCGTTGCCCAACATGCCATGCCACGGCCTCGGCCCGCATGCCTTGCCACCGCGTTGCCCAGCATGCCATGCCACCGCGTTGCCCGGCGTGCCATGCCTTAGCCTTGGCCAACATGTCGTGCCACGGCCTCGGCCCGCATGCCATGCCACGGCCTCGGCCCGCATGTCTTGCCACGGCGTTGCCCAACATGCCATGCCACGGCCTCGGCCCCCATGCCTTGCCACCGCGCTGCCCAGCATGCCAATGCACCGCGTTGCCCGGCGTGCCATGCCTTAGCCTTGGCCAACATGCCACGCCACGGCCTCGGCCCGCATGGCTTGCCAGGGCGTTGCCCAACATGCCATGCCACGGCCTCGGCCCGCATGTCTTGCCACGGCGTTGCCCAACATGCCATGCCATGCCACGCCACGGCCTCGGCCCGCATGCCATGCCACGGCCTCGGCCCGCATGCCATGCCATGCCACGGCCTCGGCCCGCATGCCATGCCACGGCCTCGGCCAGCATGCCATGCCAAGGCCTCGGCCCGCATGCCTTGCCACGGCGTTGCCCAGCATGCCATGCCACCGCGTTGCCCAGCGGGCCGTGCCGCGGCCTCGGCCCGCATGCCTTGCGACTGCCTTGGCCAGCGTGCCATGCCACAGCGTGCCATGCCTTAGCCTTGGCCTACATGCCATGCCACTGCCTTGGCCAGCATGTCGTGCCACCGCCACGGCCAGCATGCCATGCCGGTCCGTTGCCCAGCATGCCACGGCCGTGGCGGCATGGCAAGCCACGGCCTCGGCCAGCATGCCATGCCACGGCCTCGGCCAGCATGCCATGGCACTGTCTTGGTCAGCATGCCATGCCATGGCACCGCCTTGTGCAGCACGCCGTGCCGCAGCGTTGGCCAGCATGCCTTGGCCGGCATGCCATGCCAATGCCTTGGGCCAACATGGCGTGCCACGGGCTGGGCCATGCCGGTCCGTTGCCCGGCATGCCACGGCCGTGGCGGCATGGCAAGCCACGGCCTCGGCCAGCATGCCATGCCCCGGCCTCGCCCAGCATGCCATGGCACGGTCTTGGTCAGCATGCCATGCCATGGCACCGCCTTGTGCAGCGTTGGCCAGCATGCCTTGGCCGGCATGCCATGCCAATGCCTTGGGCCAACATGGCGTGCCACGGGCTGGGCGAGCACGGCATGCCACGGGCTGGGCGAGCATGCCACGCCACGGCCTTGGCTAGCAGCAAGGCATGCCACGGCCTCGGCGAGCATGCCATGCCATGCCAAGGCCAAGGCCAAAGCCAAGGCCAAGGCAGTGGGCAAGGCCAAGTCCCTGTGCAAGGCATGGCCAAGGCCAAGGCAAAGGCCAAGGCCGCGGGCAAAGGCCAAGGCCAAGGCCAAGGCCATGGCGTGCCACCGCCTCGATCGATCTTTTTGAACATGATTCTTTTATAATCTTACCCAAACCGTGCAACACAATTAAAAATGCACTACAATCAATTTTAAATGTCATTCCCTATTTTTTTGCAATTTTTCTGGAGCTTTTCGAATTTTTAAAGCCCTTATTTGGCATAAAAAAATCAAAATAAAATAAAAAAAATGAAAAAAATAATTTAATAATTTCTATAATTACTAGTGAATCATCCTTTAATTATGGGAATTTTTCCATAATTTTTTGACTATTTTTATTAATTTTTATTATTTTTTAAGTATTAATATCGAAATAAATTAAAATAAAATATTTTCTGTAAAAAAATATTTTTTTTAATTTTTTTTATGGTGTATTAAATTATTTCCTACAACTTTCATGTTGAAAGTTTTGGCAAAAAACCATTACTTTTTAAAAAAACTCCATTATGACTCCTCGAACATGCTTCATGTTTCCTCCTGCCAGATTGAAAAGGGCTTAACAGGCTATTATAAGGGGGGGGCACCTCCCTTGCCCAGGGCAAGGCAGTGGCAGGTACGCCCCATGTTGGGCGCGGCCTGGGCTGCGGCCTTGGGTTACATGCACTGCGGCTCGACCGCGGCCTGGGCTGCGGCCTGGGGCGGCTCGGCCGCGGCCTTGGGCGGCCTGGACCGCGGCCTTGGGCGGCCTTGCGCGGCCTGGGCGCGGCCTTGGGCGGCCTGGGCGCGGCCTTGCGCGGCCTGGGCGCGGCCTTGGGCAGCATGGCGTGGCATGCGCGCGGGCGTGGGCGGCCTGGCATGCGCGCGGCATGGGCAGCACGGCATGGCATGCGCACGGCCTGGGCGGCCTGGCATGCAGCCGGCCTGGCATGCCCGCGGCGTGGGCAGCACGGCATGGCATGCGCACGGCCTGGGCGGCCTGGCATGCAGCCGGCCTGGCATGCCCGCGGCGTGGGCAGCACGGCATGGCATGCGCACGGCCTGGGCGGCCTGGCATGCAGCCGGCCTGGGCAGCACGGCATGGCATGCGCACGGCCTGGGCGGCCTGGCATGCCCGCGGCGTGGGCAGCGTGGCCTGTGCGAATACCGCGCGCGTGGTCTTTTGACCACGGTGCGCGTGTTGCGCGCATGGTCGCGCACGCCTTTGCACGCCTTCGCACGCAACGCACGTCTAGTGATAAGAACCGCAGCCAAGGCAGCCCAGCCCCAAGGCCAAGGCCACCAGCATGGCATGCCACGGCGAAGGCAGCCCAGCCAAAGCCAGCAGCATGCCATGCCAAGGCCAGCAGCATGCCATGCCACGGCCAAGGCAGGCCAGCCAAAGCCAGCAGCATGCCATGCCAAGGCCAAGGCCAGCAGCATGCCATGCCACGGCCAAGGCAGCCCAGCCAAAGCCAGCAGCATGCCAAGCCAAGGCCAAGGCCAGCAGCATGCCATGCCACGGCCAAGGCAGCCCAGCCAAAGCCAGCAGCATGCCATGCCAAGGCCTAGGCCAGCAGCATGCCATGCCACGGCCAAGGCAGGCAAGCCAAAGCCAGCAGCATGCCATGCCAAGGCCAAGGCCAGCAGCATGCCATGCCACGGCCAAGGCAGCCCAGCCAAAGCCAGCAGCATGCCATGCCAAGGCCTAGGCCAGCAGCATGCCATGCCACGGCCAAGGCAGGCCAGCCAAAGCCAGCAGCATGCCATGCCAAGGCCAAGGCCAGCAGCATGCCATGCCACGGCCAAGGCAGCCCAGCCAAAGCCAGCAGCATGCCATGCCAAGGCCTAGGCCAGCAGCATGCCATGCCACGGCCAAGGCAGGCAAGCCAAAGCCAGCAGCATGCCATGCCAAGGCCATGGCCAGCAGCATGCCATGCCACGGCCAAGGCAGCCCAGCCAAAGCCAGCAGCATGCCATGCCAAGGCCAAGGCCAGCAGCATGCCATGCCACGGCCAAGGCAGCCCAGCCAAAGCCAGCAGCATGCCATGCCAAGGCCTAGGCCAGCAGCATGCCATGCCACGGCCAAGGCAGGCCAGCCAAAGCCAGCAGCATGCCATGCCAAGGCCAAGGCCAGCAGCATGCCATGCCACGGCCAAGGCAGCCCAACCAAACCCAGCAGCATGCCATGCCAAGGCCTAGGCCAGCAGCATGCCATGCCACGGCCAAGGCAGGCCAGCCAAAGCCAGCAGCATGCCATGCCAAGGCCTAGGCCACCAGCATGCCATGCCACGGCCAAGGCAGCCCAGCCAAAGCCAGCAGCATGCCATGCCAAGGCCAAGGCCAGCAGCATGCCATGCCACGGCCAAGGCAGCCCAGCCAAAGCCAGCAGCATGCCATGCCAAGGCCTAGGCCAGCAGCATGCCATGCCACGGCCAAGGCAGGCAAGCCAAAGCCAGCAGCATGCCATGCCAAGGCCAAGGCCAGCAGCATGCCATGCCACGGCCAAGGCAGCCCAGCCAAAGCCAGCAGCATGCCATGCCAAGGCCTAGGCCAGCAGCATGCCATGCCACGGCCAAGGCAGGCCAGCCAAAGCCAGCAGCATGCCATGCCAAGGCCAAGGCCAGCAGCATGCCATGCCACGGCCAAGGCAGCCCAGCCAAAGCCAGCAGCATGCCATGCCAAGGCCTAGGCCAGCAGCATGCCATGCCACGGCCAAGGCAGGCAAGCCAAAGCCAGCAGCATGCCATGCCAAGGCCATGGCCAGCAGCATGCCATGCCACGGCCAAGGCAGCCCAGCCAAAGCCAGCAGCATGCCATGCCAAGGCCAAGGCCAGCAGCATGCCATGCCACGGCCAAGGCAGCCCAGCCAAAGCCAGCAGCATGCCATGCCAAGGCCTAGGCCAGCAGCATGCCATGCCACGGCCAAGGCAGGCCAGCCAAAGCCAGCAGCATGCCATGCCAAGGCCAAGGCCAGCAGCATGCCATGCCACGGCCAAGGCAGCCCAACCAAAGCCAGCAGCATGCCATGCCAAGGCCTAGGCCAGCAGCATGCCATGCCACGGCCAAGGCAGGCCAGCCAAAGCCAGCAGCATGCCATGCCAAGGCCTAGGCCACCAGCATGCCATGCCACGGCCAAGGCAGCCCAGCCAAAGCCAGCAGCATGCCATGCCAAGGCCAAGGCCAGCAGCATGCCATGCCACGGCCAAGGCAGCCCAGCCAAAGCCAGCAGCATGCCATGCCAAGGCCTAGGCCAGCAGCATGCCATGCCACGGCCAAGGCAGGCAAGCCAAAGCCAGCAGCATGCCATGCCAAGGCCATGGCCAGCAGCATGCCATGCCACGGCCAAGGCAGCCCAGCCAAAGCCAGCAGCATGCCATGCCAAGGCCAAGGCCAGCAGCATGCCATGCCACGGCCAAGGCAGCCCAGCCAAAGCCAGCAGCATGCCATGCCAAGGCCTAGGCCAGCAGCATGCCATGCCACGGCCAAGGCAGGCCAGCCAAAGCCAGCAGCATGCCATGCCAAGGCCAAGGCCAGCAGCATGCCATGCCACGGCCAAGGCAGCCCAACCAAACCCAGCAGCATGCCATGCCAAGGCCTAGGCCAGCAGCATGCCATGCCACGGCCAAGTGTCACGGCCTTGGAATTTCTGAACCAACCCTCAGTCTTTCCAAGCCAACCGTGCGGCCTTAGATGCTTATAGCACGCCTTGCTTGCACCTAAGTAAGCCTTTTGTGGAAGGGAGCTAGGGGATTGTACACACACAAGAGAGACTTGGAGAATATTAGCTTTGTATTACACTAGAGAAAGCTTACAATACTTGGTTGTTGGGTGTTGGGTTGGCCAAATGAGGGCCTCCCCTTTATATAACCTTACAGAGAATATTCTAGAACTACTATGGTGGAGAGTGTTCTAGACACTTCCACCTATTACATCTAATAGACTATTCTAGAACTATATGGATGGAGGGGATTCTAGATCCTTCCCTCATCCTTACAAAGACCCTATTCTAGAACATACATACAATGCTTTATATTATTCTAGAGACTTCTAGGCAATTCTCCTATAGCCTTTATTCTAGAGAGTTCCAGAACCCTCTAGCATCCTTCCTGGTCTTCATACTTTCTCAAGTCTTCCAGGAGCTTCCAAGCCATTTCAGTAGTCTCTTTTTCTTGAGATTTCCTCTTGTTGGATACTTTGGCCTGGTCACGTTGGCGGGTCGTGACATTCTCCCCCACCTATGCTCGCGACGCCCTCGTCGCGTCTCCTTCTTTGAAGTCGCAGGTTCTCTCCTTGACTTGCGCCTTCTTGGTTTTCCTTTCTCCACCGTTGGCACCATGTAAGGACCCCCGTCCATAATGCACCAAGTGTTGTCGCGAGGCAACATCGCCATGTTCAACTTTCGCGGTAATTCGATCTCCAACACCACGCCATGGTTATTGACTTCTTCGCGCCACTCACCAAGGTGCAACTCAACCCCTTGAGCCAAGCCCTCCACGGACTTTACCTTGGTGTTTTCCACCTTCATCAATCCTTGACCCCCGTCAAGGTTCGGATCAACCCGCTTGGCCTCTTCCGCATTGATGAAGTGGTGCGATGCCTCGGTGTCGACCATGACTTGGGTTGCCTCCCCATCGTCCTTGCCCTCTACGTACATCAAACCCTTATCCCCTTGGGTTGATGCAGTAGGCTTCGCTTCAAGCAGCTGCAGAGATCCCGTGCAAGACTGCTCTTCCCTTTCTTGCTCCTCCAGCTTTGCAATGAGACTCTTCCTCTTAGGACAATCCCTTGCCCAATGTAGCTCATCGCAAAGAAAGCAGTTATCCCTTGGCTTCATATCCTTAACCCGCATTGCCCATTTGCCCAAGTTAGCAGCAATCTCCCCTCCGCGGTGTTCCTCCGTGTGAGTTACTCCCGACATAGTGCCCTTCCTTCCTCAAGTCACGACGCCTTCGCAACCCGCTCTGATACCAACTGTCACGGCCTTGGAATTTCTGAACCAACCCTCAGTCTTTCCAAGCCAACCGTGCGGCCTTAGATGCTTATAGCACGCCTTGCTTGCACCTAAGTAAGCCTTTTGTGGAAGGGAGCTAGGGGATTGTACACACACAAGAGAGACTTGGAGAATATTAGCTTTGTATTACACTAGAGAAAGCTTACAATACTTGGTTGTTGGGTGTTGGGTTGGCCAAATGAGGGCCTCCCCTTTATATAACCTTACAGAGAATATTCTAGAACTACTATGGTGGAGAGTGTTCTAGACACTTCCACCTATTACATCTAATAGACTATTCTAGAACTATATGGATGGAGGGGATTCTAGATCCTTCCCTCATCCTTACAAAGACCCTATTCTAGAACATACATACAATGCTTTATATTATTCTAGAGACTTCTAGGCAATTCTCCTATAGCCTTTATTCTAGAGAGTTCCAGAACCCTCTAGCATCCTTCCTGGTCTTCATACTTTCTCAAGTCTTCCAGGAGCTTCCAAGCCATTTCAGTAGTCTCTTTTTCTTGAGATTTCCTCTTGTTGGATACTTTGGCCTGGTCACGTTGGCGGGTCGTGACACAAGGCAGGCCAGCCAAAGCCAGCAGCATGCCATGCCAAGGCCTAGGCCACCAGCATGCCATGCCACGGCCAAGGCAGCCCAGCCAAAGCCAGCAGCATGCCATGCCAAGGCCAAGGCCAGCAGCATGCCATGCCACGGCCAAGGCAGCCCAGCCAAAGCCAGCAGCATGCCATGCCAAGGCCTAGGCCAGCAGCATGCCATGCCACGGCCAAGGCAGGCAAGCCAAAGCCAGCAGCATGCCATGCCAAGGCCAAGGCCAGCAGCATGCCATGCCACGGCCAAGGCAGCCCAGCCAAAGCCAGCAGCATGCCATGCCAAGGCCTAGGCCAGCAGCATGCCATGCCACGGCCAAGGCAGGCCAGCCAAAGCCAGCAGCATGCCATGCCAAGGCCAAGGCCAGCAGCATGCCATGCCACGGCCAAGGCAGCCCAGCCAAAGCCAGCAGCATGCCATGCCAAGGCCTAGGCCAGCAGCATGCCATGCCACGGCCAAGGCAGGCAAGCCAAAGCCAGCAGCATGCCATGCCAAGGCCATGGCCAGCAGCATGCCATGCCACGGCCAAGGCAGCCCAGCCAAAGCCAGCAGCATGCCATGCCAAGGCCAAGGCCAGCAGCATGCCATGCCACGGCCAAGGCAGCCCAGCCAAAGCCAGCAGCATGCCATGCCAAGGCCTAGGCCAGCAGCATGCCATGCCACGGCCAAGGCAGGCCAGCCAAAGCCAGCAGCATGCCATGCCAAGGCCAAGGCCAGCAGCATGCCATGCCACGGCCAAGGCAGCCCAACCAAAGCCAGCAGCATGCCATGCCAAGGCCTAGGCCAGCAGCATGCCATGCCACGGCCAAGGCAGGCCAGCCAAAGCCAGCAGCATGCCATGCCAAGGCCTAGGCCACCAGCATGCCATGCCACGGCCAAGGCAGCCCAGCCAAAGCCAGCAGCATGCCATGCCAAGGCCAAGGCCAGCAGCATGCCATGCCACGGCCAAGGCAGCCCAGCCAAAGCCAGCAGCATGCCATGCCAAGGCCTAGGCCAGCAGCATGCCATGCCACGGCCAAGGCAGGCAAGCCAAAGCCAGCAGCATGCCATGCCAAGGCCATGGCCAGCAGCATGCCATGCCACGGCCAAGGCAGCCCAGCCAAAGCCAGCAGCATGCCATGCCAAGGCCAAGGCCAGCAGCATGCCATGCCACGGCCAAGGCAGCCCAGCCAAAGCCAGCAGCATGCCAAGCCAAGGCCAAGGCCAGCAGCATGCCATGCCACGGCCAAGGCAGCCCAGCCAAAGCCAGCAGCATGCCATGCCAAGGCCTAGGCCAGCAGCATGCCATGCCACGGCCAAGGCAGGCAAGCCAAAGCCAGCAGCATGCCATGCCAAGGCCAAGGCCAGCAGCATGCCATGCCACGGCCAAGGCAGCCCAGCCAAAGCCAGCAGCATGCCATGCCAAGGCCTAGGCCAGCAGCATGCCATGCCACGGCCAAGGCAGGCCAGCCAAAGCCAGCAGCATGCCATGCCAAGGCCAAGGCCAGCAGCATGCCATGCCACGGCCAAGGCAGCCCAGCCAAAGCCAGCAGCATGCCATGCCAAGGCCTAGGCCAGCAGCATGCCATGCCACGGCCAAGGCAGGCAAGCCAAAGCCAGCAGCATGCCATGCCAAGGCCATGGCCAGCAGCATGCCATGCCACGGCCAAGGCAGCCCAGCCAAAGCCAGCAGCATGCCATGCCAAGGCCAAGGCCAGCAGCATGCCATGCCACGGCCAAGGCAGCCCAGCCAAAGCCAGCAGCATGCCATGCCAAGGCCTAGGCCAGCAGCATGCCATGCCACGGCCAAGGCAGGCCAGCCAAAGCCAGCAGCATGCCATGCCAAGGCCAAGGCCAGCAGCATGCCATGCCACGGCCAAGGCAGCCCAACCAAAGCCAGCAGCATGCCATGCCAAGGCCTAGGCCAGCAGCATGCCATGCCACGGCCAAGGCAGGCCAGCCAAAGCCAGCAGCATGCCATGCCAAGGCCTAGGCCACCAGCATGCCATGCCACGGCCAAGGCAGCCCAGCCAAAGCCAGCAGCATGCCATGCCAAGGCCAAGGCCAGCAGCATGCCATGCCACGGCCAAGGCAGCCCATCCAAAGCCAGCAGCATGCCATGCCAAGGCCTAGGCCAGCAGCATGCCATGCCACGGCCAAGGCAGGCAAGCCAAAGCCAGCAGCATGCCATGCCAAGGCCATGGCCAGCAGCATGCCATGCCACGGCCAAGGCAGCCCAGCCAAAGCCAGCAGCATGCCATGCCAAGGCCAAGGCCAGCAGCATGCCATGCCACGGCCAAGGCAGCCCAGCCAAAGCCAGCAGCATGCCAAGCCAAGGCCAAGGCCAGCAGCATGCCATGCCACGGCCAAGGCAGCCCAGCCAAAGCCAGCAGCATGCCATGCCAAGGCCTAGGCCAGCAGCATGCCATGCCACGGCCAAGGCAGGCAAGCCAAAGCCAGCAGCATGCCATGCCAAGGCCAAGGCCAGCAGCATGCCATGCCACGGCCAAGGCAGCCCAGCCAAAGCCAGCAGCATGCCATGCCAAGGCCTAGGCCAGCAGCATGCCATGCCACGGCCAAGGCAGGCCAGCCAAAGCCAGCAGCATGCCATGCCAAGGCCAAGGCCAGCAGCATGCCATGCCACGGCTAAGGCAGCCCAGCCAAAGCCAGCAGCATGCCATGCCAAGGCCTAGGCCAGCAGCATGCCATGCCACGGCCAAGGCAGGCAAGCCAAAGCCAGCAGCATGCCATGCCAAGGCCATGGCCAGCAGCATGCCATGCCACGGCCAAGGCAGCCCAGCCAAAGCCAGCAGCATGCCATGCCAAGGCCAAGGCCAGCAGCATGCCATGCCACGGCCAAGGCAGCCCAGCCAAAGCCAGCAGCATGCCATGCCAAGGCCTAGGCCAGCAGCATGCCATGCCACGGCCAAGGCAGGCCAGCCAAAGCCAGCAGCATGCCATGCCAAGGCCAAGGCAGGCCAGCCAAAGCCAGCAGCATGCCATGCCAAGGCCAAGGCCAGCAGCATGCCATGCCACGGCCAAGGCAGCCCAACCAAAGCCAGCAGCATGCCATGCCAAGGCCTAGGCCAGCAGCATGCCATGCCACGGCCAAGGCAGGCCAGCCAAAGCCAGCAGCATGCCATGCCAAGGCCTAGGCCACCAGCATGCCATGCCACGGCCAAGGCAGCCCAGCCAAAGCCAGCAGCATGCCATGCCAAGGCCAAGGCCAGCAGCATGCCATGCCACGGCCAAGGCAGCCCAGCCAAAGCCAGCAGCATGCCATGCCAAGGCCTAGGCCAGCAGCATGCCATGCCACGGCCAAGGCAGGCAAGCCAAAGCCAGCAGCATGCCATGCCAAGGCCATGGCCAGCAGCATGCCATGCCACGGCCAAGGCAGCCCAGCCAAAGCCAGCAGCATGCCATGCCAAGGCCAAGGCCAGCAGCATGCCATGCCACGGCCAAGGCAGCCCAGCCAAAGCCAGCAGCATGCCATGCCAAGGCCTAGGCCAGCAGCATGCCATGCCACGGCCAAGGCAGGCCAGCCAAAGCCAGCAGCATGCCATGCCAAGGCCAAGGCCAGCAGCATGCCATGCCACGGCCAAGGCAGCCCAACCAAAGCCAGCAGCATGCCATGCCAAGGCCTAGGCCAGCAGCATGCCATGCCACGGCCAAGGCAGGCCAGCCAAAGCCAGCAGCATGCCATGCCAAGGCCTAGGCCACCAGCATGCCATGCCACGGCCAAGGCAGCCCAGCCAAAGCCAGCAGCATGCCATGCCAAGGCCAAGGCCAGCAGCATGCCATGCCACGGCCAAGGCAGCCCAGCCAAAGCCAGCAGCATGCCATGCCAAGGCCTAGGCCAGCAGCATGCCATGCCACGGCCAAGGCAGGCCAGCCAAAGCCAGCAGCATGCCATGCCAAGGCCTAGGCCAGCAGCATGCCATGCCACGGCCAAGGCAGCCCAGCCAAAGCCAGCAGCATGCCATATCACGGCCAAGGGCAGCAGCATGCCATGCCACGGCCAAGGCAGCCCAGCCAAAGCCAGCAGCATGCCATGCCATGGCCTAGGCCAGCAGCATGCCATGCCACGGCCAAGGCAGGCCAGCCAAAGCCAGCAGCATGCCATGCCAAGGCCAAGGCCAGCAGCATGCCATGCCACGGCCAAGGCAGGCCAGCCAAAGCCAGCAGCATGCCATGCCAAGGCCTAGGCCAGCAGCATGCCATGCCACGGCCAAGGCAGCCCAGCCAAAGCCAGCAGCATGCCATATCAAGGCCAAGGCCAGCAGCATGCCATGCCACGGCCAAGGCAGCCCAGCCAAAGCCAGCAGCATGCCATGCCATGGCCTAGGCCAGCAGCATGCCATGCCACGGCCAAGGCAGGCCAGCCAAAGCCAGCAGCATGCCATGCCAAGGCCTAGGCCAGCAGCATGCCATGCCACGGCCAAAACAGGCCAGCCAAAGCCAGCAGCATGCCATGCCAAGGCCTAGGCCAGCAGCATGCCATGCCACGGCCAAGGCAGGCCAGCCAAAGCCAGCAGCATGCCATGCCAAGGCCAAGGCCAGCAGCATGCCATGCCACGGCCAAGGCAGCCCAGCCAAAGCCAGCAGCATGCCATATCAAGGCCAAGGCCAGCAGCATGCCATGCCACGGCCAAGGCAGCCCAGCCAAAGCCAGCAGCATGCCATGCCATGCCTAGGCCAGCAGCATGCCATGCCACGGCCAAGGCAGGCCAGCCAAAGCCAGCAGCATGCCATGCCAAGGCCTAGGCCAGCAGCATGCCATGCCACGGCCAAGGCAGGCCAGCCAAAGCCAGCAGCATGCCATGCCAAGGCCAAGGCCAGCAGCATGCCATGCCAAGGCCAAGGCCAGCAGCATGCCATGCCACGGCCAAGGCTGCCAGCCAAAGCCAGCAGCATGCCATGCCAAGGCCTAGGCCAGCAGCATACCATGCCAAGGCCTAGGCCAGCAGCATGCCATGCCACGGCCAAGGCAGCCCAGCCAAAGCCAGCAGCATGCCATGCCAAGGCCTAGGCCAGCAGCATGCCATGCCACGGCCAAGGCAGCCCAGCCAAAGCCAGCAGCATGCCATGCCAAGGCCAAGGCCAGCAGCATGCCATGCCACGGCCAAGGCAGCCCAGCCAAAGCCAGCAGCATGCCATGCCAAGGCCAAGGCCAGCAGCATGCCATGCCACGGCCAAGGCAGCCCAGCCAAAGCCAGCAGCATGCCATGCCAAGGCCTAGGCCAGCAGCATGCCATGCCACGGCCAAGGCAGGCCAGCCAAAGCCAACAACATGGCATGCCAAGGCCAAGGCCAGCAGCATGCCATGCCACGGCCAAGGCAGCCCAGCCAAAGCCAGCAGCATTGCATGCCAAGGCCTAGGCCAGCAGCATGCCATGCCACGGCCAAGGCAGGCCAGCCAAAGCCAGCAGCATGCCATGCCAAGGCCAAGGCCAGCAGCATGCCATGCCACGGCCAAGGCAGCCCAACCAAAGCCAGCAGCATGCCATGCCAAGGCTTAGGCCAGCAGCATGCCATGCCACGGCCAAGGCAGGCCAGCCAAAGCCAGCAGCATGCCATGCCAAGGCCTAGGCCACCAGCATGCCATGCCACGGCCAAGGCAGCCCAGCCAAAGCCAGCAGCATGCCATGCCAAGGCCAAGGCCAGCAGCATGCCATGCCAAGGCCAAGGCCAGCAGCATGCCATGCCACGGCTAAGGCAGCCCAGCCAAAGCCAGCAGCATGCCATGCGAAGGCCTAGGCCAGCAGCATGCCATGCCACGGCCAACGCAGGCCAGCCAAAGCCAGCAGCATGCCATGCCAAGGCCTAGGCCAGCAGCATGCCATGCCACGGCCAAGGCAGCCCAGCCAAAGCCAGCAGCATGCCATATCAAGGCCAAGGGCAGCAGCATGCCATGCCACGGCCAAGGCAGCCCAGCCAAAGCCAGCAGCATGCCATGCCATGGCCTAGGCCAGCAGCATGCCATGCCACGGCCAAGGCAGGCCAGCCAAAGCCAGCAGCATGCCATGCCAAGGCCAAGGCAGCCCAGCCAAAGCCAGCAGCATGCCATGCCAAGGCCTAGGCCAGCAGCATGCCATGCCACGGCCAAGGCAGCCCAGCCAAAGCCAGCAGCATGCCATATCAAGGCCAAGGCCAGCAGCATGCCATGCCACGGCCAAGGCAGCCCAGCCAAAGCCAGCAGCATGCCATGCCATGCCTAGGCCAGCAGCATGCCATGCCACGGCCAAGGCAGGCCAGCCAAAGCCAGCAGCATGCCATGCCAAGGCCTAGGCCAGCAGCATGCCATGCCACGGCCAAGGCAGGCCAGCCAAAGCCAGCAGCATGCCATGCCAAGGCCAAGGCCAGCAGCATGCCATGCCACGGCCAAGGCAGGCCAGCCAAAGCCAGCAGCATGCCATGCCAAGGCCAAGGCCAGCAGCATGCCATGCCACGGCCAAGGCTGCCAGCCAAAGCCAGCAGGATGCCATGCCAAGGCCTAGGCCAGCAGCATGCCATGCCACGGCCAAGGCAGCCCAGCCAAAGCCAGCAGCATGCCATGCCAAGGCCTAGGCCAGCAGCATGCCATGCCACGGCCAAGGCAGCCCAGCCAAAGCCAGCAGCATGCCATGCCACGGCCAAGGCAGCCCAGCCAAAGCCAGCAGCATGCCATGCCAAGGCCAAGGCCAAGGCCAGCAGCATGCCATGCCACGGCCAAGGCCAAGGCCAAGGCAGCCCATCCGAAGCCAGCAACATTCCATGGCAAGGCCAACGCAGCCCAGCCAAAGCCGGCGGCATGCCATGCCAAGGCCAAGGCCAGCCGCATGTCTTGCCACGGCCTTGTCCCGCAGCGTGGCGTGCCTTGGCCTTGGGCTAGAACATCGCATGCCACGCCCTTGGCAAGCAATCCTGTCCCTCGTGTAATTGCCATTTGGTTTGGCTTTGACTTACGTATATGTTGCCCTGCGAAATGCTTGTCCCTCGGGTAATAGCCGGTTTGGTTGCCTTTGACTTGCGAACACGTTGCTAGTGCTTTCCCCAGTGGAAGCTTGTTGGGAAAAGTATGTCCCTCGGAAGTTGCCTGTTGCGTTTGTTATTTGCATTCGAGCTATCCGATGCTTGCTGGGTTTCTCTAAGAGTTTTTGCACGTTCGTCGGGCTTTTTAATTATTTATTTACTCATAAAAATTATAATAAAATAAATTAAAAATAAAAAAATAATTAAAAAAATTACTATAATTACTAGTGCCTCATCTTATAATTGTTGGAATTTTTCTAGAATTTTTTGAGTATTTTTAGTAATTTTTATTATTTTTTAAGTATTAAAATTGAAATAAATTAAAATAAAATATTCCGGTGGCCAAATATTTTTTTATAATTTTTTTTATGGTGTATTAAATTATTTCATACAACTTTCATGTTGAAAGTTTTGGCAAAAAACCATTACTTTTTAAAAAAACCCCATTATGACTCCTCGAACATGCTTGATGTTTCCTCCTGCCAGATTGAAAAGGGCTTAACAGGCTATTATAAGGGGGGGGCACCTCCCTTAAGGCTGGCCAGCATGGCTAGGCCACAGGCCACGCCTATGCCTAGGCGGGCGCTTGGCACATGCCATCGCTTGGCTTGTGGCATTGGCTTGTGGCATCGAAACTACATAGCCAAGCACGGGATGCGTCGAGTGGCGGCCCGCGGCGGTGGCGGTGGCACGTTGGCCTAGGGCAGCATGCCATGCCACAGCCTTGGCCAGCAACATGGCATGCCAAAGCCTTGGCCAGCAGCATGCCATGCCCTGGCCTTGGCAAGCATGTCATGCCACGGCCTTGGCCAGCAGCATGCCATGCCACGACCTTGGCCAGCAGCATGCCATGCCCCGGCCTTGGCCAGCATGTCATGCCACGGCCTTGGCCAGCAGCATGCCATGCCACAGCCTTGGCCAGCAGCATGCCATGCCACAGCCTTGGCCAGCAACATGGCATGCCAAAGCCTTGGCCAGCAGCACGCCATGCCCCGGCCTTGGCAACCTTGCCAAGCCACGGCCATGGCCAGCAGCGTGCTATGCCCCGGCCTTGGCCAGCAGCGTGCCATGCCACGACCTTGGCCAGCAGCTTGCCATGCCCCGGCCTTGGCCAGCATGTCATGCCACGGCCTTGGCCAGCAGCATGCCATGCCACGGCCTTGGCCAGCAACATGGCATGCCGCGGCCTTGGCCGGCAGCATGCCATGCCGCGGCCTTGGCCGGCAGCATGGCAAGCCCAAGCCTTGGTCAGCAGCAGCATGCCATGCCAACGCCTTGGCCAGCAGCATGCCTTGCCACGGCCTCGGCCATCAGCATGCCTTGCCACGGCCTCGGCCATCAGCATGCCTTGCCACGGCCTTGTCCAGCAGCATGGCATGCCCGGCCTTGGCCAGCAGCATGTCATGCCACGGCCTTGGCAAGCATGCCAAGCCACGGCCTTGGCAAGCATGCCAAGCCACGGCCTTGGCAAGCATGCCATGTCCCTCGGGTAATTGTACAAGTTGCCTTGCGAAATGCATGTCCCTCGGTTAAATTGCCATTTGGTTGGCTTTGGCGTGCGAACGAGTTGCCTGTGCTTTCCTTGTGGAAGCTTGTTGCGAGAAGTATGTCCCTCGAAAGTTGCCTGTTGCGTTTGTTATTTGCATTCGCGCTAACCGGTGCTTGCTCGGCCTCTCTAAATGTTTTCGCGCGTTCGTCGGGCTTCTTGGTCCTTCGGGGGGTGATTCGTTTTGGGGGGCTGGTGCACAGTGTACGTCGTGGCGCGTGAGTTGTGTTCGGTTTGTGCGAGTTGGACGGATCCCTGCCTGTGCAGCGAACTCCACTGGTGCATTCCTCCATGTCCCTCGGGTTGTCTTCGACTCGCCTTCGGGTTGCTTGCGCTTCCCTAGTGGAAGGTGCCTTGCGAAAAGCGTGTCCCTCGGGTAATTGCCATTTGGTTGGCTTTGACGTTCGAACGAGTTGCCTATGCTTTCCTAGTGGAAGCTTGTTGCGAAAAGTATGTCCCTCGAAATTTGCCTGTTGCGTTTGTTATTTGCATTCGCGCTAACCGGTGCTTGCTCGGCCTCTCTAAATGTTTTCGCGCGTTCGTCGGGCTTCTTAGTCCTTCGGGGGGTGATTCGTTTTGGGGGGCTGGTGCACAGTGTACGTCGTGGCGCGTGAGTTGTGTTCGGTTTGTGCGAGTTGGACGGATCCCTGCATGTGCAGCGAACTCCACTGGTGCATTCCTCCATGTCCCTCGGGTTGTCTTCGACTCGCCTTCGGGTTGCCTGCGCTTCCCTAGTGGAAGGTGCCTTGCGAAAAGCGTGTCCCTCGGGTAATTGCCATTTGGTTGGCTTTGACGTTCGAACGAGTTGCCTATGCTTTCCTAGTGGAAGCTTGTTGCGAAAAGTATGTCCCTCGAAAGTTGCCTGTTGCGCTTGTTACTTTCATTCGCGCTAACCGGTGCTTGCTCGGCCTCTCTAAATGTTTTCGCGCGTTCGTCGGGCTTCTTAGTCCTTCGGGGGGTGATTCGTTTTGGGGGGCTGGTGCACAGTGTACGTCGTGGCGCGTGAGTTGTGTTCGGTTTGTGCGAGTTGGACGGATCCCTGCCTGTGCAGCGAACTCCACTGGTGCATTCCTCCATGTCCCTCGGGTGATCGCCTTTAGGTTGTCTTCGACTCGCCTTCGGGTTGTCTGCGCTTCCCTAGTGGAAGTTGCCTTGCGAAAAGCATGTCCCTCGGGTAATTGCCATTTGGTTGGCTTTGACGTTCGAACGAGTTGCCTGTGCTTTCCTAGTGGAAGCTTGTTGCGAAAAGTATGTCCCTCGAAAGTTGCCTGTTGCGCTTGTTATTTGCGTTCGCGCTAACCG
>NW_028129474.1:16590000-16605000 GCF_055761805.1 Camellia sinensis
CGGCCTCGGCCCGCATGCCATGCCACGGCCTCGGCCCGCATGACATGCCACGGCCTCGGACCGCATGCCTTGCTACGGCGTCGCCCAACATGCCATGCCACGGGCTCGGCCCGCATGCCACGGCACGGCCTCGGCCCGCATGCCTTGCTACGGCGTCGCCCAACATGCCATGCCACGGCCTCGGCCCGCATGCCATGCCACGGCCTCGGCCCGCATGACATGCCACGGCCTCGGACCGCATGCCTTGCTACGGCGTCGCCCAACATGCCATGCCACGGCCTCGGCCCGCATGCCACAGCACGGCCTCGGCCCGCATGCCTTGCTACGGCGTCGCCCAACATGCCATGCCACGGCCTCGGCCCGCATGCCATGCCACGGCCTCGGCCCGCATGACATGCCACGGCCTCGGACCGCATGCCTTGCTACGGCGTCGTCCAACATGCCATGCCACGGCCTCGGCCCGCATGCCATGCCACGGCCTCGGCCCGCATGCCATGCCACGGCCTCGGCCCGCATGCCTTGCTGCGGCGTTGCCCAACATGCCATGCCACGGCCTCGGCCCGCATGCCTTGCCACCGCGTTGCCCAGCATGCCATGCCACCGCGTTGCCCGGCGTGCCATGCCTTAGCCTTGGCCAACATGTCGAGCCACGGCCTCGGCCCGCATGCCATGCCATGCCACGGCCCGCATGTCTTGCCACGGCGTGGCCAAACATGCCATGCCACGGCCTCGGCCCGCATGACGTGCCACGGCCTCGGCCCGCATGACATGCCACGGCCTCGGCCCGCATGCCTTGCTACGGCGTCGCCCAACATGCCTTGCCACGGCCTCGGCCCGCATGCCATGCCGCGGCCTCGGCCCGCATGACATGCCACGGCCTCGGCCAGCATGCCTTGCCACGACGCCGCCCAACTTGCCATGCCACGGCCTCGGCCCGCATGCCATGCCACGGCCTCGGCCCGCATGACATGCCACGGCCTCGGCCCGCATGCCTTGCTACGGCGTCGCCCAACATGCCATGCCACGGCCTCGGCCCGCATGCCATGCCACGGCCTCGGCCCGCATGACATGCCACGGCCTCGGACCGCATGCCTTGCTACGGCGTCGCCCAACATGCCATGCCACGGCCTCGGCCCGCATGCCACGGCACGGCCTCGGCCCGCATGCCTTGCTACGGCGTCGCCCAACATGCCATGCCACGGCCTCGGCCCGCATGCCATGCCACGGCCTCGGCCCGCATGACATGCCACGGCCTCGGACCGCATGCCTTGCTACGGCGTCGCCCAACATGCCATGCCACGGCCTCGGCCCGCACGCCACGGCACGGCCTCGGCCCGCATGCCTTGCTACGGCGTCGCCCAGCATGCCATGCCACGGCCTCGGCCCGCATGCCATGCCACGGCCTCGGCCCGCATGACATGCCACGGCCTCGGACCGCATGCCTTGCTACGGCGTCGCCCAACATGCCATGCCACGGCCTCGGCCCGCATGCCATGCCACGGCCTCGGCCCGCATGACATGCCACGGCCTCGGCCCGCATGCCTTGCGACGGCGTCGCCCAACATGCCTTGCCACGGCCTCGGCCCGCATGCCATGCCACGGCCTCGGCCCGCATGCCTTGCCACGACGTCGCCCAACTTGCCATGCCACGGCCTCGGCCCGCATGCCATGCCACGGCCTCGGCCCGCATGACATGCCACGGCCTCGGACCGCATGCCTTGCTACGGCGTCGCCCAACATGCCATGCCACGGCCTCGGCCCGCATGCCATGCCACGGCCTCGGCCCGCATGACATGCCACGGCCTCGGACCGCATGCCTTGCTACGGCGTCGCCCAACATGCCATGCCACGGCCTCGGCCCGCATGCCACGGCACGGCCTCGGCCCGCATGCCTTGCTACGGCGTCGCCCAACATGCCATGCCACGGCCTCGGCCCGCATGCCATGCCACGGCCTCGGCCCGCATGACATGCCACGGCCTCGGCCCGCATGCCTTGCTACGGCGTCGCCCAACATGCCTTGCCACGGCCTCGGCACGCATGCCATGCCACGGCCTCGGCCCGCATGCCTTGCCACGACGTCGCCCAACTTGCCATGCCACGGCCTCGGCCCGCATGCCATGCCACGGCCTCGGCGCGCATGACATGCCACGGCCTCGGCCCGCATGCCATGCTACGGCGTCGCCCAACATGCCATGCCACGGCCTCGGCCCGCATGCCATGCCACGGCCTCGGCCCGCATGCCATGCCACGGCCTCGGCCCGCATGACAGGCCACGGCCTCGGACCGCATGCCTTGCTACGGCGTCGCCCAACATGCCATGCCACGGCCTCGGCCCGCATGCCATGCCACGGCCTCGGCCCGCATGCCACGGCACGGCCTCGGCCCGCATGCCTTGCTACGGCGTCGCCCAACATGCCATGCCACGGCCTCGGCCCGCATGCCATGCCACGGCCTCGGCCCGCATGACATGACACGGCCTCGGACCGCATGCCTTGCTACGGCGTCGCCCAACATGCCATGCCACAGCCTCGGCCCGCATGCCGTGCCACGGCCTCGGCCTCGGCCCGCATGCCTTGCTACGACGTTGGCCAACATGCCATGCCACGGCCCCGGCCCGCATGCCATGCCACCGCGTTGCCCGGCGTGCCATGCCTTAGCCTTGGCCAACATGTCGTGCCACGGCCTCGGCCCGCATGCCATGCCATGCCACGGCCCTCATGTGTTGCCACGGCGTTGCCAAACATGCCATGCCACGGCCTCGGCCCGCATGCCTTGCTACGGCGTCGCCCAACATGCCATGACATGCCACGGCCTCGGCCCGCATGCCTTGCTACGGCGTCGCCCAACATGCCATGCCACGGCCTCGGCCCGCATGCCATGCCACGGCCTCGGCCCGCATGCCTTGCGACGGCGTCGCCCAACATGCCATGCCACGGCCTCTGCCCGCATGCCATGCCACGGCCTCGGCCCGCGTGACATGCCACGGCCTCGGCCCGCATGCCTTGCCACGACGTCGCCCAACTTGCCATGCCACGGCCTCGGCCCGCATGCCATGCCACGGCCTCGGCTCGCATGACATGCCACGGCCTCGGCCCGCATGCCTTGCTACGGCGTCGCCCAACATGCCATGCCACGGCCTCGGCCCGCATGCCATGCCATGGCCTCGGCCCGCATGACATGCCACGGCCTCGGACCGCATGCCTTGCTACGGCGTCGCCCAACATGCCATGCCACGGCCCCGGCCCGCATGCCTTGCCACCGCGTTGCCCGGCGTGCCATGCCACCGCGTTGCCCGGCGTGCCATGCCTTAGCCTTGGCCAACATGTCGTGCCACGGCCTCGGCCCGCATGCCATGCCATGCCACGGCCCGCATGTCTTGCCACGGCGTTGCCAAACATGCCATGCCACGGCCTCGGCCCGCATGCCTTGCCACGGCCTCGGCCAACATGCCATGCCACGGCCTCGGCCCGCATGCCATGCCACGGCCTCGGCCCGCATGACATGCCACGGCCTCGGCCCGCATGCCTTGCTACGGCGTCGCCCAACATGCCATGCCACGGCCTCGGCCCGCATGCCATGCCACGGCCTCGGCCCGCATGCCCTTCTACGGCGTTGCCCAACATGCCATGCCACGGCCTCGGCCCGCATGCCTTGCCACCGCGTTGCCCAGCATGCCATGCCACCGCGTTGCCCGGCGTGCCATGCCTTAGCCTTGGCCAACATGTCGTGCCACGGCCTCGGCCCGCATGCCATGCCACGGCCTCGGCCCGCATGTCTTGCCACGGCGTTGCCCAACATGCCATGCCACGGCCTCGGCCCCCATGCCTTGCCACCGCGCTGCCCAGCATGCCAATGCACCGCGTTGCCCGGCGTGCCATGCCTTAGCCTTGGCCAACATGCCACGCCACGGCCTCGGCCCGCATGGCTTGCCAGGGCGTTGCCCAACATGCCATGCCACGGCCTCGGCCCGCATGTCTTGCCACGGCGTTGCCCAACATGCCATGCCATGCCACGCCACGGCCTCGGCCCGCATGCCATGCCACGGCCTCGGCCCGCATGCCATGCCATGCCACGGCCTCGGCCCGCATGCCATGCCACGGCCTCGGCCAGCATGCCATGCCAAGGCCTCGGCCCGCATGCCTTGCCACGGCGTTGCCCAGCATGCCATGCCACCGCGTTGCCCAGCGGGCCGTGCCGCGGCCTCGGCCCGCATGCCTTGCGACTGCCTTGGCCAGCGTGCCATGCCACAGCGTGCCATGCCTTAGCCTTGGCCTACATGCCATGCCACTGCCTTGGCCAGCATGTCGTGCCACCGCCACGGCCAGCATGCCATGCCGGTCCGTTGCCCAGCATGCCACGGCCGTGGCGGCATGGCAAGCCACGGCCTCGGCCAGCATGCCATGCCACGGCCTCGGCCAGCATGCCATGGCACTGTCTTGGTCAGCATGCCATGCCATGGCACCGCCTTGTCCAGCACGCCGTGCCGCAGCGTTGGCCAGCATGCCTTGGCCGGCATGCCATGCCAATGCCTTGGGCCAACATGGCGTGCCACGGGCTGGGCCATGCCGGTCCGTTGCCCGGCATGCCACGGCCGTGGCGGCATGGCAAGCCACGGCCTCGGCCAGCATGCCATGCCCCGGCCTCGCCCAGCATGCCATGGCACGGTCTTGGTCAGCATGCCATGCCATGGCACCGCCTTGTGCAGCGTTGGCCAGCATGCCTTGGCCGGCATGCCATGCCAATGCCTTGGGCCAACATGGCGTGCCACGGGCTGGGCGAGCACGGCATGCCACGGGCTGGGCGAGCATGCCACGCCACGGCCTTGGCTAGCAGCAAGGCATGCCACGGCCTCGGCGAGCATGCCATGCCATGCCAAGGCCAAGGCCAAAGCCAAGGCCAAGGCAGTGGGCAAGGCCAAGTCCCTGTGCAAGGCATGGCCAAGGCCAAGGCAAAGGCCAAGGCCGCGGGCAAAGGCCAAGGCCAAGGCCAAGGCCATGGCGTGCCACCGCCTCGATCGATCTTTTTGAACATGATTCTTTTATAATCTTACCCAAACCGTGCAACACAATTAAAAATGCACTACAATCAATTTTAAATGTCATTCCCTATTTTTTTGCAATTTTTCTGGAGCTTTTCGAATTTTTAAAGCCCTTATTTGGCATAAAAAAATCAAAATAAAATAAAAAAAATGAAAAAAATAATTTAATAATTTCTATAATTACTAGTGAATCATCCTTTAATTATGGGAATTTTTCCATAATTTTTTGACTATTTTTATTAATTTTTATTATTTTTTAAGTATTAATATCGAAATAAATTAAAATAAAATATTTTCTGTAAAAAAATATTTTTTTTAATTTTTTTTATGGTGTATTAAATTATTTCCTACAACTTTCATGTTGAAAGTTTTGGCAAAAAACCATTACTTTTTAAAAAAACTCCATTATGACTCCTCGAACATGCTTCATGTTTCCTCCTGCCAGATTGAAAAGGGCTTAACAGGCTATTATAAGGGGGGGGCACCTCCCTTGCCCAGGGCAAGGCAGTGGCAGGTACGCCCCATGTTGGGCGCGGCCTGGGCTGCGGCCTTGGGTTACATGCACTGCGGCTCGACCGCGGCCTGGGCTGCGGCCTGGGGCGGCTCGGCCGCGGCCTTGGGCGGCCTGGACCGCGGCCTTGGGCGGCCTTGCGCGGCCTGGGCGCGGCCTTGGGCGGCCTGGGCGCGGCCTTGCGCGGCCTGGGCGCGGCCTTGGGCAGCATGGCGTGGCATGCGCGCGGGCGTGGGCGGCCTGGCATGCGCGCGGCATGGGCAGCACGGCATGGCATGCGCACGGCCTGGGCGGCCTGGCATGCAGCCGGCCTGGCATGCCCGCGGCGTGGGCAGCACGGCATGGCATGCGCACGGCCTGGGCGGCCTGGCATGCAGCCGGCCTGGCATGCCCGCGGCGTGGGCAGCACGGCATGGCATGCGCACGGCCTGGGCGGCCTGGCATGCAGCCGGCCTGGGCAGCACGGCATGGCATGCGCACGGCCTGGGCGGCCTGGCATGCCCGCGGCGTGGGCAGCGTGGCCTGTGCGAATACCGCGCGCGTGGTCTTTTGACCACGGTGCGCGTGTTGCGCGCATGGTCGCGCACGCCTTTGCACGCCTTCGCACGCAACGCACGTCTAGTGATAAGAACCGCAGCCAAGGCAGCCCAGCCCCAAGGCCAAGGCCACCAGCATGGCATGCCACGGCGAAGGCAGCCCAGCCAAAGCCAGCAGCATGCCATGCCAAGGCCAGCAGCATGCCATGCCACGGCCAAGGCAGGCCAGCCAAAGCCAGCAGCATGCCATGCCAAGGCCAAGGCCAGCAGCATGCCATGCCACGGCCAAGGCAGCCCAGCCAAAGCCAGCAGCATGCCAAGCCAAGGCCAAGGCCAGCAGCATGCCATGCCACGGCCAAGGCAGCCCAGCCAAAGCCAGCAGCATGCCATGCCAAGGCCTAGGCCAGCAGCATGCCATGCCACGGCCAAGGCAGGCAAGCCAAAGCCAGCAGCATGCCATGCCAAGGCCAAGGCCAGCAGCATGCCATGCCACGGCCAAGGCAGCCCAGCCAAAGCCAGCAGCATGCCATGCCAAGGCCTAGGCCAGCAGCATGCCATGCCACGGCCAAGGCAGGCCAGCCAAAGCCAGCAGCATGCCATGCCAAGGCCAAGGCCAGCAGCATGCCATGCCACGGCCAAGGCAGCCCAGCCAAAGCCAGCAGCATGCCATGCCAAGGCCTAGGCCAGCAGCATGCCATGCCACGGCCAAGGCAGGCAAGCCAAAGCCAGCAGCATGCCATGCCAAGGCCATGGCCAGCAGCATGCCATGCCACGGCCAAGGCAGCCCAGCCAAAGCCAGCAGCATGCCATGCCAAGGCCAAGGCCAGCAGCATGCCATGCCACGGCCAAGGCAGCCCAGCCAAAGCCAGCAGCATGCCATGCCAAGGCCTAGGCCAGCAGCATGCCATGCCACGGCCAAGGCAGGCCAGCCAAAGCCAGCAGCATGCCATGCCAAGGCCAAGGCCAGCAGCATGCCATGCCACGGCCAAGGCAGCCCAACCAAACCCAGCAGCATGCCATGCCAAGGCCTAGGCCAGCAGCATGCCATGCCACGGCCAAGGCAGGCCAGCCAAAGCCAGCAGCATGCCATGCCAAGGCCTAGGCCACCAGCATGCCATGCCACGGCCAAGGCAGCCCAGCCAAAGCCAGCAGCATGCCATGCCAAGGCCAAGGCCAGCAGCATGCCATGCCACGGCCAAGGCAGCCCAGCCAAAGCCAGCAGCATGCCATGCCAAGGCCTAGGCCAGCAGCATGCCATGCCACGGCCAAGGCAGGCAAGCCAAAGCCAGCAGCATGCCATGCCAAGGCCATGGCCAGCAGCATGCCATGCCACGGCCAAGGCAGCCCAGCCAAAGCCAGCAGCATGCCATGCCAAGGCCAAGGCCAGCAGCATGCCATGCCACGGCCAAGGCAGCCCAGCCAAAGCCAGCAGCATGCCAAGCCAAGGCCAAGGCCAGCAGCATGCCATGCCACGGCCAAGGCAGCCCAGCCAAAGCCAGCAGCATGCCATGCCAAGGCCTAGGCCAGCAGCATGCCATGCCACGGCCAAGGCAGGCAAGCCAAAGCCAGCAGCATGCCATGCCAAGGCCAAGGCCAGCAGCATGCCATGCCACGGCCAAGGCAGCCCAGCCAAAGCCAGCAGCATGCCATGCCAAGGCCTAGGCCAGCAGCATGCCATGCCACGGCCAAGGCAGGCCAGCCAAAGCCAGCAGCATGCCATGCCAAGGCCAAGGCCAGCAGCATGCCATGCCACGGCCAAGGCAGCCCAGCCAAAGCCAGCAGCATGCCATGCCAAGGCCTAGGCCAGCAGCATGCCATGCCACGGCCAAGGCAGGCAAGCCAAAGCCAGCAGCATGCCATGCCAAGGCCATGGCCAGCAGCATGCCATGCCACGGCCAAGGCAGCCCAGCCAAAGCCAGCAGCATGCCATGCCAAGGCCAAGGCCAGCAGCATGCCATGCCACGGCCAAGGCAGCCCAGCCAAAGCCAGCAGCATGCCATGCCAAGGCCTAGGCCAGCAGCATGCCATGCCACGGCCAAGGCAGGCCAGCCAAAGCCAGCAGCATGCCATGCCAAGGCCAAGGCCAGCAGCATGCCATGCCACGGCCAAGGCAGCCCAACCAAAGCCAGCAGCATGCCGTGCCAAGGCCTAGGCCAGCAGCATGCCATGCCACGGCCAAGGCAGGCCAGCCAAAGCCAGCAGCATGCCATGCCAAGGCCTAGGCCACCAGCATGCCATGCCACGGCCAAGGCAGCCCAGCCAAAGCCAGCAGCATGCCATGCCAAGGCCAAGGCCAGCAGCATGCCATGCCACGGCCAAGGCAGCCCAGCCAAAGCCAGCAGCATGCCATGCCAAGGCCTAGGCCAGCAGCATGCCATGCCACGGCCAAGGCAGGCAAGCCAAAGCCAGCAGCATGCCATGCCAAGGCCATGGCCAGCAGCATGCCATGCCACGGCCAAGGCAGCCCAGCCAAAGCCAGCAGCATGCCATGCCAAGGCCAAGGCCAGCAGCATGCCATGCCACGGCCAAGGCAGCCCAGCCAAAGCCAGCAGCATGCCATGCCAAGGCCTAGGCCAGCAGCATGCCATGCCACGGCCAAGGCAGGCCAGCCAAAGCCAGCAGCATGCCATGCCAAGGCCAAGGCCAGCAGCATGCCATGCCACGGCCAAGGCAGCCCAACCAAAGCCAGCAGCATGCCATGCCAAGGCCTAGGCCAGCAGCATGCCATGCCACGGCCAAGGCAGGCCAGCCAAAGCCAGCAGCATGCCATGCCAAGGCCTAGGCCACCAGCATGCCATGCCACGGCCAAGGCAGCCCAGCCAAAGCCAGCAGCATGCCATGCCAAGGCCAAGGCCAGCAGCATGCCATGCCACGGCCAAGGCAGCCCAGCCAAAGCCAGCAGCATGCCATGCCAAGGCCTAGGCCAGCAGCATGCCATGCCACGGCCAAGGCAGGCCAGCCAAAGCCAGCAGCATGCCATGCCAAGGCCTAGGCCAGCAGCATGCCATGCCACGGCCAAGGCAGCCCAGCCAAAGCCAGCAGCATGCCATATCACGGCCAAGGGCAGCAGCATGCCATGCCACGGCCAAGGCAGCCCAGCCAAAGCCAGCAGCATGCCATGCCATGGCCTAGGCCAGCAGCATGCCATGCCACGGCCAAGGCAGGCCAGCCAAAGCCAGCAGCATGCCATGCCAAGGCCTAGGCCAGCAGCATGCCATGCCACGGCCAAGGCAGCCCAGCCAAAGCCAGCAGCATGCCATATCAAGGCCAAGGCCAGCAGCATGCCATGCCACGGCCAAGGCAGCCCAGCCAAAGCCAGCAGCATGCCATGCCATGGCCTAGGCCAGCAGCATGCCATGCCACGGCCAAGGCAGGCCAGCCAAAGCCAGCAGCATGCCATGCCAAGGCCTAGGCCAGCAGCATGCCATGCCACGGCCAAAACAGGCCAGCCAAAGCCAGCAGCATGCCATGCCAAGGCCTAGGCCAGCAGCATGCCATGCCACGGCCAAGGCAGGCCAGCCAAAGCCAGCAGCATGCCATGCCAAGGCCAAGGCCAGCAGCATGCCATGCCACGGCCAAGGCAGCCCAGCCAAAGCCAGCAGCATGCCATATCAAGGCCAAGGCCAGCAGCATGCCATGCCACGGCCAAGGCAGCCCAGCCAAAGCCAGCAGCATGCCATGCCATGCCTAGGCCAGCAGCATGCCATGCCACGGCCAAGGCAGGCCAGCCAAAGCCAGCAGCGTGCCATGCCAAGGCCAAGGCCAGCAGCATGCCATGCCACGGCCAAGGCAGCCCAACCAAAGCCAGCAGCATGCCATGCCAAGGCCTAGGCCAGCAGAATGCCATGCCACGGCCAAGGCAGGCCAGCCAAAGCCAGCAGCATGCCATGCCAAGGCCTAGGCCACCAGCATGCCATGCCACGGCCAAGGCAGCCCAGCCAAAGCCAGCAGCATGCCATGCCAAGGCCAAGGCCAGCAGCATGCCATGCCACGGCCAAGGCAGCCCAGCCAAAGCCAGCAGCATGCCATGCCAAGGCCTAGGCCAGCAGCATGCCATGCCACGGCCAAGGCAGGCCAGCCAAAGCCAGCAGCATGCCATGCCAAGGCCTAGGCCAGCAGCATGCCATGCCACGGCCAAGGCAGCCCAGCCAAAGCCAGCAGCATGCCATATCACGGCCAAGGGCAGCAGCATGCCATGCCACGGCCAAGGCAGCCCAGCCAAAGCCAGCAGCATGCCATATCACGGCCAAGGGCAGCAGCATGCCATGCCACGGCCAAGGCAGCCCAGCCAAAGCCAGCAGCATGCCATGCCATGGCCTAGGCCAGCAGCATGCCATGCCACGGCCAAGGCAGGCCAGCCAAAGCCAGCAGCATGCCATGCCAAGGCCAAGGCCAGCAGCATGCCATGCCACGGCCAAGGCCAGCAGCATGCCATGCCACGGCCAAGGCAGGCCAGCCAAAGCCAGCAGCATGCCATGCCAAGGCCTAGGCCAGCAGCATGCTATGCCACGGCCAAGGCAGCCCAGCCAAAGCCAGCAGCATGCCATATCAAGGCCAAGGCCAGCAGCATGCCATGCCACGGCCAAGGCAGCCCAGCCAAAGCCAGCAGCATGCCATGCCATGGCCTAGGCCAGCAGCATGCCATGCCACGGCCAAGGCAGGCCAGCCAAAGCCAGCAGCATGCCATGCCAAGGCCTAGGCCAGCAGCATGCCATGCCACGGCCAAAACAGGCCAGCCAAAGCCAGCAGCATGCCATGCCAAGGCCTAGGCCAGCAGCATGCCATGCCACGGCCAAGGCAGGCCAGCCAAAGCCAGCAACATGCCATGCCAAGGCCAAGGCCAGCAGCATGCCATGCCACGGCCAAGGCAGCCCAGCCAAAGCCAGCAGCATGCCATATCAAGGCCAAGGCCAGCAGCATGCCATGCCACGGCCAAGGCAGCCCAGCCAAAGCCAGCAGCATGCCATGCCATGCCTAGGCCAGCAGCATGCCATGCCACGGCCAAGGCAGGCCAGCCAAAGCCAGCAGCATGCCATGCCAAGGCCTAGGCCAGCAGCATGCCATGCCACGGCCAAGGCAGGCCAGCCAAAGCCAGCAGCATGCCATGCCAAGGCCAAGGCCAGCAGCATGCCATGCCAAGGCCAAGGCCAGCAGCATGCCATGCCACGGCCAAGGCTGCCAGCCAAAGCCAGCAGCATGCCATGCCAAGGCCTAGGCCAGCAGCATACCATGCCAAGGCCTAGGCCAGCAGCATGCCATGCCACGGCCAAGGCAGCCCAGCCAAAGCCAGCAGCATGCCATGCCAAGGCCTAGGCCAGCAGCATGCCATGCCACGGCCAAGGCAGCCCAGCCAAAGCCAGCAGCATGCCATGCCAAGGCCAAGGCCAGCAGCATGCCATGCCACGGCCAAGGCAGCCCAGCCAAAGCCAGCAGCATGCCATGCCAAGGCCAAGGCCAGCAGCATGCCATGCCACGGCCAAGGCAGCCCAGCCAAAGCCAGCAGCATGCCATGCCAAGGCCTAGGCCAGCAGCATGCCATGCCACGGCCAAGGCAGGCCAGCCAAAGCCAACAACATGGCATGCCAAGGCCAAGGCCAGCAGCATGCCATGCCACGGCCAAGGCAGCCCAGCCAAAGCCAGCAGCATTGCATGCCAAGGCCTAGGCCAGCAGCATGCCATGCCACGGCCAAGGCAGGCCAGCCAAAGCCAGCAGCATGCCATGCCAAGGCCAAGGCCAGCAGCATGCCATGCCACGGCCAAGGCAGCCCAACCAAAGCCAGCAGCATGCCATGCCAAGGCTTAGGCCAGCAGCATGCCATGCCACGGCCAAGGCAGGCCAGCCAAAGCCAGCAGCATGCCATGCCAAGGCCTAGGCCACCAGCATGCCATGCCACGGCCAAGGCAGCCCAGCCAAAGCCAGCAGCATGCCATGCCAAGGCCAAGGCCAGCAGCATGCCATGCCACGGCCAAGGCAGCCCAGCCAAAGCCAGCAGCATGCCATGCGAAGGCCTAGGCCAGCAGCATGCCATGCCACGGCCAACGCAGGCCAGCCAAAGCCAGCAGCATGCCATGCCAAGGCCTAGGCCAGCAGCATGCCATGCCACGGCCAAGGCAGCCCAGCCAAAGCCAGCAGCATGCCATATCAAGGCCAAGGGCAGCAGCATGCCATGCCACGGCCAAGGCAGCCCAGCCAAAGCCAGCAGCATGCCATGCCATGGCCTAGGCCAGCAGCATGCCATGCCACGGCCAAGGCAGGCCAGCCAAAGCCAGCAGCATGCCATGCCAAGGCCAAGGCAGCCCAGCCAAAGCCAGCAGCATGCCATGCCAAGGCCTAGGCCAGCAGCATGCCATGCCACGGCCAAGGCAGCCCAGCCAAAGCCAGCAGCATGCCATATCAAGGCCAAGGGCAGCAGCATGCCATGCCACGGCCAAGGCAGCCCAGCCAAAGCCAGCAGCATGCCATGCCATGGCCTAGGCCAGCAGCATGCCATGCCACGGCCAAGGCAGGCCAGCCAAAGCCAGCAGCATGCCATGCCAAGGCCAAGGCAGCCCAGCCAAAGCCAGCAGCATGCCATGCCAAGGCCTAGGCCAGCAGCATGCCATGCCACGGCCAAGGCAGCCCAGCCAAAGCCAGCAGCATGCCATATCAAGGCCAAGGCCAGCAGCATGCCATGCCACGGCCAAGGCAGCCCAGCCAAAGCCAGCAGCATGCCATGCCATGCCTAGGCCAGCAGCATGCCATGCCACGGCCAAGGCAGGCCAGCCAAAGCCAGCAGCATGCCATGCCAAGGCCTAGGCCAGCAGCATGCCATGCCACGGCCAAGGCAGGCCAGCCAAAGCCAGCAGCATGCCATGCCAAGGCCAAGGCCAGCAGCATGCCATGCCACGGCCAAGGCAGGCCAGCCAAAGCCAGCAGCATGCCATGCCAAGGCCAAGGCCAGCAGCATGCCATGCCACGGCCAAGGCTGCCAGCCAAAGCCAGCAGGATGCCATGCCAAGGCCTAGGCCAGCAGCATGCCATGCCACGGCCAAGGCAGCCCAGCCAAAGCCAGCAGCATGCCATGCCAAGGCCTAGGCCAGCAGCATGCCATGCCACGGCCAAGGCAGCCCAGCCAAAGCCAGCAGCATGCCATGCCACGGCCAAGGCAGCCCAGGCAAAGCCAGCAGCATGCCATGCCAAGGCCAAGGCCAAGGCCAGCAGCATGCCATGCCACGGCCAAGGCCAAGGCCAAGGCAGCCCATCCGAAGCCAGCAACATTCCATGGCAAGGCCAACGCAGCCCAGCCAAAGCCGGCGGCATGCCATGCCAAGGCCAAGGCCAGCCGCATGTCTTGCCACGGCCTTGTCCCGCAGCGTGGCGTGCCTTGGCCTTGGGCTAGAACATCGCATGCCACGCCCTTGGCAAGCAATCCTGTCCCTCGTGTAATTGCCATTTGGTTTGGCTTTGACTTACGTATATGTTGCCCTGCGAAATGCTTGTCCCTCGGGTAATAGCCGGTTTGGTTGCCTTTGACTTGCGAACACGTTGCTAGTGCTTTCCCCAGTGGAAGCTTGTTGGGAAAAGTATGTCCCTCGGAAGTTGCCTGTTGCGTTTGTTATTTGCATTCGAGCTATCCGATGCTTGCTGGGTTTCTCTAAGAGTTTTTGCACGTTCGTCGGGCTTTTTAATTATTTATTTACTCATAAAAATTATAATAAAATAAATTAAAAATAAAAAAATAATTAAAAAAATTACTATAATTACTAGTGCCTCATCTTATAATTGTTGGAATTTTTCTAGAATTTTTTGAGTATTTTTAGTAATTTTTATTATTTTTTAAGTATTAAAATTGAAATAAATTAAAATAAAATATTCCGGTGGCCAAATATTTTTTTATAATTTTTTTTATGGTGTATTAAATTATTTCATACAACTTTCATGTTGAAAGTTTTGGCAAAAAACCATTACTTTTTAAAAAAACCCCATTATGACTCCTCGAACATGCTTGATGTTTCCTCCTGCCAGATTGAAAAGGGCTTAACAGGCTATTATAAGGGGGGGGCACCTCCCTTAAGGCTGGCCAGCATGGCCAGGCCACAGGCCACGCCTATGCCTAGGCGGGCGCTTGGCACATGCCATCGCTTGGCTTGTGGCATTGGCTTGTGGCATCGAAACTACATAGCCAAGCACGGGATGCGTCGAGTGGCGGCCCGCGGCGGTGGCGGTGGCACGTTGGCCTAGGGCAGCATGCCATGCCACAGCCTTGGCCAGCAACATGGCATGCCAAAGCCTTGGCCAGCAGCATGCCATGCCCTGGCCTTGGCAAGCATGTCATGCCACGGCCTTGGCCAGCAGCATGCCATGCCACGACCTTGGCCAGCAGCATGCCATGCCCCGGCCTTGGCCAGCATGTCATGCCACGGCCTTGGCCAGCAGCATGCCATGCCACAGCCTTGGCCAGCAGCATGCCATGCCACAGCCTTGGCCAGCAACATGGCATGCCAAAGCCTTGGCCAGCAGCACGCCATGCCCCGGCCTTGGCAACCTTGCCAAGCCACGGCCATGGCCAGCAGCGTGCTATGCCCCGGCCTTGGCCAGCAGCGTGCCATGCCACGACCTTGGCCAGCAGCTTGCCATGCCCCGGCCTTGGCCAGCATGTCATGCCACGGCCTTGGCCAGCAGCATGCCATGCCACGGCCTTGGCCAGCAACATGGCATGCCGCGGCCTTGGCCGGCAGCATGCCATGCCGCGGCCTTGGCCGGCAGCATGGCAAGCCCAAGCCTTGGTCAGCAGCAGCATGCCATGCCAACGCCTTGGCCAGCAGCATGCCTTGCCACGGCCTCGGCCATCAGCATGCCTTGCCACGGCCTCGGCCATCAGCATGCCTTGCCACGGCCTCGGCCATCAGCATGCCTTGCCACGGCCTTGTCCAG
>NW_028129474.1:16615000-16637500 GCF_055761805.1 Camellia sinensis
CTTGCTACGGCGTCGCCCAACATGCAGTGCCACGGCCTCGGCCCGCATGCCATGCCACGGCCTCGGCCCGCATGCCTTGCCACGGCGTCGCCCAACATGCCATGCCACGGCCTCGGCTAGCATGCCATGCCACGGCCTCGGCCCGCATGCCTTGCCAAGGCGTTGCCCAACATGCCATGCCATGCCACGGCCTCGGCCCGCATGTCTTGCCAAGGCGTTGCCCAACATGCCATGCCACGGCCTCGGCCCGCATGCCTTGCCACGGCGTTGCCCAGCATGCCATGCCACCGCGTTGCCCGGCATGCCATGCCTTAGCCTTGGCCAGCATGGCATGCCACGGCCTCGGCCATCATGCCATGCCACGGCCTCGGCCCGCATGCCTTGCCACGGCGTTGCCCAACATGCCATGCCACGGCCTCGGCCCGCATGCCATGCCATGCCATGCCTTGGCCTTGGCCAGCATGACATGCCACGGCCTCGGCCCGCATGCCTTGCTACGGCGTCGCCCAACAAGCCATGCCACGGCCTCGGCCCGCATGACATGCCACGGCCTCGGACCGCATGCCTTGCTACGGCGTCGCCCAACATGCCATGCCACGGCCTCGGCCCGCATGACATGCCACGGCCTCGGCCATCATGCCATGCCACGGCCTCGGCCCGCATGCCTTGCCACGGCGTTGCCCAACATGCCATGCCACGGCCTCGGCCCGCATGCCATGCCATGCCACGGCCACGGCCCGCATGCCATGCCACGGCCACGGCCTCGGCCCGCATGCCTTGCTACGGCGTCGCCCAACATGCCATGCCACGGCCTCGGCCCGCATGCCGTGCCACGGCCTCGGCCCGCATGCCATGCCATGCCACGGCCCGCATGTCTTGCCACGGCGTTGCCAAACATGCCATGCCACGGCCTCGGCCCGCATGCCTTGCGACGGCGTCGCCCAACATGCCATGCCACGGCCACGGCCCGCATGCCATGCCACGGCCTCGGCCCGCATGCCATGCCACGGCCTCGGCCCGCATGCCTTGCTGCGGCGTTGCCCAACATGCCATGCCACGGCCTCGGCCCGCATGCCTTGCCACCGCGTTGCCCAGCATGCCATGCCACCGCGTTGCCCGGCGTGCCATGCCTTAGCCTTGGCCAACATGTCGAGCCACGGCCTCGGCCCGCATGCCATGCCATGCCACAGCCCGCATGTCTTGCCACGGCGTTGCCAAACATGCCATGCCACGGCCTCGGCCCGCATGACGTGCCACGGCCTCGGCCCGCATGCCATGCCACGGCCTCGGCCCGCATGACATGCCACGGCCTCGGCCCGCATGCCTTGCCACGACGCCGCCCAACTTGCCATGCCACGGCCTCGGCCCGCATGCCATGCCACGGCCTCGGCCCGCATGAAATGCCACGGCCTCGGCCCGCATGCCTTGCTACGGCGTCGCCCAACATGCCATGCCACGGCCTCGGCCCGCATGCCATGCCACGGCCTCGGCCCGCATGACATGCCACGGCCTCGGACCGCATGCCTTGCTACGGCGTCGCCCAACATGCCATGCCACGGCCTCGGCCCGCATGCCACGGCACGGCCTCGGCCCGCATGCCTTGCTACGGCGTCGCCCAACATGCCATGCCACGGCCTCGGCCCGCATGCCATGCCACGGCCTCGGCCCGCATGACATGCCACGGCCTCGGACCGCATGCCTTGCTACGGCGTCGCCCAACATGCCATGCCACGGCCTCGGCCCGCATGCCACGGCACGGCCTCGGCCCGCATGCCTTGCTACGGCGTCGCCCAACATGCCATGCCACGGCCTCGGCCCGCATGCCATGCCACGGCCTCGGCCCGCATGACATGCCACGGCCTCGCACCGCATGCCTTGCTACGGCGTCGCCCAACATGCCATGCCACGGCCTCGGCCCGCATGCCATGCCACGGCCTCGGCCCGCATGCCATGCCACGGCCTCGGCCCGCATGCCATGCCACGGCCTCGGCCCGCATGCCTTGCTGCGGCGTTGCCCAACATGCCATGCCACGGCCTCGGCCCGCATGCCTTGCCACCGCGTTGCCCAGCATGCCATGCCACCGCGTTGCCCGGCGTGCCATGCCTTAGCCTTGGCCAACATGTCGAGCCACGGCCTCGGCCCGCATGCCATGCCATGCCACGGCCCGCATGTCTTGCCACGGCGTGGCCAAACATGCCATGCCACGGCCTCGGCCCGCATGACGTGCCACGGCCTCGGCCCGCATGACATGCCACGGCCTCGGCCCGCATGCCTTGCTACGGCGTCGCCCAACATGCCATGCCACAGCCTCGGCCCGCATGCCATGCCACGGCCTCGGCCCGCATGACATGCCACGGCCTCGGACCGCATGCCTTGCTACGGCGTCGCCCAACATGCCATGCCACGGCCTCGGCCCGCATGCCACGGCACGGCCTCGGCCCGCATGCCTTGCTACGGCGTCGCCCAACATGCCATGCCACGGCCTCGGCCCGCATGCCATGCCACGGCCTCGGCCCGCATGACGTGCCACGGCCTCGGACCGCATGCCTTGCTACGGCGTCGCCCAACATGCCATGCCACGGCCTCGGCCCGCACGCCACGGCACGGCCTCGGCCCGCATGCCTTGCTACGGCGTCGCCCAACATGCCATGCCACGGCCTCGGCCCGCATGCCATGCCACGGCCTCGGCTCGCATGACATGCCACGGCCTCGGACCGCATGCCTTGCTACGGCGTCGCCCAACATGCCATGCCACGGCCTCGGCCCGCATGCCATGCCACGGCCTCGGCCCGCATGACATGCCACGGCCTCGGACCGCATGCCTTGCTACGGCGTCGCCCAACATGCCATGCCACGGCCTCGGCCCGCATGCCATGCCACGGCCTCGGCCCGCATGACATGCCACGGCCTCGGCCCGCATGCCTTGCTACGGCGTCGCCCAACATGCCTTGCCACGGCCTCGGCCCGCATGCCATGCCACGGCCTCGGCCCGCATGCCTTGCCACGACGTCGCCCAACTTGCCATGCCACGGCCTCGGCCCGCATGCCATGCCACGGCCTCGGCGCGCATGACATGCCACGGCCTCGGCCCGCATGCCATGCTACGGCGTCGCCCAACATGCCATGCCACGGCCTCGGCCCGCATGCCATGCCACGGCCTCGGCCCGCATGCCATGCCACGGCCTCGGCCCGCATGACAGGCCACGGCCTCGGACCGCATGCCTTGCTACGGCGTCGCCCAACATGCCATGCCACGGCCTCGGCCCGCATGCCATGCCACGGCCTCGGCCCGCATGCCACGGCACGGCCTCGGCCCGCATGCCTTGCTACGGCGTCGCCCAACATGCCATGCCACGGCCTCGGCCCGCATGCCATGCCACGGCCTCGGCCCGCATGACATGCCACGGCCTCGGACCGCATGCCTTGCTACGGCGTCGCCCAACATGCCATGCCACAGCCTCGGCCCGCATGCCGTGCCACGGCCTCGGCCTCGGCCCGCATGCCTTGCTACGACGTTGGCCAACATGCCATGCCACGGCCCCGGCCCGCATGCCATGCCACCGCGTTGCCCGGCGTGCCATGCCTTAGCCTTGGCCAACATGTCGTGCCACGGCCTCGGCCCGCATGCCATGCCATGCCACGGCCCTCATGTCTTGCCACGGCGTTGCCAAACATGCCATGCCACGGCCTCGGCCCGCATGCCTTGCTACGGCGTCGCCCAACATGCCATGACATGCCACGGCCTCGGCCCGCATGCCTTGCTACGGCGTCGCCCAACATGCCATGCCACGGCCTCGGCCCGCATGCCATGCCACGGCCTCGGCCCGCATGCCTTGCGACGGCGTCGCCCAACATGCCATGCCACGGCCTCTGCCCGCATGCCATGCCACGGCCTCGGCCCGCGTGACATGCCACGGCCTCGGCCCGCATGCCTTGCCACGACGTCGCCCAACTTGCCATGCCACGGCCTCGGCCCGCATGCCATGCCACGGCCTCGGCTCGCATGACATGCCACGGCCTCGGCCCGCATGCCTTGCTACGGCGTCGTCCAACATGCCATGCCACGGCCTCGGCCCGCATGCCATGCCATGGCCTCGGCCCGCATGACATGCCACGGCCTCGGACCGCATGCCTTGCTACGGCGTCGCCCAACATGCCATGCCACGGCCCCGGCCCGCATGCCTTGCCACCGCGTTGCCCGGCGTGCCATGCCACCGCGTTGCCCGGCGTGCCATGCCTTAGCCTTGGCCAACATGTCGTGCCACGGCCTCGGCCCGCATGCCATGCCATGCCACGGCCCGCATGTCTTGCCACGGCGTTGCCAAACATGCCATGCCACGGCCTCGGCCCGCATGCCTTGCCACGGCCTCGGCCAACATGCCATGCCACGGCCTCGGCCCGCATGCCATGCCACGGCCTCGGCCCGCATGACATGCCACGGCCTCGGCCCGCATGCCTTGCTACGGCGTCGCCCAACATGCCATGCCACGGCCTCGGCCCGCATGCCATGCCACGGCCTCGGCCCGCATGCCCTTCTACGGCGTTGCCCAACATGCCATGCCACGGCCTCGGCCCGCATGCCTTGCCACCGCGTTGCCCAGCATGCCATGCCACCGCGTTGCCCGGCGTGCCATGCCTTAGCCTTGGCCAACATGTCGTGCCACGGCCTCGGCCCGCATGCCATGCCACGGCCTCGGCCCGCATGTCTTGCCACGGCGTTGCCCAACATGCCATGCCACGGCCTCGGCCCCCATGCCTTGCCACCGCGCTGCCCAGCATGCCAATGCACCGCGTTGCCCGGCGTGCCATGCCTTAGCCTTGGCCAACATGCCACGCCACGGCCTCGGCCCGCATGGCTTGCCAGGGCGTTGCCCAACATGCCATGCCACGGCCTCGGCCCGCATGTCTTGCCACGGCGTTGCCCAACATGCCATGCCATGCCACGCCACGGCCTCGGCCCGCATGCCATGCCACGGCCTCGGCCCGCATGCCATGCCATGCCACGGCCTCGGCCCGCATGCCATGCCACGGCCTCGGCCAGCATGCCATGCCAAGGCCTCGGCCCGCATGCCTTGCCACGGCGTTGCCCAGCATGCCATGCCACCGCGTTGCCCAGCGGGCCGTGCCGCGGCCTCGGCCCGCATGCCTTGCGACTGCCTTGGCCAGCGTGCCATGCCACAGCGTGCCATGCCTTAGCCTTGGCCTACATGCCATGCCACTGCCTTGGCCAGCATGTCGTGCCACCGCCACGGCCAGCATGCCATGCCGGTCCGTTGCCCAGCATGCCACGGCCGTGGCGGCATGGCAAGCCACGGCCTCGGCCAGCATGCCATGCCACGGCCTCGGCCAGCATGCCATGGCACTGTCTTGGTCAGCATGCCATGCCATGGCACCGCCTTGTCCAGCACGCCGTGCCGCAGCGTTGGCCAGCATGCCTTGGCCGGCATGCCATGCCAATGCCTTGGGCCAACATGGCGTGCCACGGGCTGGGCCATGCCGGTCCGTTGCCCGGCATGCCACGGCCGTGGCGGCATGGCAAGCCACGGCCTCGGCCAGCATGCCATGCCCCGGCCTCGCCCAGCATGCCATGGCACGGTCTTGGTCAGCATGCCATGCCATGGCACCGCCTTGTGCAGCGTTGGCCAGCATGCCTTGGCCGGCATGCCATGCCAATGCCTTGGGCCAACATGGCGTGCCACGGGCTGGGCGAGCACGGCATGCCACGGGCTGGGCGAGCATGCCACGCCACGGCCTTGGCTAGCAGCAAGGCATGCCACGGCCTCGGCGAGCATGCCATGCCATGCCAAGGCCAAGGCCAAAGCCAAGGCCAAGGCAGTGGGCAAGGCCAAGTCCCTGTGCAAGGCATGGCCAAGGCCAAGGCAAAGGCCAAGGCCGCGGGCAAAGGCCAAGGCCAAGGCCAAGGCCATGGCGTGCCACCGCCTCGATCGATCTTTTTGAACATGATTCTTTTATAATCTTACCCAAACCGTGCAACACAATTAAAAATGCACTACAATCAATTTTAAATGTCATTCCCTATTTTTTTGCAATTTTTCTGGAGCTTTTCGAATTTTTAAAGCCCTTATTTGGCATAAAAAAATCAAAATAAAATAAAAAAAATGAAAAAAATAATTTAATAATTTCTATAATTACTAGTGAATCATCCTTTAATTATGGGAATTTTTCCATAATTTTTTGACTATTTTTATTAATTTTTATTATTTTTTAAGTATTAATATCGAAATAAATTAAAATAAAATATTTTCTGTAAAAAAATATTTTTTTTAATTTTTTTTATGGTGTATTAAATTATTTCCTACAACTTTCATGTTGAAAGTTTTGGCAAAAAACCATTACTTTTTAAAAAAACTCCATTATGACTCCTCGAACATGCTTCATGTTTCCTCCTGCCAGATTGAAAAGGGCTTAACAGGCTATTATAAGGGGGGGGCACCTCCCTTGCCCAGGGCAAGGCAGTGGCAGGTACGCCCCATGTTGGGCGCGGCCTGGGCTGCGGCCTTGGGTTACATGCACTGCGGCTCGACCGCGGCCTGGGCTGCGGCCTGGGGCGGCTCGGCCGCGGCCTTGGGCGGCCTGGACCGCGGCCTTGGGCGGCCTTGCGCGGCCTGGGCGCGGCCTTGGGCGGCCTGGGCGCGGCCTTGCGCGGCCTGGGCGCGGCCTTGGGCAGCATGGCGTGGCATGCGCGCGGGCGTGGGCGGCCTGGCATGCGCGCGGCATGGGCAGCACGGCATGGCATGCGCACGGCCTGGGCGGCCTGGCATGCAGCCGGCCTGGCATGCCCGCGGCGTGGGCAGCACGGCATGGCATGCGCACGGCCTGGGCGGCCTGGCATGCAGCCGGCCTGGCATGCCCGCGGCGTGGGCAGCACGGCATGGCATGCGCACGGCCTGGGCGGCCTGGCATGCAGCCGGCCTGGGCAGCACGGCATGGCATGCGCACGGCCTGGGCGGCCTGGCATGCCCGCGGCGTGGGCAGCGTGGCCTGTGCGAATACCGCGCGCGTGGTCTTTTGACCACGGTGCGCGTGTTGCGCGCATGGTCGCGCACGCCTTTGCACGCCTTCGCACGCAACGCACGTCTAGTGATAAGAACCGCAGCCAAGGCAGCCCAGCCCCAAGGCCAAGGCCACCAGCATGGCATGCCACGGCGAAGGCAGCCCAGCCAAAGCCAGCAGCATGCCATGCCAAGGCCAGCAGCATGCCATGCCACGGCCAAGGCAGGCCAGCCAAAGCCAGCAGCATGCCATGCCAAGGCCAAGGCCAGCAGCATGCCATGCCACGGCCAAGGCAGCCCAGCCAAAGCCAGCAGCATGCCAAGCCAAGGCCAAGGCCAGCAGCATGCCATGCCACGGCCAAGGCAGCCCAGCCAAAGCCAGCAGCATGCCATGCCAAGGCCTAGGCCAGCAGCATGCCATGCCACGGCCAAGGCAGGCAAGCCAAAGCCAGCAGCATGCCATGCCAAGGCCAAGGCCAGCAGCATGCCATGCCACGGCCAAGGCAGCCCAGCCAAAGCCAGCAGCATGCCATGCCAAGGCCTAGGCCAGCAGCATGCCATGCCACGGCCAAGGCAGGCCAGCCAAAGCCAGCAGCATGCCATGCCAAGGCCAAGGCCAGCAGCATGCCATGCCACGGCCAAGGCAGCCCAGCCAAAGCCAGCAGCATGCCATGCCAAGGCCTAGGCCAGCAGCATGCCATGCCACGGCCAAGGCAGGCAAGCCAAAGCCAGCAGCATGCCATGCCAAGGCCATGGCCAGCAGCATGCCATGCCACGGCCAAGGCAGCCCAGCCAAAGCCAGCAGCATGCCATGCCAAGGCCAAGGCCAGCAGCATGCCATGCCACGGCCAAGGCAGCCCAGCCAAAGCCAGCAGCATGCCATGCCAAGGCCTAGGCCAGCAGCATGCCATGCCACGGCCAAGGCAGGCCAGCCAAAGCCAGCAGCATGCCATGCCAAGGCCAAGGCCAGCAGCATGCCATGCCACGGCCAAGGCAGCCCAACCAAACCCAGCAGCATGCCATGCCAAGGCCTAGGCCAGCAGCATGCCATGCCACGGCCAAGGCAGGCCAGCCAAAGCCAGCAGCATGCCATGCCAAGGCCTAGGCCACCAGCATGCCATGCCACGGCCAAGGCAGCCCAGCCAAAGCCAGCAGCATGCCATGCCAAGGCCAAGGCCAGCAGCATGCCATGCCACGGCCAAGGCAGCCCAGCCAAAGCCAGCAGCATGCCATGCCAAGGCCTAGGCCAGCAGCATGCCATGCCACGGCCAAGGCAGGCAAGCCAAAGCCAGCAGCATGCCATGCCAAGGCCAAGGCCAGCAGCATGCCATGCCACGGCCAAGGCAGCCCAGCCAAAGCCAGCAGCATGCCATGCCAAGGCCTAGGCCAGCAGCATGCCGTGCCACGGCCAAGGCAGGCCAGCCAAAGCCAGCAGCATGCCATGCCAAGGCCAAGGCCAGCAGCATGCCCTGCCACGGCCAAGGCAGCCCAGCCAAAGCCAGCAGCATGCCATGCCAAGGCCTAGTGTCACGGACTTAGACTTCGCAAGCCTTCCGTGCGGCCTTAGATGTCTCCAACCCTCTTGGTTGCACCTAAGTCAGCCTTATCCACTCAACCACACTAAGACACACAAGATTTAGGTGGAAGAATGCCTTCACTATACAAGATAACTTTACAAGTATAGTTGTGTACAAAGCTTACAAGGCTCTCACACTCACACTCACAAGTGCTCTCTTGGATCTCCACTCCTTGGTTTGTTTACAAATGAGACCCCTCACCCTTATATAGCCATCCTCCTCCCTAATGGACGGCTAGGATCATTTTGATCCAAGGGCTACAAACTCTCATCTAGAACATTCCATAGAACTATCTAGGACATCTACCCTATCTACTACATTCTAGAATTCTCTACACTAGTGTAGTACATGGTAGGCTTCTCCTAGCATAATCTAGGATGTTCCAGACCCATCCAGACTCTGCTGGACACTCCAAGCTTCTTCCACGTTCCAGAATCTTCTAGGCCACTCGGGACCCTTCCACCACGTTCTAGAGTCTTCCAGCATGCTCTAGCCCATTCTCAAGCCTTCCGGAACCTTCCAGCATCCCTCAAATACTGCTCCTTGTGTCACAGAATTCTCGGGGCGTGACACTCTCCCCCACCCAATGCCGTGACGTCCTCGTCACGCAGAAGCATACCGAGCCACCACGTCTCGATATGATCTGTATCCACTGCTGGTGCTGGTGCTTGCTACTTCGCCCTTGCCCTGGACATGCTGCTCACCCTGCTGCATTGCCGCAAGTGCCTTCTGCTTGTCTTTGAGTAGCTGACTCCTGGCCACTAACGGTACCTCACATGGTCGATCCCCTGCCAACAACAACATGGTTGCAGTGTGTGGGACTGGCATCACATTGTTCTTCCTCATGAAATCCATCCCTAGGATCATGGGGTGGTCATCCATCTCAATGACCGACAACTCCACTTGCCCAGTCCAAGTTCCAATCGCCATGTCAGCACTCCTCACCAGACCTTGGATTGGCTTCGCCTCTGCATTCACTGGCTTAGACCAACCCTTGTCCTCCTTCATCTTCAAGCCCAGCCTCTTGGCCTCTTCAGTGCTTACAAAGTTGTGTGTGGCACCCGTATCAACCAACGCGTGTGAAGTCATCCCGTTAACCTTCACCTCCGCGTAGAGCACATCCTTCTTCTGGATGCTCCTGGGCTCCTCCATCTTCTCATTCTTCTTGGACACTGACCCAAGAAGTTGGATGCTCCCCAGTTGGGCTTCCTTCTCTGAATTACTTTCACTATCGGAGCCCTTCGCTGCTTTCTTCTTCATGGCACTAAGCGTCTTCTTTGGGCAGTTCCTCACCAAGTGTGGTCCGTTGCATAAGAAACACTCGAGCCGCCCTTTGCCTTCGTGCCTCTTCTTTGGAGATCCGGTGCGTTGCCCATCCTTGCGCCGCTCCCGCCTCCTGGGGGACTCTCCATCACTGCGCTCGTCATCGGTGGTTGGTGGAGTTTGTCTCCCGCCTTTGCCCTTGGGTTTCCCTAGCGTCTTGAAGTCATCCAACTTCTCTGCCTCCGCTAGTGCAGTTGCAAGGTCTTTCACCCCCTTACTCTGCAACTCTCTTGCTGCCCAAGTCTGTAATCCATCCAGGAAGCCATACATCGCCTCTTTGTCCGCCATGTCGGGGATCTCTAATAGTAGCGCGGAATACTCCTTCACATAGTCCCGCAATGTCCCCACATGCTTTAGCTTGCGCAGCTTCCTGTATGCCTGGAACTCGACATTGACAGGGTAGAAGTGCTTCTTCAACTCCCTCTTGAGCTCAGCCCAAGTCTCTATCTTGCACAACCCCTTCTCCATGTCGGCATACCGCCTCCTCCACCATAGCATGGCAGTGTCCTTCAGATACATGGTGGCGGTCTGCACCTTCTCGTCTTCATCCACGATGTCGACATTCTCAAAGTACCGCTCCATGTTCCAAAGGAAGTTGTCAATCTCCCGGGCATCCCTTGCACCATCATAGCTCTTAGGTTCTGGCGCACGAACCTTCTTCCTGGTTGGAGCCACATTCCCTCCATTGCCAGCAACGATGGCCTTCTTGCACAACTCCAACTCCACTTCCAAGCTAGCCACCCTCGCCTCTAGGGCCTTCCGTTCGGTGGGACTGTCTCTAACTACCTCTGAGAGAGACGAGTTCACCCTTTCTTCAAAGGAGTCGACCTTTTCCTCCAGCTCTTCTACCCGAACAACCAACTCGTCCACCCTGGCAGTAAGCTTAGAAAAGTGAGAGAAGAACTTTTCAACATGGGATGTGGGTATACCAGGGCCAACTAGAGCTTCCTCAAGTCTAGTGAACCGCTCTTCCACATGCTCCATCATCCCCTCGAGTCGTGCCTCCAATGCTGCCATCGAGTCCTTTGTTGAGAGCTTCTTCACCTTGGGGACGTTAGCACCTTCGTCTCCTGACGTAGCCATGTACACCTCTCGCAGTTACTTTCTCACGTAACCGGCTCTGATACCAACTGTCACGGACTTAGACTTCGCAAGCCTTCCGTGCGGCCTTAGATGTCTCCAACCCTCTTGGTTGCACCTAAGTCAGCCTTATCCACTCAACCACACTAAGACACACAAGATTTAGGTGGAAGAATGCCTTCACTATACAAGATAACTTTACAAGTATAGTTGTGTACAAAGCTTACAAGGCTCTCACACTCACACTCACAAGTGCTCTCTTGGATCTCCACTCCTTGGTTTGTTTACAAATGAGACCCCTCACCCTTATATAGCCATCCTCCTCCCTAATGGACGGCTAGGATCATTTTGATCCAAGGGCTACAAACTCTCATCTAGAACATTCCATAGAACTATCTAGGACATCTACCCTATCTACTACATTCTAGAATTCTCTACACTAGTGTAGTACATGGTAGGCTTCTCCTAGCATAATCTAGGATGTTCCAGACCCATCCAGACTCTGCTGGACACTCCAAGCTTCTTCCACGTTCCAGAATCTTCTAGGCCACTCGGGACCCTTCCACCACGTTCTAGAGTCTTCCAGCATGCTCTAGCCCATTCTCAAGCCTTCCGGAACCTTCCAGCATCCCTCAAATACTGCTCCTTGTGTCACAGAATTCTCGGGGCGTGACACTAGGCCAGCAGCATGCCATGCCACGGCCAAGGCAGGCAAGCCAAAGCCAGCAGCATGCCATGCCAAGGCCATGGCCAGCAGCATGCCATGCCACGGCCAAGGCAGCCCAGCCAAAGCCAGCAGCATGCCATGCCAAGGCCAAGGCCAGCAGCATGCCATGCCACGGCCAAGGCAGCCCAGCCAAAGCCAGCAGCATGCCATGCCAAGGCCTAGGCCAGCAGCATGCCATGCCACGGCCAAGGCAGGCCAGCCAAAGCCAGCAGCATGCCATGCCAAGGCCAAGGCCAGCAGCATGCCATGCCACGGCCAAGGCAGCCCAACCAAAGCCAGCAGCATGCCATGCCAAGGCCTAGGCCAGCAGCATGCCATGCCACGGCCAAGGCAGGCCAGCCAAAGCCAGCAGCATGCCATGCCAAGGCCTAGGCCACCAGCATGCCATGCCACGGCCAAGGCAGCCCAGCCAAAGCCAGCAGCATGCCATGCCAAGGCCAAGGCCAGCAGCATGCCATGCCACGGCCAAGGCAGCCCAGCCAAAGCCAGCAGCATGCCATGCCAAGGCCTAGGCCAGCAGCATGCCATGCCACGGCCAAGGCAGGCAAGCCAAAGCCAGCAGCATGCCATGCCAAGGCCATGGCCAGCAGCATGCCATGCCACGGCCAAGGCAGCCCAGCCAAAGCCAGCAGCATGCCATGCCAAGGCCAAGGCCAGCAGCATGCCATGCCACGGCCAAGGCAGCCCAGCCAAAGCCAGCAGCATGCCATGCCAAGGCCTAGGCCAGCAGCATGCCATGCCACGGCCAAGGCAGGCCAGCCAAAGCCAGCAGCATGCCATGCCAAGGCCAAGGCCAGCAGCATGCCATGCCACGGCCAAGGCAGCCCAACCAAACCCAGCAGCATGCCATGCCAAGGCCTAGGCCAGTAGCATGCCATGCCACGGCCAAGGCAGGCCAGCCAAAGCCAGCAGCATGCCATGCCAAGGCCTAGGCCACCAGCATGCCATGCCACGGCCAAGGCAGCCCAGCCAAAGCCAGCAGCATGCCATGCCAAGGCCAAGGCCAGCAGCATGCCATGCCACGGCCAAGGCAGCCCAGCCAAAGCCAGCAGCATGCCATGCCAAGGCCTAGGCCAGCAGCATGCCATGCCACGGCCAAGGCAGGCAAGCCAAAGCCAGCAGCATGCCATGCCAAGGCCAAGGCCAGCAGCATGCCATGCCACGGCCAAGGCAGCCCAGCCAAAGCCAGCAGCATGCCATGCCAAGGCCTAGGCCAGCAGCATGCCATGCCACGGCCAAGGCAGGCCAGCCAAAGCCAGCAGCATGCCATGCCAAGGCCAAGGCCAGCAGCATGCCATGCCACGGCCAAGGCAGCCCAGCCAAAGCCAGCAGCATGCCATGCCAAGGCCTAGGCCAGCAGCATGCCATGCCACGGCCAAGGCAGGCAAGCCAAAGCCAGCAGCATGCCATGCCAAGGCCATGGCCAGCAGCATGCCATGCCACGGCCAAGGCAGCCCAGCCAAAGCCAGCAGCATGCCATGCCAAGGCCAAGGCCAGCAGCATGCCATGCCACGGCCAAGGCAGCCCAGCCAAAGCCAGCAGCATGCCATGCCAAGGCCTAGGCCAGCAGCATGCCATGCCACGGCCAAGGCAGGCCAGCCAAAGCCAGCAGCATGCCATGCCAAGGCCAAGGCCAGCAGCATGCCATGCCACGGCCAAGGCAGCCCAACCAAAGCCAGCAGCATGCCATGCCAAGGCCTAGGCCAGCAGCATGCCATGCCACGGCCAAGGCAGGCCAGCCAAAGCCAGCAGCATGCCATGCCAAGGCCTAGGCCACCAGCATGCCATGCCACGGCCAAGGCAGCCCAGCCAAAGCCAGCAGCATGCCATGCCAAGGCCAAGGCCAGCAGCATGCCATGCCACGGCCAAGGCAGCCCAGCCAAAGCCAGCAGCATGCCATGCCAAGGCCTAGGCCAGCAGCATGCCATGCCACGGCCAAGGCAGGCAAGCCAAAGCCAGCAGCATGCCATGCCAAGGCCATGGCCAGCAGCATGCCATGCCACGGCCAAGGCAGCCCAGCCAAAGCCAGCAGCATGCCATGCCAAGGCCAAGGCCAGCAGCATGCCATGCCACGGCCAAGGCAGCCCAGCCAAAGCCAGCAGCATGCCAAGCCAAGGCCAAGGCCAGCAGCATGCCATGCCACGGCCAAGGCAGCCCAGCCAAAGCCAGCAGCATGCCATGCCAAGGCCTAGGCCAGCAGCATGCCATGCCACGGCCAAGGCAGGCAAGCCAAAGCCAGCAGCATGCCATGCCAAGGCCAAGGCCAGCAGCATGCCATGCCACGGCCAAGGCAGCCCAGCCAAAGCCAGCAGCATGCCATGCCAAGGCCTAGGCCAGCAGCATGCCATGCCACGGCCAAGGCAGGCCAGCCAAAGCCAGCAGCATGCCATGCCAAGGCCAAGGCCAGCAGCATGCCATGCCACGGCCAAGGCAGCCCAGCCAAAGCCAGCAGCATGCCATGCCAAGGCCTAGGCCAGCAGCATGCCATGCCACGGCCAAGGCAGGCAAGCCAAAGCCAGCAGCATGCCATGCCAAGGCCATGGCCAGCAGCATGCCATGCCACGGCCAAGGCAGCCCAGCCAAAGCCAGCAGCATGCCATGCCAAGGCCAAGGCCAGCAGCATGCCATGCCACGGCCAAGGCAGCCCAGCCAAAGCCAGCAGCATGCCATGCCAAGGCCTAGGCCAGCAGCATGCCATGCCACGGCCAAGGCAGGCCAGCCAAAGCCAGCAGCATGCCATGCCAAGGCCAAGGCCAGCAGCATGCCATGCCACGGCCAAGGCAGCCCAACCAAAGCCAGCAGCATGCCATGCCAAGGCCTAGGCCAGCAGCATGCCATGCCACGGCCAAGGCAGGCCAGCCAAAGCCAGCAGCATGCCATGCCAAGGCCTAGGCCACCAGCATGCCATGCCACGGCCAAGGCAGCCCAGCCAAAGCCAGCAGCATGCCATGCCAAGGCCAAGGCCAGCAGCATGCCATGCCACGGCCAAGGCAGCCCAGCCAAAGCCAGCAGCATGCCATGCCAAGGCCTAGGCCAGCAGCATGCCATGCCACGGCCAAGGCAGGCAAGCCAAAGCCAGCAGCATGCCATGCCAAGGCCATGGCCAGCAGCATGCCATGCCACGGCCAAGGCAGCCCAGCCAAAGCCAGCAGCATGCCATGCCAAGGCCAAGGCCAGCAGCATGCCATGCCACGGCCAAGGCAGCCCAGCCAAAGCCAGCAGCATGCCAAGCCAAGGCCAAGGCCAGCAGCATGCCATGCCACGGCCAAGGCAGCCCAGCCAAAGCCAGCAGCATGCCATGCCAAGGCCTAGGCCAGCAGCATGCCATGCCACGGCCAAGGCAGGCAAGCCAAAGCCAGCAGCATGCCATGCCAAGGCCAAGGCCAGCAGCATGCCATGCCACGGCCAAGGCAGCCCAGCCAAAGCCAGCAGCATGCCATGCCAAGGCCTAGGCCAGCAGCATGCCATGCCACGGCCAAGGCAGGCCAGCCAAAGCCAGCAGCATGCCATGCCAAGGCCAAGGCCAGCAGCATGCCATGCCACGGCTAAGGCAGCCCAGCCAAAGCCAGCAGCATGCCATGCCAAGGCCTAGGCCAGCAGCATGCCATGCCACGGCCAAGGCAGGCAAGCCAAAGCCAGCAGCATGCCATGCCAAGGCCATGGCCAGCAGCATGCCATGCCACGGCCAAGGCAGCCCAGCCAAAGCCAGCAGCATGCCATGCCAAGGCCAAGGCCAGCAGCATGCCATGCCACGGCCAAGGCAGCCCAGCCAAAGCCAGCAGCATGCCATGCCAAGGCCTAGGCCAGCAGCATGCCATGCCACGGCCAAGGCAGGCCAGCCAAAGCCAGCAGCATGCCATGCCAAGGCCAAGGCAGGCCAGCCAAAGCCAGCAGCATGCCATGCCAAGGCCAAGGCCAGCAGCATGCCATGCCACGGCCAAGGCAGCCCAACCAAAGCCAGCAGCATGCCATGCCAAGGCCTAGGCCAGCAGCATGCCATGCCACGGCCAAGGCAGGCCAGCCAAAGCCAGCAGCATGCCATGCCAAGGCCTAGGCCACCAGCATGCCATGCCACGGCCAAGGCAGCCCAGCCAAAGCCAGCAGCATGCCATGCCAAGGCCAAGGCCAGCAGCATGCCATGCCACGGCCAAGGCAGCCCAGCCAAAGCCAGCAGCATGCCATGCCAAGGCCTAGGCCAGCAGCATGCCATGCCACGGCCAAGGCAGGCAAGCCAAAGCCAGCAGCATGCCATGCCAAGGCCATGGCCAGCAGCATGCCATGCCACGGCCAAGGCAGCCCAGCCAAAGCCAGCAGCATGCCATGCCAAGGCCAAGGCCAGCAGCATGCCATGCCACGGCCAAGGCAGCCCAGCCAAAGCCAGCAGCATGCCATGCCAAGGCCTAGGCCAGCAGCATGCCATGCCACGGCCAAGGCAGCCCAGCCAAAGCCAGCAGCATGCCATGCCAAGGCCAAGGCCAGCAGCATGCCATGCCACGGCCAAGGCAGCCCAACCAAAGCCAGCAGCATGCCATGCCAAGGCCTAGGCCAGCAGCATGCCATGCCACGGCCAAGGCAGGCCAGCCAAAGCCAGCAGCATGCCATGCCAAGGCCTAGGCCACCAGCATGCCATGCCACGGCCAAGGCAGCCCAGCCAAAGCCAGCAGCATGCCATGCCAAGGCCAAGGCCAGCAGCATGCCATGCCACGGCCAAGGCAGCCCAGCCAAAGCCAGCAGCATGCCATGCCAAGGCCTAGGCCAGCAGCATGCCATGCCACGGCCAAGGCAGGCCAGCCAAAGCCAGCAGCATGCCATGCCAAGGCCTAGGCCAGCAGCATGCCATGCCACGGCCAAGGCAGCCCAGCCAAAGCCAGCAGCATGCCATATCACGGCCAAGGGCAGCAGCATGCCATGCCACGGCCAAGGCAGCCCAGCCAAAGCCAGCAGCATGCCATGCCATGGCCTAGGCCAGCAGCATGCCATGCCACGGCCAAGGCAGGCCAGCCAAAGCCAGCAGCATGCCATGCCAAGGCCAAGGCCAGCAGCATGCCATGCCACGGCCAAGGCAGGCCAGCCAAAGCCAGCAGCATGCCATGCCAAGGCCTAGGCCAGCAGCATGCCATGCCACGGCCAAGGCAGCCCAGCCAAAGCCAGCAGCATGCCATATCAAGGCCAAGGCCAGCAGCATGCCATGCCACGGCCAAGGCAGCCCAGCCAAAGCCAGCAGCATGCCATGCCATGGCCTAGGCCAGCAGCATGCCATGCCACGGCCAAGGCAGGCCAGCCAAAGCCAGCAGCATGCCATGCCAAGGCCTAGGCCAGCAGCATGCCATGCCACGGCCAAAACAGGCCAGCCAAAGCCAGCAGCATGCCATGCCAAGGCCTAGGCCAGCAGCATGCCATGCCACGGCCAAGGCAGGCCAGCCAAAGCCAGCAGCATGCCATGCCAAGGCCAAGGCCAGCAGCATGCCATGCCACGGCCAAGGCAGCCCAGCCAAAGCCAGCAGCATGCCATATCAAGGCCAAGGCCAGCAGCATGCCATGCCACGGCCAAGGCAGCCCAGCCAAAGCCAGCAGCATGCCATGCCATGCCTAGGCCAGCAGCATGCCATGCCACGGCCAAGGCAGGCCAGCCAAAGCCAGCAGCATGCCATGCCAAGGCCTAGGCCAGCAGCATGCCATGCCACGGCCAAGGCAGGCCAGCCAAAGCCAGCAGCATGCCATGCCAAGGCCAAGGCCAGCAGCATGCCATGCCAAGGCCAAGGCCAGCAGCATGCCATGCCACGGCCAAGGCTGCCAGCCAAAGCCAGCAGCATGCCATGCCATGGCCTAGGCCAGCAGCATACCATGCCAAGGCCTAGGCCAGCAGCATGCCATGCCACGGCCAAGGCAGCCCAGCCAAAGCCAGCAGCATGCCATGCCAAGGCCTAGGCCAGCAGCATGCCATGCCACGGCCAAGGCAGCCCAGCCAAAGCCAGCAGCATGCCATGCCAAGGCCAAGGCCAGCAGCATGCCATGCCACGGCCAAGGCAGCCCAGCCAAAGCCAGCAGCATGCCATGCCAAGGCCAAGGCCAGCAGCATGCCATGCCACGGCCAAGGCAGCCCAGCCAAAGCCAGCAGCATGCCATGCCAAGGCCTAGGCCAGCAGCATGCCATGCCACGGCCAAGGCAGGCCAGCCAAAGCCAACAACATGGCATGCCAAGGCCAAGGCCAGCAGCATGCCATGCCACGGCCAAGGCAGCCCAGCCAAAGCCAGCAGCATTGCATGCCAAGGCCTAGGCCAGCAGCATGCCATGCCACGGCCAAGGCAGGCCAGCCAAAGCCAGCAGCATGCCATGCCAAGGCCAAGGCCAGCAGCATGCCATGCCACGGCCAAGGCAGCCCAACCAAAGCCAGCAGCATGCCATGCCAAGGCTTAGGCCAGCAGCATGCCATGCCACGGCCAAGGCAGGCCAGCCAAAGCCAGCAGCATGCCATGCCAAGGCCTAGGCCACCAGCATGCCATGCCACGGCCAAGGCAGCCCAGCCAAAGCCAGCAGCATGCCATGCCAAGGCCAAGGCCAGCAGCATGCCATGCCACGGCTAAGGCAGCCCAGCCAAAGCCAGCAGCATGCCATGCGAAGGCCTAGGCCAGCAGCATGCCATGCCACGGCCAACGCAGGCCAGCCAAAGCCAGCAGCATGCCATGCCAAGGCCTAGGCCAGCAGCATGCCATGCCACGGCCAAGGCAGCCCAGCCAAAGCCAGCAGCATGCCATATCAAGGCCAAGGGCAGCAGCATGCCATGCCACGGCCAAGGCAGCCCAGCCAAAGCCAGCAGCATGCCATGCCATGGCCTAGGCCAGCAGCATGCCATGCCACGGCCAAGGCAGGCCAGCCAAAGCCAGCAGCATGCCATGCCAAGGCCAAGGCAGCCCAGCCAAAGCCAGCAGCATGCCATGCCAAGGCCTAGGCCAGCAGCATGCCATGCCACGGCCAAGGCAGCCCAGCCAAAGCCAGCAGCATGCCATATCAAGGCCAAGGCCAGCAGCATGCCATGCCACGGCCAAGGCAGCCCAGCCAAAGCCAGCAGCATGCCATGCCATGCCTAGGCCAGCAGCATGCCATGCCACGGCCAAGGCAGGCCAGCCAAAGCCAGCAGCATGCCATGCCAAGGCCTAGGCCAGCAGCATGCCATGCCACGGCCAAGGCAGGCCAGCCAAAGCCAGCAGCATGCCATGCCAAGGCCAAGGCCAGCAGCATGCCATGCCACGGCCAAGGCAGGCCAGCCAAAGCCAGCAGCATGCCATGCCAAGGCCAAGGCCAGCAGCATGCCATGCCACGGCCAAGGCTGCCAGCCAAAGCCAGCAGGATGCCATGCCAAGGCCTAGGCCAGCAGCATGCCATGCCACGGCCAAGGCAGCCCAGCCAAAGCCAGCAGCATGCCATGCCAAGGCCTAGGCCAGCAGCATGCCATGCCACGGCCAAGGCAGCCCAGCCAAAGCCAGCAGCATGCCATGCCACGGCCAAGGCAGCCCAGCCAAAGCCAGCAGCATGCCATGCCAAGGCCAAGGCCAAGGCCAGCAGCATGCCATGCCACGGCCAAGGCCAAGGCCAAGGCAGCCCATCCGAAGCCAGCAACATTCCATGGCAAGGCCAACGCAGCCCAGCCAAAGCCGGCGGCATGCCATGCCAAGGCCAAGGCCAGCCGCATGTCTTGCCACGGCCTTGTCCCGCAGCGTGGCGTGCCTTGGCCTTGGGCTAGAACATCGCATGCCACGCCCTTGGCAAGCAATCCTGTCCCTCGTGTAATTGCCATTTGGTTTGGCTTTGACTTACGTATATGTTGCCCTGCGAAATGCTTGTCCCTCGGGTAATAGCCGGTTTGGTTGCCTTTGACTTGCGAACACGTTGCTAGTGCTTTCCCCAGTGGAAGCTTGTTGGGAAAAGTATGTCCCTCGGAAGTTGCCTGTTGCGTTTGTTATTTGCATTCGAGCTATCCGATGCTTGCTGGGTTTCTCTAAGAGTTTTTGCACGTTCGTCGGGCTTTTTAATTATTTATTTACTCATAAAAATTATAATAAAATAAATTAAAAATAAAAAAATAATTAAAAAAATTACTATAATTACTAGTGCCTCATCTTATAATTGTTGGAATTTTTCTAGAATTTTTTGAGTATTTTTAGTAATTTTTATTATTTTTTAAGTATTAAAATTGAAATAAATTAAAATAAAATATTCCGGTGGCCAAATATTTTTTTATAATTTTTTTTATGGTGTATTAAATTATTTCATACAACTTTCATGTTGAAAGTTTTGGCAAAAAACCATTACTTTTTAAAAAAACCCCATTATGACTCCTCGAACATGCTTGATGTTTCCTCCTGCCAGATTGAAAAGGGCTTAACAGGCTATTATAAGGGGGGGGCACCTCCCTTAAGGCTGGCCAGCATGGCCAGGCCACAGGCCACGCCTATGCCTAGGCGGGCGCTTGGCACATGCCATCGCTTGGCTTGTGGCATTGGCTTGTGGCATCGAAACTACATAGCCAAGCACGGGATGCGTCGAGTGGCGGCCCGCGGCGGTGGCGGTGGCACGTTGGCCTAGGGCAGCATGCCATGCCACAGCCTTGGCCAGCAACATGGCATGCCAAAGCCTTGGCCAGCAGCATGCCATGCCCTGGCCTTGGCAAGCATGTCATGCCACGGCCTTGGCCAGCAGCATGCCATGCCACGACCTTGGCCAGCAGCATGCCATGCCCCGGCCTTGGCCAGCATGTCATGCCACGGCCTTGGCCAGCAGCATGCCATGCCACAGCCTTGGCCAGCAGCATGCCATGCCACAGCCTTGGCCAGCAACATGGCATGCCAAAGCCTTGGCCAGCAGCACGCCATGCCCCGGCCTTGGCAACCTTGCCAAGCCACGGCCATGGCCAGCAGCGTGCTATGCCCCGGCCTTGGCCAGCAGCGTGCCATGCCACGACCTTGGCCAGCAGCTTGCCATGCCCCGGCCTTGGCCAGCATGTCATGCCACGGCCTTGGCCAGCAGCATGCCATGCCACGGCCTTGGCCAGCAACATGGCATGCCGCGGCCTTGGCCGGCAGCATGCCATGCCGCGGCCTTGGCCGGCAGCATGGCAAGCCCAAGCCTTGGTCAGCAGCAGCATGCCATGCCAACGCCTTGGCCAGCAGCATGCCTTGCCACGGCCTCGGCCATCAGCATGCCTTGCCACGGCCTCGGCCATCAGCATGCCTTGCCACGGCCTTGTCCAGCAGCATGGCATGCCCGGCCTTGGCCAGCAGCATGTCATGCCACGGCCTTGGCAAGCATGCCAAGCCACGGCCTTGGCAAGCATGCCAAGCCACGGCCTTGGCAAGCATGCCATGTCCCTCGGGTAATTGTACAAGTTGCCTTGCGAAATGCATGTCCCTCGGTTAAATTGCCATTTGGTTGGCTTTGGCGTGCGAACGAGTTGCCTGTGCTTTCCTTGTGGAAGCTTGTTGCGAGAAGTATGTCCCTCGAAAGTTGCCTGTTGCGTTTGTTATTTGCATTCGCGCTAACCGGTGCTTGCTCGGCCTCTCTAAATGTTTTCGCGCGTTCGTCGGGCTTCTTGGTCCTTCGGGGGGTGATTCGTTTTGGGGGGCTGGTGCACAGTGTACGTCGTGGCGCGTGAGTTGTGTTCGGTTTGTGCGAGTTGGACGGATCCCTGCCTGTGCAGCGAACTCCACTGGTGCATTCCTCCATGTCCCTCGGGTTGTCTTCGACTCGCCTTCGGGTTGCTTGCGCTTCCCTAGTGGAAGGTGCCTTGCGAAAAGCGTGTCCCTCGGGTAATTGCCATTTGGTTGGCTTTGACGTTCGAACGAGTTGCCTATGCTTTCCTAGTGGAAGCTTGTTGCGAAAAGTATGTCCCTCGAAATTTGCCTGTTGCGTTTGTTATTTGCATTCGCGCTAACCGGTGCTTGCTCGGCCTCTCTAAATGTTTTCGCGCGTTCGTCGGGCTTCTTAGTCCTTCGGGGGGTGATTCGTTTTGGGGGGCTGGTGCACAGTGTACGTCGTGGCGCGTGAGTTGTGTTCGGTTTGTGCGAGTTGGACGGATCCCTGCATGTGCAGCGAACTCCACTGGTGCATTCCTCCATGTCCCTCGGGTTGTCTTCGACTCGCCTTCGGGTTGCCTGCGCTTCCCTAGTGGAAGGTGCCTTGCGAAAAGCGTGTCCCTCGGGTAATTGCCATTTGGTTGGCTTTGACGTTCGAACGAGTTGCCTATGCTTTCCTAGTGGAAGCTTGTTGTGAAAAGTATGTCCCTCGAAAGTTGCCTGTTGCGCTTGTTACTTTCATTCGCGCTAACCGGTGCTTGCTCGGCCTCTCTAAATGTTTTCGCGCGTTCGTCGGGCTTCTTAGTCCTTCGGGGGGTGATTCGTTTTGGGGGGCTGGTGCACAGTGTACGTCGTGGCGCGTGAGTTGTGTTCGGTTTGTGCGAGTTGGACGGATCCCTGCCTGTGCAGCGAACTCCACTGGTGCATTCCTCCATGTCCCTCGGGTGATCGCCTTTAGGTTGTCTTCGACTCGCCTTCGGGTTGTCTGCGCTTCCCTAGTGGAAGTTGCCTTGCGAAAAGCATGTCCCTCGGGTAATTGCCATTTGGTTGGCTTTGACGTTCGAACGAGTTGCCTGTGCTTTCCTAGTGGAAGCTTGTTGCGAAAAGTATGTCCCTCGAAAGTTGCCTGTTGCGCTTGTTATTTGCGTTCGCGCTAACCGGTGCTTGCTCGGCCTCTCTAAATGTTTTCGCGCGTTCGTCGGGCTTCTT
>NW_028129474.1:16647500-16662500 GCF_055761805.1 Camellia sinensis
ACGGCCTCGGACCGCATGCCTTGCTACGGCGTCGCCCAACATGCCATGCCACGGGCTCGGCCCGCATGCCACGGCACGGCCTCGGCCCGCATGCCTTGCTACGGCGTCGCCCAACATGCCATGCCACGGCCTCGGCCCGCATGCCATGCCACGGCCTCGGCCCGCATGACATGCCACGGCCTCGGACCGCATGCCTTGCTACGGCGTCGCCCAACATGCCATGCCACGGCCTCGGCCCGCATGCCACAGCACGGCCTCGGCCCGCATGCCTTGCTACGGCGTCGCCCAACATGCCATGCCACGGCCTCGGCCCGCATGCCATGCCACGGCCTCGGCCCGCATGACATGCCACGGCCTCGGACCGCATGCCTTGCTACGGCGTCGTCCAACATGCCATGCCACGGCCTCGGCCCGCATGCCATGCCACGGCCTCGGCCCGCATGCCATGCCACGGCCTCGGCCCGCATGCCTTGCTGCGGCGTTGCCCAACATGCCATGCCACGGCCTCGGCCCGCATGCCTTGCCACCGCGTTGCCCAGCATGCCATGCCACCGCGTTGCCCGGCGTGCCATGCCTTAGCCTTGGCCAACATGTCGAGCCACGGCCTCGGCCCGCATGCCATGCCATGCCACGGCCCGCATGTCTTGCCACGGCGTGGCCAAACATGCCATGCCACGGCCTCGGCCCGCATGACGTGCCACGGCCTCGGCCCGCATGACATGCCACGGCCTCGGCCCGCATGCCTTGCTACGGCGTCGCCCAACATGCCTTGCCACGGCCTCGGCCCGCATGCCATGCCGCGGCCTCGGCCCGCATGACATGCCACGGCCTCGGCCAGCATGCCTTGCCACGACGCCGCCCAACTTGCCATGCCACGGCCTCGGCCCGCATGCCATGCCACGGCCTCGGCCCGCATGACATGCCACGGCCTCGGCCCGCATGCCTTGCTACGGCGTCGCCCAACATGCCATGCCACGGCCTCGGCCCGCATGCCATGCCACGGCCTCGGCCCGCATGACATGCCACGGCCTCGGACCGCATGCCTTGCTACGGCGTCGCCCAACATGCCATGCCACGGCCTCGGCCCGCATGCCACGGCACGGCCTCGGCCCGCATGCCTTGCTACGGCGTCGCCCAACATGCCATGCCACGGCCTCGGCCCGCATGCCATGCCACGGCCTCGGCCCGCATGACATGCCACGGCCTCGGACCGCATGCCTTGCTACGGCGTCGCCCAACATGCCATGCCACGGCCTCGGCCCGCACGCCACGGCACGGCCTCGGCCCGCATGCCTTGCTACGGCGTCGCCCAGCATGCCATGCCACGGCCTCGGCCCGCATGCCATGCCACGGCCTCGGCCCGCATGACATGCCACGGCCTCGGACCGCATGCCTTGCTACGGCGTCGCCCAACATGCCATGCCACGGCCTCGGCCCGCATGCCATGCCACGGCCTCGGCCCGCATGACATGCCACGGCCTCGGCCCGCATGCCTTGCGACGGCGTCGCCCAACATGCCTTGCCACGGCCTCGGCCCGCATGCCATGCCACGGCCTCGGCCCGCATGCCTTGCCACGACGTCGCCCAACTTGCCATGCCACGGCCTCGGCCCGCATGCCATGCCACGGCCTCGGCCCGCATGACATGCCACGGCCTCGGACCGCATGCCTTGCTACGGCGTCGCCCAACATGCCATGCCACGGCCTCGGCCCGCATGCCATGCCACGGCCTCGGCCCGCATGACATGCCACGGCCTCGGACCGCATGCCTTGCTACGGCGTCGCCCAACATGCCATGCCACGGCCTCGGCCCGCATGCCACGGCACGGCCTCGGCCCGCATGCCTTGCTACGGCGTCGCCCAACATGCCATGCCACGGCCTCGGCCCGCATGCCATGCCACGGCCTCGGCCCGCATGACATGCCACGGCCTCGGCCCGCATGCCTTGCTACGGCGTCGCCCAACATGCCTTGCCACGGCCTCGGCACGCATGCCATGCCACGGCCTCGGCCCGCATGCCTTGCCACGACGTCGCCCAACTTGCCATGCCACGGCCTCGGCCCGCATGCCATGCCACGGCCTCGGCGCGCATGACATGCCACGGCCTCGGCCCGCATGCCATGCTACGGCGTCGCCCAACATGCCATGCCACGGCCTCGGCCCGCATGCCATGCCACGGCCTCGGCCCGCATGCCATGCCACGGCCTCGGCCCGCATGACAGGCCACGGCCTCGGACCGCATGCCTTGCTACGGCGTCGCCCAACATGCCATGCCACGGCCTCGGCCCGCATGCCATGCCACGGCCTCGGCCCGCATGCCACGGCACGGCCTCGGCCCGCATGCCTTGCTACGGCGTCGCCCAACATGCCATGCCACGGCCTCGGCCCGCATGCCATGCCACGGCCTCGGCCCGCATGACATGACACGGCCTCGGACCGCATGCCTTGCTACGGCGTCGCCCAACATGCCATGCCACAGCCTCGGCCCGCATGCCGTGCCACGGCCTCGGCCTCGGCCCGCATGCCTTGCTACGACGTTGGCCAACATGCCATGCCACGGCCCCGGCCCGCATGCCATGCCACCGCGTTGCCCGGCGTGCCATGCCTTAGCCTTGGCCAACATGTCGTGCCACGGCCTCGGCCCGCATGCCATGCCATGCCACGGCCCTCATGTGTTGCCACGGCGTTGCCAAACATGCCATGCCACGGCCTCGGCCCGCATGCCTTGCTACGGCGTCGCCCAACATGCCATGACATGCCACGGCCTCGGCCCGCATGCCTTGCTACGGCGTCGCCCAACATGCCATGCCACGGCCTCGGCCCGCATGCCATGCCACGGCCTCGGCCCGCATGCCTTGCGACGGCGTCGCCCAACATGCCATGCCACGGCCTCTGCCCGCATGCCATGCCACGGCCTCGGCCCGCGTGACATGCCACGGCCTCGGCCCGCATGCCTTGCCACGACGTCGCCCAACTTGCCATGCCACGGCCTCGGCCCGCATGCCATGCCACGGCCTCGGCTCGCATGACATGCCACGGCCTCGGCCCGCATGCCTTGCTACGGCGTCGCCCAACATGCCATGCCACGGCCTCGGCCCGCATGCCATGCCATGGCCTCGGCCCGCATGACATGCCACGGCCTCGGACCGCATGCCTTGCTACGGCGTCGCCCAACATGCCATGCCACGGCCCCGGCCCGCATGCCTTGCCACCGCGTTGCCCGGCGTGCCATGCCACCGCGTTGCCCGGCGTGCCATGCCTTAGCCTTGGCCAACATGTCGTGCCACGGCCTCGGCCCGCATGCCATGCCATGCCACGGCCCGCATGTCTTGCCACGGCGTTGCCAAACATGCCATGCCACGGCCTCGGCCCGCATGCCTTGCCACGGCCTCGGCCAACATGCCATGCCACGGCCTCGGCCCGCATGCCATGCCACGGCCTCGGCCCGCATGACATGCCACGGCCTCGGCCCGCATGCCTTGCTACGGCGTCGCCCAACATGCCATGCCACGGCCTCGGCCCGCATGCCATGCCACGGCCTCGGCCCGCATGCCCTTCTACGGCGTTGCCCAACATGCCATGCCACGGCCTCGGCCCGCATGCCTTGCCACCGCGTTGCCCAGCATGCCATGCCACCGCGTTGCCCGGCGTGCCATGCCTTAGCCTTGGCCAACATGTCGTGCCACGGCCTCGGCCCGCATGCCATGCCACGGCCTCGGCCCGCATGTCTTGCCACGGCGTTGCCCAACATGCCATGCCACGGCCTCGGCCCCCATGCCTTGCCACCGCGCTGCCCAGCATGCCAATGCACCGCGTTGCCCGGCGTGCCATGCCTTAGCCTTGGCCAACATGCCACGCCACGGCCTCGGCCCGCATGGCTTGCCAGGGCGTTGCCCAACATGCCATGCCACGGCCTCGGCCCGCATGTCTTGCCACGGCGTTGCCCAACATGCCATGCCATGCCACGCCACGGCCTCGGCCCGCATGCCATGCCACGGCCTCGGCCCGCATGCCATGCCATGCCACGGCCTCGGCCCGCATGCCATGCCACGGCCTCGGCCAGCATGCCATGCCAAGGCCTCGGCCCGCATGCCTTGCCACGGCGTTGCCCAGCATGCCATGCCACCGCGTTGCCCAGCGGGCCGTGCCGCGGCCTCGGCCCGCATGCCTTGCGACTGCCTTGGCCAGCGTGCCATGCCACAGCGTGCCATGCCTTAGCCTTGGCCTACATGCCATGCCACTGCCTTGGCCAGCATGTCGTGCCACCGCCACGGCCAGCATGCCATGCCGGTCCGTTGCCCAGCATGCCACGGCCGTGGCGGCATGGCAAGCCACGGCCTCGGCCAGCATGCCATGCCACGGCCTCGGCCAGCATGCCATGGCACTGTCTTGGTCAGCATGCCATGCCATGGCACCGCCTTGTCCAGCACGCCGTGCCGCAGCGTTGGCCAGCATGCCTTGGCCGGCATGCCATGCCAATGCCTTGGGCCAACATGGCGTGCCACGGGCTGGGCCATGCCGGTCCGTTGCCCGGCATGCCACGGCCGTGGCGGCATGGCAAGCCACGGCCTCGGCCAGCATGCCATGCCCCGGCCTCGCCCAGCATGCCATGGCACGGTCTTGGTCAGCATGCCATGCCATGGCACCGCCTTGTGCAGCGTTGGCCAGCATGCCTTGGCCGGCATGCCATGCCAATGCCTTGGGCCAACATGGCGTGCCACGGGCTGGGCGAGCACGGCATGCCACGGGCTGGGCGAGCATGCCACGCCACGGCCTTGGCTAGCAGCAAGGCATGCCACGGCCTCGGCGAGCATGCCATGCCATGCCAAGGCCAAGGCCAAAGCCAAGGCCAAGGCAGTGGGCAAGGCCAAGTCCCTGTGCAAGGCATGGCCAAGGCCAAGGCAAAGGCCAAGGCCGCGGGCAAAGGCCAAGGCCAAGGCCAAGGCCATGGCGTGCCACCGCCTCGATCGATCTTTTTGAACATGATTCTTTTATAATCTTACCCAAACCGTGCAACACAATTAAAAATGCACTACAATCAATTTTAAATGTCATTCCCTATTTTTTTGCAATTTTTCTGGAGCTTTTCGAATTTTTAAAGCCCTTATTTGGCATAAAAAAATCAAAATAAAATAAAAAAAATGAAAAAAATAATTTAATAATTTCTATAATTACTAGTGAATCATCCTTTAATTATGGGAATTTTTCCATAATTTTTTGACTATTTTTATTAATTTTTATTATTTTTTAAGTATTAATATCGAAATAAATTAAAATAAAATATTTTCTGTAAAAAAATATTTTTTTTAATTTTTTTTATGGTGTATTAAATTATTTCCTACAACTTTCATGTTGAAAGTTTTGGCAAAAAACCATTACTTTTTAAAAAAACTCCATTATGACTCCTCGAACATGCTTCATGTTTCCTCCTGCCAGATTGAAAAGGGCTTAACAGGCTATTATAAGGGGGGGGCACCTCCCTTGCCCAGGGCAAGGCAGTGGCAGGTACGCCCCATGTTGGGCGCGGCCTGGGCTGCGGCCTTGGGTTACATGCACTGCGGCTCGACCGCGGCCTGGGCTGCGGCCTGGGGCGGCTCGGCCGCGGCCTTGGGCGGCCTGGACCGCGGCCTTGGGCGGCCTTGCGCGGCCTGGGCGCGGCCTTGGGCGGCCTGGGCGCGGCCTTGCGCGGCCTGGGCGCGGCCTTGGGCAGCATGGCGTGGCATGCGCGCGGGCGTGGGCGGCCTGGCATGCGCGCGGCATGGGCAGCACGGCATGGCATGCGCACGGCCTGGGCGGCCTGGCATGCAGCCGGCCTGGCATGCCCGCGGCGTGGGCAGCACGGCATGGCATGCGCACGGCCTGGGCGGCCTGGCATGCAGCCGGCCTGGCATGCCCGCGGCGTGGGCAGCACGGCATGGCATGCGCACGGCCTGGGCGGCCTGGCATGCAGCCGGCCTGGGCAGCACGGCATGGCATGCGCACGGCCTGGGCGGCCTGGCATGCCCGCGGCGTGGGCAGCGTGGCCTGTGCGAATACCGCGCGCGTGGTCTTTTGACCACGGTGCGCGTGTTGCGCGCATGGTCGCGCACGCCTTTGCACGCCTTCGCACGCAACGCACGTCTAGTGATAAGAACCGCAGCCAAGGCAGCCCAGCCCCAAGGCCAAGGCCACCAGCATGGCATGCCACGGCGAAGGCAGCCCAGCCAAAGCCAGCAGCATGCCATGCCAAGGCCAGCAGCATGCCATGCCACGGCCAAGGCAGGCCAGCCAAAGCCAGCAGCATGCCATGCCAAGGCCAAGGCCAGCAGCATGCCATGCCACGGCCAAGGCAGCCCAGCCAAAGCCAGCAGCATGCCAAGCCAAGGCCAAGGCCAGCAGCATGCCATGCCACGGCCAAGGCAGCCCAGCCAAAGCCAGCAGCATGCCATGCCAAGGCCTAGGCCAGCAGCATGCCATGCCACGGCCAAGGCAGGCAAGCCAAAGCCAGCAGCATGCCATGCCAAGGCCAAGGCCAGCAGCATGCCATGCCACGGCCAAGGCAGCCCAGCCAAAGCCAGCAGCATGCCATGCCAAGGCCTAGGCCAGCAGCATGCCATGCCACGGCCAAGGCAGGCCAGCCAAAGCCAGCAGCATGCCATGCCAAGGCCAAGGCCAGCAGCATGCCATGCCACGGCCAAGGCAGCCCAGCCAAAGCCAGCAGCATGCCATGCCAAGGCCTAGGCCAGCAGCATGCCATGCCACGGCCAAGGCAGGCAAGCCAAAGCCAGCAGCATGCCATGCCAAGGCCATGGCCAGCAGCATGCCATGCCACGGCCAAGGCAGCCCAGCCAAAGCCAGCAGCATGCCATGCCAAGGCCAAGGCCAGCAGCATGCCATGCCACGGCCAAGGCAGCCCAGCCAAAGCCAGCAGCATGCCATGCCAAGGCCTAGGCCAGCAGCATGCCATGCCACGGCCAAGGCAGGCCAGCCAAAGCCAGCAGCATGCCATGCCAAGGCCAAGGCCAGCAGCATGCCATGCCACGGCCAAGGCAGCCCAACCAAACCCAGCAGCATGCCATGCCAAGGCCTAGGCCAGCAGCATGCCATGCCACGGCCAAGGCAGGCCAGCCAAAGCCAGCAGCATGCCATGCCAAGGCCTAGGCCACCAGCATGCCATGCCACGGCCAAGGCAGCCCAGCCAAAGCCAGCAGCATGCCATGCCAAGGCCAAGGCCAGCAGCATGCCATGCCACGGCCAAGGCAGCCCAGCCAAAGCCAGCAGCATGCCATGCCAAGGCCTAGGCCAGCAGCATGCCATGCCACGGCCAAGGCAGGCAAGCCAAAGCCAGCAGCATGCCATGCCAAGGCCATGGCCAGCAGCATGCCATGCCACGGCCAAGGCAGCCCAGCCAAAGCCAGCAGCATGCCATGCCAAGGCCAAGGCCAGCAGCATGCCATGCCACGGCCAAGGCAGCCCAGCCAAAGCCAGCAGCATGCCAAGCCAAGGCCAAGGCCAGCAGCATGCCATGCCACGGCCAAGGCAGCCCAGCCAAAGCCAGCAGCATGCCATGCCAAGGCCTAGGCCAGCAGCATGCCATGCCACGGCCAAGGCAGGCAAGCCAAAGCCAGCAGCATGCCATGCCAAGGCCAAGGCCAGCAGCATGCCATGCCACGGCCAAGGCAGCCCAGCCAAAGCCAGCAGCATGCCATGCCAAGGCCTAGGCCAGCAGCATGCCATGCCACGGCCAAGGCAGGCCAGCCAAAGCCAGCAGCATGCCATGCCAAGGCCAAGGCCAGCAGCATGCCATGCCACGGCCAAGGCAGCCCAGCCAAAGCCAGCAGCATGCCATGCCAAGGCCTAGGCCAGCAGCATGCCATGCCACGGCCAAGGCAGGCAAGCCAAAGCCAGCAGCATGCCATGCCAAGGCCATGGCCAGCAGCATGCCATGCCACGGCCAAGGCAGCCCAGCCAAAGCCAGCAGCATGCCATGCCAAGGCCAAGGCCAGCAGCATGCCATGCCACGGCCAAGGCAGCCCAGCCAAAGCCAGCAGCATGCCATGCCAAGGCCTAGGCCAGCAGCATGCCATGCCACGGCCAAGGCAGGCCAGCCAAAGCCAGCAGCATGCCATGCCAAGGCCAAGGCCAGCAGCATGCCATGCCACGGCCAAGGCAGCCCAACCAAAGCCAGCAGCATGCCGTGCCAAGGCCTAGGCCAGCAGCATGCCATGCCACGGCCAAGGCAGGCCAGCCAAAGCCAGCAGCATGCCATGCCAAGGCCTAGGCCACCAGCATGCCATGCCACGGCCAAGGCAGCCCAGCCAAAGCCAGCAGCATGCCATGCCAAGGCCAAGGCCAGCAGCATGCCATGCCACGGCCAAGGCAGCCCAGCCAAAGCCAGCAGCATGCCATGCCAAGGCCTAGGCCAGCAGCATGCCATGCCACGGCCAAGGCAGGCAAGCCAAAGCCAGCAGCATGCCATGCCACGGCCAAGGCAGGCCAGCCAAAGCCAGCAGCATGCCATGCCAAGGCCTAGGCCACCAGCATGCCATGCCACGGCCAAGGCAGCCCAGCCAAAGCCAGCAGCATGCCATGCCAAGGCCTAGGCCACCAGCATGCCATGCCACGGCCAAGGCAGCCCAGCCAAAGCCAGCAGCATGCCATGCCAAGGCCAAGGCCAGCAGCATGCCATGCCACGGCCAAGGCAGCCCAGCCAAAGCCAGCAGCATGCCATGCCAAGGCCTAGGCCAGCAGCATGCCATGCCACGGCCAAGGCAGGCAAGCCAAAGCCAGCAGCATGCCATGCCAAGGCCATGGCCAGCAGCATGCCATGCCACGGCCAAGGCAGCCCAGCCAAAGCCAGCAGCATGCCATGCCAAGGCCAAGGCCAGCAGCATGCCATGCCACGGCCAAGGCAGCCCAGCCAAAGCCAGCAGCATGCCATGCCAAGGCCTAGGCCAGCAGCATGCCATGCCACGGCCAAGGCAGGCCAGCCAAAGCCAGCAGCATGCCATGCCAAGGCCAAGGCCAGCAGCATGCCATGCCACGGCCAAGGCAGCCCAACCAAAGCCAGCAGCATGCCATGCCAAGGCCTAGGCCAGCAGCATGCCATGCCACGGCCAAGGCAGGCCAGCCAAAGCCAGCAGCATGCCATGCCAAGGCCTAGGCCACCAGCATGCCATGCCACGGCCAAGGCAGCCCAGCCAAAGCCAGCAGCATGCCATGCCAAGGCCAAGGCCAGCAGCATGCCATGCCACGGCCAAGGCAGCCCAGCCAAAGCCAGCAGCATGCCATGCCAAGGCCTAGGCCAGCAGCATGCCATGCCACGGCCAAGGCAGGCCAGCCAAAGCCAGCAGCATGCCATGCCAAGGCCTAGGCCAGCAGCATGCCATGCCACGGCCAAGGCAGCCCAGCCAAAGCCAGCAGCATGCCATATCACGGCCAAGGGCAGCAGCATGCCATGCCACGGCCAAGGCAGCCCAGCCAAAGCCAGCAGCATGCCATGCCATGGCCTAGGCCAGCAGCATGCCATGCCACGGCCAAGGCAGGCCAGCCAAAGCCAGCAGCATGCCATGCCAAGGCCTAGGCCAGCAGCATGCCATGCCACGGCCAAGGCAGCCCAGCCAAAGCCAGCAGCATGCCATATCAAGGCCAAGGCCAGCAGCATGCCATGCCACGGCCAAGGCAGCCCAGCCAAAGCCAGCAGCATGCCATGCCATGGCCTAGGCCAGCAGCATGCCATGCCACGGCCAAGGCAGGCCAGCCAAAGCCAGCAGCATGCCATGCCAAGGCCTAGGCCAGCAGCATGCCATGCCACGGCCAAAACAGGCCAGCCAAAGCCAGCAGCATGCCATGCCAAGGCCTAGGCCAGCAGCATGCCATGCCACGGCCAAGGCAGGCCAGCCAAAGCCAGCAGCATGCCATGCCAAGGCCAAGGCCAGCAGCATGCCATGCCACGGCCAAGGCAGCCCAGCCAAAGCCAGCAGCATGCCATATCAAGGCCAAGGCCAGCAGCATGCCATGCCACGGCCAAGGCAGCCCAGCCAAAGCCAGCAGCATGCCATGCCATGCCTAGGCCAGCAGCATGCCATGCCACGGCCAAGGCAGGCCAGCCAAAGCCAGCAGCGTGCCATGCCAAGGCCAAGGCCAGCAGCATGCCATGCCACGGCCAAGGCAGCCCAACCAAAGCCAGCAGCATGCCATGCCAAGGCCTAGGCCAGCAGAATGCCATGCCACGGCCAAGGCAGGCCAGCCAAAGCCAGCAGCATGCCATGCCAAGGCCTAGGCCACCAGCATGCCATGCCACGGCCAAGGCAGCCCAGCCAAAGCCAGCAGCATGCCATGCCAAGGCCAAGGCCAGCAGCATGCCATGCCACGGCCAAGGCAGCCCAGCCAAAGCCAGCAGCATGCCATGCCAAGGCCTAGGCCAGCAGCATGCCATGCCACGGCCAAGGCAGGCCAGCCAAAGCCAGCAGCATGCCATGCCAAGGCCTAGGCCAGCAGCATGCCATGCCACGGCCAAGGCAGCCCAGCCAAAGCCAGCAGCATGCCATATCACGGCCAAGGGCAGCAGCATGCCATGCCACGGCCAAGGCAGCCCAGCCAAAGCCAGCAGCATGCCATGCCATGGCCTAGGCCAGCAGCATGCCATGCCACGGCCAAGGCAGGCCAGCCAAAGCCAGCAGCATGCCATGCCAAGGCCAAGGCCAGCAGCATGCCATGCCACGGCCAAGGCCAGCAGCATGCCATGCCACGGCCAAGGCAGGCCAGCCAAAGCCAGCAGCATGCCATGCCAAGGCCTAGGCCAGCAGCATGCCATGCCACGGCCAAGGCAGCCCAGCCAAAGCCAGCAGCATGCCATATCAAGGCCAAGGCCAGCAGCATGCCATGCCACGGCCAAGGCAGCCCAGCCAAAGCCAGCAGCATGCCATGCCATGGCCTAGGCCAGCAGCATGCCATGCCACGGCCAAGGCAGGCCAGCCAAAGCCAGCAGCATGCCATGCCAAGGCCTAGGCCAGCAGCATGCCATGCCACGGCCAAAACAGGCCAGCCAAAGCCAGCAGCATGCCATGCCAAGGCCTAGGCCAGCAGCATGCCATGCCACGGCCAAGGCAGGCCAGCCAAAGCCAGCAACATGCCATGCCAAGGCCAAGGCCAGCAGCATGCCATGCCACGGCCAAGGCAGCCCAGCCAAAGCCAGCAGCATGCCATATCAAGGCCAAGGCCAGCAGCATGCCATGCCACGGCCAAGGCAGCCCAGCCAAAGCCAGCAGCATGCCATGCCATGCCTAGGCCAGCAGCATGCCATGCCACGGCCAAGGCAGGCCAGCCAAAGCCAGCAGCATGCCATGCCAAGGCCTAGGCCAGCAGCATGCCATGCCACGGCCAAGGCAGGCCAGCCAAAGCCAGCAGCATGCCATGCCAAGGCCAAGGCCAGCAGCATGCCATGCCAAGGCCAAGGCCAGCAGCATGCCATGCCACGGCCAAGGCTGCCAGCCAAAGCCAGCAGCATGCCATGCCAAGGCCTAGGCCAGCAGCATACCATGCCAAGGCCTAGGCCAGCAGCATGCCATGCCACGGCCAAGGCAGCCCAGCCAAAGCCAGCAGCATGCCATGCCAAGGCCTAGGCCAGCAGCATGCCATGCCACGGCCAAGGCAGCCCAGCCAAAGCCAGCAGCATGCCATGCCAAGGCCAAGGCCAGCAGCATGCCATGCCACGGCCAAGGCAGCCCAGCCAAAGCCAGCAGCATGCCATGCCAAGGCCAAGGCCAGCAGCATGCCATGCCACGGCCAAGGCAGCCCAGCCAAAGCCAGCAGCATGCCATGCCAAGGCCTAGGCCAGCAGCATGCCATGCCACGGCCAAGGCAGGCCAGCCAAAGCCAACAACATGGCATGCCAAGGCCAAGGCCAGCAGCATGCCATGCCACGGCCAAGGCAGCCCAGCCAAAGCCAGCAGCATTGCATGCCAAGGCCTAGGCCAGCAGCATGCCATGCCACGGCCAAGGCAGGCCAGCCAAAGCCAGCAGCATGCCATGCCAAGGCCAAGGCCAGCAGCATGCCATGCCACGGCCAAGGCAGCCCAACCAAAGCCAGCAGCATGCCATGCCAAGGCTTAGGCCAGCAGCATGCCATGCCACGGCCAAGGCAGGCCAGCCAAAGCCAGCAGCATGCCATGCCAAGGCCTAGGCCACCAGCATGCCATGCCACGGCCAAGGCAGCCCAGCCAAAGCCAGCAGCATGCCATGCCAAGGCCAAGGCCAGCAGCATGCCATGCCACGGCCAAGGCAGCCCAGCCAAAGCCAGCAGCATGCCATGCGAAGGCCTAGGCCAGCAGCATGCCATGCCACGGCCAACGCAGGCCAGCCAAAGCCAGCAGCATGCCATGCCAAGGCCTAGGCCAGCAGCATGCCATGCCACGGCCAAGGCAGCCCAGCCAAAGCCAGCAGCATGCCATATCAAGGCCAAGGGCAGCAGCATGCCATGCCACGGCCAAGGCAGCCCAGCCAAAGCCAGCAGCATGCCATGCCATGGCCTAGGCCAGCAGCATGCCATGCCACGGCCAAGGCAGGCCAGCCAAAGCCAGCAGCATGCCATGCCAAGGCCAAGGCAGCCCAGCCAAAGCCAGCAGCATGCCATGCCAAGGCCTAGGCCAGCAGCATGCCATGCCACGGCCAAGGCAGCCCAGCCAAAGCCAGCAGCATGCCATATCAAGGCCAAGGGCAGCAGCATGCCATGCCACGGCCAAGGCAGCCCAGCCAAAGCCAGCAGCATGCCATGCCATGGCCTAGGCCAGCAGCATGCCATGCCACGGCCAAGGCAGGCCAGCCAAAGCCAGCAGCATGCCATGCCAAGGCCAAGGCAGCCCAGCCAAAGCCAGCAGCATGCCATGCCAAGGCCTAGGCCAGCAGCATGCCATGCCACGGCCAAGGCAGCCCAGCCAAAGCCAGCAGCATGCCATATCAAGGCCAAGGCCAGCAGCATGCCATGCCACGGCCAAGGCAGCCCAGCCAAAGCCAGCAGCATGCCATGCCATGCCTAGGCCAGCAGCATGCCATGCCACGGCCAAGGCAGGCCAGCCAAAGCCAGCAGCATGCCATGCCAAGGCCTAGGCCAGCAGCATGCCATGCCACGGCCAAGGCAGGCCAGCCAAAGCCAGCAGCATGCCATGCCAAGGCCAAGGCCAGCAGCATGCCATGCCACGGCCAAGGCAGGCCAGCCAAAGCCAGCAGCATGCCATGCCAAGGCCAAGGCCAGCAGCATGCCATGCCACGGCCAAGGCTGCCAGCCAAAGCCAGCAGGATGCCATGCCAAGGCCTAGGCCAGCAGCATGCCATGCCACGGCCAAGGCAGCCCAGCCAAAGCCAGCAGCATGCCATGCCAAGGCCTAGGCCAGCAGCATGCCATGCCACGGCCAAGGCAGCCCAGCCAAAGCCAGCAGCATGCCATGCCACGGCCAAGGCAGCCCAGCCAAAGCCAGCAGCATGCCATGCCAAGGCCAAGGCCAAGGCCAGCAGCATGCCATGCCACGGCCAAGGCCAAGGCCAAGGCAGCCCATCCGAAGCCAGCAACATTCCATGGCAAGGCCAACGCAGCCCAGCCAAAGCCGGCGGCATGCCATGCCAAGGCCAAGGCCAGCCGCATGTCTTGCCACGGCCTTGTCCCGCAGCGTGGCGTGCCTTGGCCTTGGGCTAGAACATCGCATGCCACGCCCTTGGCAAGCAATCCTGTCCCTCGTGTAATTGCCATTTGGTTTGGCTTTGACTTACGTATATGTTGCCCTGCGAAATGCTTGTCCCTCGGGTAATAGCCGGTTTGGTTGCCTTTGACTTGCGAACACGTTGCTAGTGCTTTCCCCAGTGGAAGCTTGTTGGGAAAAGTATGTCCCTCGGAAGTTGCCTGTTGCGTTTGTTATTTGCATTCGAGCTATCCGATGCTTGCTGGGTTTCTCTAAGAGTTTTTGCACGTTCGTCGGGCTTTTTAATTATTTATTTACTCATAAAAATTATAATAAAATAAATTAAAAATAAAAAAATAATTAAAAAAATTACTATAATTACTAGTGCCTCATCTTATAATTGTTGGAATTTTTCTAGAATTTTTTGAGTATTTTTAGTAATTTTTATTATTTTTTAAGTATTAAAATTGAAATAAATTAAAATAAAATATTCCGGTGGCCAAATATTTTTTTATAATTTTTTTTATGGTGTATTAAATTATTTCATACAACTTTCATGTTGAAAGTTTTGGCAAAAAACCATTACTTTTTAAAAAAACCCCATTATGACTCCTCGAACATGCTTGATGTTTCCTCCTGCCAGATTGAAAAGGGCTTAACAGGCTATTATAAGGGGGGGGCACCTCCCTTAAGGCTGGCCAGCATGGCCAGGCCACAGGCCACGCCTATGCCTAGGCGGGCGCTTGGCACATGCCATCGCTTGGCTTGTGGCATTGGCTTGTGGCATCGAAACTACATAGCCAAGCACGGGATGCGTCGAGTGGCGGCCCGCGGCGGTGGCGGTGGCACGTTGGCCTAGGGCAGCATGCCATGCCACAGCCTTGGCCAGCAACATGGCATGCCAAAGCCTTGGCCAGCAGCATGCCATGCCCTGGCCTTGGCAAGCATGTCATGCCACGGCCTTGGCCAGCAGCATGCCATGCCACGACCTTGGCCAGCAGCATGCCATGCCCCGGCCTTGGCCAGCATGTCATGCCACGGCCTTGGCCAGCAGCATGCCATGCCACAGCCTTGGCCAGCAGCATGCCATGCCACAGCCTTGGCCAGCAACATGGCATGCCAAAGCCTTGGCCAGCAGCACGCCATGCCCCGGCCTTGGCAACCTTGCCAAGCCACGGCCATGGCCAGCAGCGTGCTATGCCCCGGCCTTGGCCAGCAGCGTGCCATGCCACGACCTTGGCCAGCAGCTTGCCATGCCCCGGCCTTGGCCAGCATGTCATGCCACGGCCTTGGCCAGCAGCATGCCATGCCACGGCCTTGGCCAGCAACATGGCATGCCGCGGCCTTGG
>NW_028129474.1:16672500-16687500 GCF_055761805.1 Camellia sinensis
CCACGGCCTCGGCCCGCATGCCTTGCCACGGCGTCGCCCAACATGCCATGCCACGGCCTCGGCCCGCATGCCTTGCCACGGCCTCGGCCGCGCATGCCATGCCACCGCGTTGCCCGGCATGCCATGCCTTGGCCTCGGTCAACATGCCATGCCACGGCCTCGGCCTCGGCCCGCATGCCTTGCTACGGCGTCGCCCAACATGCAGTGCCACGGCCTCGGCCCGCATGCCATGCCACGGCCTCGGCCCGCATGCCTTGCCACGGCGTCGCCCAACATGCCATGCCACGGCCTCGGCTAGCATGCCATGCCACGGCCTCGGCCCGCATGCCTTGCCAAGGCGTTGCCCAACATGCCATGCCATGCCACGGCCTCGGCCCGCATGTCTTGCCAAGGCGTTGCCCAACATGCCATGCCACGGCCTCGGCCCGCATGCCTTGCCACGGCGTTGCCCAGCATGCCATGCCACCGCGTTGCCCGGCATGCCATGCCTTAGCCTTGGCCAGCATGGCATGCCACGGCCTCGGCCATCATGCCATGCCACGGCCTCGGCCCGCATGCCTTGCCACGGCGTTGCCCAACATGCCATGCCACGGCCTCGGCCCGCATGCCATGCCATGCCATGCCTTGGCCTTGGCCAGCATGACATGCCACGGCCTCGGCCCGCATGCCTTGCTACGGCGTCGCCCAACAAGCCATGCCACGGCCTCGGCCCGCATGACATGCCACGGCCTCGGACCGCATGCCTTGCTACGGCGTCGCCCAACATGCCATGCCACGGCCTCGGCCCGCATGACATGCCACGGCCTCGGCCATCATGCCATGCCACGGCCTCGGCCCGCATGCCTTGCCACGGCGTTGCCCAACATGCCATGCCACGGCCTCGGCCCGCATGCCATGCCATGCCACGGCCACGGCCCGCATGCCATGCCACGGCCACGGCCTCGGCCCGCATGCCTTGCTACGGCGTCGCCCAACATGCCATGCCACGGCCTCGGCCCGCATGCCGTGCCACGGCCTCGGCCCGCATGCCATGCCATGCCACGGCCCGCATGTCTTGCCACGGCGTTGCCAAACATGCCATGCCACGGCCTCGGCCCGCATGCCTTGCGACGGCGTCGCCCAACATGCCATGCCACGGCCACGGCCCGCATGCCATGCCACGGCCTCGGCCCGCATGCCATGCCACGGCCTCGGCCCGCATGCCTTGCTGCGGCGTTGCCCAACATGCCATGCCACGGCCTCGGCCCGCATGCCTTGCCACCGCGTTGCCCAGCATGCCATGCCACCGCGTTGCCCGGCGTGCCATGCCTTAGCCTTGGCCAACATGTCGAGCCACGGCCTCGGCCCGCATGCCATGCCATGCCACAGCCCGCATGTCTTGCCACGGCGTTGCCAAACATGCCATGCCACGGCCTCGGCCCGCATGACGTGCCACGGCCTCGGCCCGCATGCCATGCCACGGCCTCGGCCCGCATGACATGCCACGGCCTCGGCCCGCATGCCTTGCCACGACGCCGCCCAACTTGCCATGCCACGGCCTCGGCCCGCATGCCATGCCACGGCCTCGGCCCGCATGAAATGCCACGGCCTCGGCCCGCATGCCTTGCTACGGCGTCGCCCAACATGCCATGCCACGGCCTCGGCCCGCATGCCATGCCACGGCCTCGGCCCGCATGACATGCCACGGCCTCGGACCGCATGCCTTGCTACGGCGTCGCCCAACATGCCATGCCACGGCCTCGGCCCGCATGCCACGGCACGGCCTCGGCCCGCATGCCTTGCTACGGCGTCGCCCAACATGCCATGCCACGGCCTCGGCCCGCATGCCATGCCACGGCCTCGGCCCGCATGACATGCCACGGCCTCGGACCGCATGCCTTGCTACGGCGTCGCCCAACATGCCATGCCACGGCCTCGGCCCGCATGCCACGGCACGGCCTCGGCCCGCATGCCTTGCTACGGCGTCGCCCAACATGCCATGCCACGGCCTCGGCCCGCATGCCATGCCACGGCCTCGGCCCGCATGACATGCCACGGCCTCGCACCGCATGCCTTGCTACGGCGTCGCCCAACATGCCATGCCACGGCCTCGGCCCGCATGCCATGCCACGGCCTCGGCCCGCATGCCATGCCACGGCCTCGGCCCGCATGCCATGCCACGGCCTCGGCCCGCATGCCTTGCTGCGGCGTTGCCCAACATGCCATGCCACGGCCTCGGCCCGCATGCCTTGCCACCGCGTTGCCCAGCATGCCATGCCACCGCGTTGCCCGGCGTGCCATGCCTTAGCCTTGGCCAACATGTCGAGCCACGGCCTCGGCCCGCATGCCATGCCATGCCACGGCCCGCATGTCTTGCCACGGCGTGGCCAAACATGCCATGCCACGGCCTCGGCCCGCATGACGTGCCACGGCCTCGGCCCGCATGACATGCCACGGCCTCGGCCCGCATGCCTTGCTACGGCGTCGCCCAACATGCCATGCCACGGCCTCGGCCCGCATGCCATGCCACGGCCTCGGCCCGCATGACATGCCACGGCCTCGGACCGCATGCCTTGCTACGGCGTCGCCCAACATGCCATGCCACGGCCTCGGCCCGCATGCCACGGCACGGCCTCGGCCCGCATGCCTTGCTACGGCGTCGCCCAACATGCCATGCCACGGCCTCGGCCCGCATGCCATGCCACGGCCTCGGCCCGCATGACGTGCCACGGCCTCGGACCGCATGCCTTGCTACGGCGTCGCCCAACATGCCTTGCCACGGCCTCGGCCCGCATGCCATGCCACGGCCTCGGCCCGCATGCCTTGCCACGACGTCGCCCAACTTGCCATGCCACGGCCTCGGCCCGCATGCCATGCCACGGCCTCGGCGCGCATGACATGCCACGGCCTCGGCCCGCATGCCATGCTACGGCGTCGCCCAACATGCCATGCCACGGCCTCGGCCCGCATGCCATGCCACGGCCTCGGCCCGCATGCCATGCCACGGCCTCGGCCCGCATGACAGGCCACGGCCTCGGACCGCATGCCTTGCTACGGCGTCGCCCAACATGCCATGCCACGGCCTCGGCCCGCATGCCATGCCACGGCCTCGGCCCGCATGCCACGGCACGGCCTCGGCCCGCATGCCTTGCTACGGCGTCGCCCAACATGCCATGCCACGGCCTCGGCCCGCATGCCATGCCACGGCCTCGGCCCGCATGACATGCCACGGCCTCGGACCGCATGCCTTGCTACGGCGTCGCCCAACATGCCATGCCACAGCCTCGGCCCGCATGCCGTGCCACGGCCTCGGCCTCGGCCCGCATGCCTTGCTACGACGTTGGCCAACATGCCATGCCACGGCCCCGGCCCGCATGCCATGCCACCGCGTTGCCCGGCGTGCCATGCCTTAGCCTTGGCCAACATGTCGTGCCACGGCCTCGGCCCGCATGCCATGCCATGCCACGGCCCTCATGTCTTGCCACGGCGTTGCCAAACATGCCATGCCACGGCCTCGGCCCGCATGCCTTGCTACGTCGTCGCCCAACATGCCATGACATGCCACGGCCTCGGCCCGCATGCCTTGCTACGGCGTCGCCCAACATGCCATGCCACGGCCTCGGCCCGCATGCCATGCCACGGCCTCGGCCCGCATGCCTTGCGACGGCGTCGCCCAACATGCCATGCCACGGCCTCTGCCCGCATGCCATGCCACGGCCTCGGCCCGCGTGACATGCCACGGCCTCGGCCCGCATGCCTTGCCACGACGTCGCCCAACTTGCCATGCCACGGCCTCGGCCCGCATGCCATGCCACGGCCTCGGCTCGCATGACATGCCACGGCCTCGGCCCGCATGCCTTGCTACGGCGTCGTCCAACATGCCATGCCACGGCCTCGGCCCGCATGCCATGCCATGGCCTCGGCCCGCATGACATGCCACGGCCTCGGACCGCATGCCTTGCTACGGCGTCGCCCAACATGCCATGCCACGGCCCCGGCCCGCATGCCTTGCCACCGCGTTGCCCGGCGTGCCATGCCACCGCGTTGCCCGGCGTGCCATGCCTTAGCCTTGGCCAACATGTCGTGCCACGGCCTCGGCCCGCATGCCATGCCATGCCACGGCCCGCATGTCTTGCCACGGCGTTGCCAAACATGCCATGCCACGGCCTCGGCCCGCATGCCTTGCCACGGCCTCGGCCAACATGCCATGCCACGGCCTCGGCCCGCATGCCATGCCACGGCCTCGGCCCGCATGACATGCCACGGCCTCGGCCCGCATGCCTTGCTACGGCGTCGCCCAACATGCCATGCCACGGCCTCGGCCCGCATGCCATGCCACGGCCTCGGCCCGCATGCCCTTCTACGGCGTTGCCCAACATGCCATGCCACGGCCTCGGCCCGCATGCCTTGCCACCGCGTTGCCCAGCATGCCATGCCACCGCGTTGCCCGGCGTGCCATGCCTTAGCCTTGGCCAACATGTCGTGCCACGGCCTCGGCCCGCATGCCATGCCACGGCCTCGGCCCGCATGTCTTGCCACGGCGTTGCCCAACATGCCATGCCACGGCCTCGGCCCCCATGCCTTGCCACCGCGCTGCCCAGCATGCCAATGCACCGCGTTGCCCGGCGTGCCATGCCTTAGCCTTGGCCAACATGCCACGCCACGGCCTCGGCCCGCATGGCTTGCCAGGGCGTTGCCCAACATGCCATGCCACGGCCTCGGCCCGCATGTCTTGCCACGGCGTTGCCCAACATGCCATGCCATGCCACGCCACGGCCTCGGCCCGCATGCCATGCCACGGCCTCGGCCCGCATGCCATGCCATGCCACGGCCTCGGCCCGCATGCCATGCCACGGCCTCGGCCAGCATGCCATGCCAAGGCCTCGGCCCGCATGCCTTGCCACGGCGTTGCCCAGCATGCCATGCCACCGCGTTGCCCAGCGGGCCGTGCCGCGGCCTCGGCCCGCATGCCTTGCGACTGCCTTGGCCAGCGTGCCATGCCACAGCGTGCCATGCCTTAGCCTTGGCCTACATGCCATGCCACTGCCTTGGCCAGCATGTCGTGCCACCGCCACGGCCAGCATGCCATGCCGGTCCGTTGCCCAGCATGCCACGGCCGTGGCGGCATGGCAAGCCACGGCCTCGGCCAGCATGCCATGCCACGGCCTCGGCCAGCATGCCATGGCACTGTCTTGGTCAGCATGCCATGCCATGGCACCGCCTTGTCCAGCACGCCGTGCCGCAGCGTTGGCCAGCATGCCTTGGCCGGCATGCCATGCCAATGCCTTGGGCCAACATGGCGTGCCACGGGCTGGGCCATGCCGGTCCGTTGCCCGGCATGCCACGGCCGTGGCGGCATGGCAAGCCACGGCCTCGGCCAGCATGCCATGCCCCGGCCTCGCCCAGCATGCCATGGCACGGTCTTGGTCAGCATGCCATGCCATGGCACCGCCTTGTGCAGCGTTGGCCAGCATGCCTTGGCCGGCATGCCATGCCAATGCCTTGGGCCAACATGGCGTGCCACGGGCTGGGCGAGCACGGCATGCCACGGGCTGGGCGAGCATGCCACGCCACGGCCTTGGCTAGCAGCAAGGCATGCCACGGCCTCGGCGAGCATGCCATGCCATGCCAAGGCCAAGGCCAAAGCCAAGGCCAAGGCAGTGGGCAAGGCCAAGTCCCTGTGCAAGGCATGGCCAAGGCCAAGGCAAAGGCCAAGGCCGCGGGCAAAGGCCAAGGCCAAGGCCAAGGCCATGGCGTGCCACCGCCTCGATCGATCTTTTTGAACATGATTCTTTTATAATCTTACCCAAACCGTGCAACACAATTAAAAATGCACTACAATCAATTTTAAATGTCATTCCCTATTTTTTTGCAATTTTTCTGGAGCTTTTCGAATTTTTAAAGCCCTTATTTGGCATAAAAAAATCAAAATAAAATAAAAAAAATGAAAAAAATAATTTAATAATTTCTATAATTACTAGTGAATCATCCTTTAATTATGGGAATTTTTCCATAATTTTTTGACTATTTTTATTAATTTTTATTATTTTTTAAGTATTAATATCGAAATAAATTAAAATAAAATATTTTCTGTAAAAAAATATTTTTTTTAATTTTTTTTATGGTGTATTAAATTATTTCCTACAACTTTCATGTTGAAAGTTTTGGCAAAAAACCATTACTTTTTAAAAAAACTCCATTATGACTCCTCGAACATGCTTCATGTTTCCTCCTGCCAGATTGAAAAGGGCTTAACAGGCTATTATAAGGGGGGGGCACCTCCCTTGCCCAGGGAAGGCAGTGGCAGGTACGCCCCATGTTGGGCGCGGCCTGGGCTGCGGCCTTGGGTTACATGCACTGCGGCTCGACCGCGGCCTGGGCTGCGGCCTGGGGCGGCTCGGCCGCGGCCTTGGGCGGCCTGGACCGCGGCCTTGGGCGGCCTTGCGCGGCCTGGGCGCGGCCTTGGGCGGCCTGGGCGCGGCCTTGCGCGGCCTGGGCGCGGCCTTGGGCAGCATGGCGTGGCATGCGCGCGGGCGTGGGCGGCCTGGCATGCGCGCGGCATGGGCAGCACGGCATGGCATGCGCACGGCCTGGGCGGCCTGGCATGCAGCCGGCCTGGCATGCCCGCGGCGTGGGCAGCACGGCATGGCATGCGCACGGCCTGGGCGGCCTGGCATGCAGCCGGCCTGGCATGCCCGCGGCGTGGGCAGCACGGCATGGCATGCGCACGGCCTGGGCGGCCTGGCATGCAGCCGGCCTGGGCAGCACGGCATGGCATGCGCACGGCCTGGGCGGCCTGGCATGCCCGCGGCGTGGGCAGCGTGGCCTGTGCGAATACCGCGCGCGTGGTCTTTTGACCACGGTGCGCGTGTTGCGCGCATGGTCGCGCACGCCTTTGCACGCCTTCGCACGCAACGCACGTCTAGTGATAAGAACCGCAGCCAAGGCAGCCCAGCCCCAAGGCCAAGGCCACCAGCATGGCATGCCACGGCGAAGGCAGCCCAGCCAAAGCCAGCAGCATGCCATGCCAAGGCCAGCAGCATGCCATGCCACGGCCAAGGCAGGCCAGCCAAAGCCAGCAGCATGCCATGCCAAGGCCAAGGCCAGCAGCATGCCATGCCACGGCCAAGGCAGCCCAGCCAAAGCCAGCAGCATGCCAAGCCAAGGCCAAGGCCAGCAGCATGCCATGCCACGGCCAAGGCAGCCCAGCCAAAGCCAGCAGCATGCCATGCCAAGGCCTAGGCCAGCAGCATGCCATGCCACGGCCAAGGCAGGCAAGCCAAAGCCAGCAGCATGCCATGCCAAGGCCAAGGCCAGCAGCATGCCATGCCACGGCCAAGGCAGCCCAGCCAAAGCCAGCAGCATGCCATGCCAAGGCCTAGGCCAGCAGCATGCCATGCCACGGCCAAGGCAGGCCAGCCAAAGCCAGCAGCATGCCATGCCAAGGCCAAGGCCAGCAGCATGCCATGCCACGGCCAAGGCAGCCCAGCCAAAGCCAGCAGCATGCCATGCCAAGGCCTAGGCCAGCAGCATGCCATGCCACGGCCAAGGCAGGCAAGCCAAAGCCAGCAGCATGCCATGCCAAGGCCATGGCCAGCAGCATGCCATGCCACGGCCAAGGCAGCCCAGCCAAAGCCAGCAGCATGCCATGCCAAGGCCAAGGCCAGCAGCATGCCATGCCACGGCCAAGGCAGCCCAGCCAAAGCCAGCAGCATGCCATGCCAAGGCCTAGGCCAGCAGCATGCCATGCCACGGCCAAGGCAGGCCAGCCAAAGCCAGCAGCATGCCATGCCAAGGCCAAGGCCAGCAGCATGCCATGCCACGGCCAAGGCAGCCCAACCAAAGCCAGCAGCATGCCATGCCAAGGCCTAGGCCAGCAGCATGCCATGCCACGGCCAAGGCAGGCCAGCCAAAGCCAGCAGCATGCCATGCCAAGGCCTAGGCCACCAGCATGCCATGCCACGGCCAAGGCAGCCCAGCCAAAGCCAGCAGCATGCCATGCCAAGGCCAAGGCCAGCAGCATGCCATGCCACGGCCAAGGCAGCCCAGCCAAAGCCAGCAGCATGCCATGCCAAGGCCTAGGCCAGCAGCATGCCATGCCACGGCCAAGGCAGGCAAGCCAAAGCCAGCAGCATGCCATGCCAAGGCCATGGCCAGCAGCATGCCATGCCACGGCCAAGGCAGCCCAGCCAAAGCCAGCAGCATGCCATGCCAAGGCCAAGGCCAGCAGCATGCCATGCCACGGCCAAGGCAGCCCAGCCAAAGCCAGCAGCATGCCAAGCCAAGGCCAAGGCCAGCAGCATGCCATGCCACGGCCAAGGCAGCCCAGCCAAAGCCAGCAGCATGCCATGCCAAGGCCTAGGCCAGCAGCATGCCATGCCACGGCCAAGGCAGGCAAGCCAAAGCCAGCAGCATGCCATGCCAAGGCCAAGGCCAGCAGCATGCCATGCCACGGCCAAGGCAGCCCAGCCAAAGCCAGCAGCATGCCATGCCAAGGCCTAGGCCAGCAGCATGCCATGCCACGGCCAAGGCAGGCAAGCCAAAGCCAGCAGCATGCCATGCCAAGGCCATGGCCAGCAGCATGCCATGTCACGGCCAAGGCAGCCCAGCCAAAGCCAGCAGCATGCCATGCCAAGGCCAAGGCCAGCAGCATGCCATGCCACGGCCAAGGCAGCCCAGCCAAAGCCAGCAGCATGCCATGCCAAGGCCTAGGCCAGCAGCATGCCATGCCACGGCCAAGGCAGGCCAGCCAAAGCCAGCAGCATGCCATGCCAAGGCCAAGGCCAGCAGCATGCCATGCCACGGCCAAGGCAGCCCAACCAAAGCCAGCAGCATGCCATGCCAAGGCCTAGGCCAGCAGCATGCCATGCCACGGCCAAGGCAGGCCAGCCAAAGCCAGCAGCATGCCATGCCAAGGCCTAGGCCACCAGCATGCCATGCCACGGCCAAGGCAGCCCAGCCAAAGCCAGCAGCATGCCATGCCAAGGCCAAGGCCAGCAGCATGCCATGCCACGGCCAAGGCAGCCCAGCCAAAGCCAGCAGCATGCCATGCCAAGGCCTAGGCCAGCAGCATGCCATGCCACGGCCAAGGCAGGCCAGCCAAAGCCAGCAGCATGCCATGCCAAGGCCTAGGCCAGCAGCATGCCATGCCACGGCCAAGGCAGCCCAGCCAAAGCCAGCAGCATGCCATATCACGGCCAAGGGCAGCAGCATGCCATGCCACGGCCAAGGCAGCCCAGCCAAAGCCAGCAGCATGCCATGCCATGGCCTAGGCCAGCAGCATGCCATGCCACGGCCAAGGCAGGCCAGCCAAAGCCAGCAGCATGCCATGCCAAGGCCAAGGCCAGCAGCATGCCATGCCACGGCCAAGGCAGGCCAGCCAAAGCCAGCAGCATGCCATGCCAAGGCCTAGGCCAGCAGCATGCCATGCCACGGCCAAGGCAGCCCAGCCAAAGCCAGCAGCATGCCATATCAAGGCCAAGGCCAGCAGCATGCCATGCCACGGCCAAGGCAGCCCAGCCAAAGCCAGCAGCATGCCATGCCATGGCCTAGGCCAGCAGCATGCCATGCCACGGCCAAGGCAGGCCAGCCAAAGCCAGCAGCATGCCATGCCAAGGCCTAGGCCAGCAGCATGCCATGCCACGGCCAAAACAGGCCAGCCAAAGCCAGCAGCATGCCATGCCAAGGCCTAGGCCAGCAGCATGCCATGCCACGGCCAAGGCAGGCCAGCCAAAGCCAGCAGCATGCCATGCCAAGGCCAAGGCCAGCAGCATGCCATGCCACGGCCAAGGCAGCCCAGCCAAAGCCAGCAGCATGCCATATCAAGGCCAAGGCCAGCAGCATGCCATGCCACGGCCAAGGCAGCCCAGCCAAAGCCAGCAGCATGCCATGCCATGCCTAGGCCAGCAGCATGCCATGCCACGGCCAAGGCAGGCCAGCCAAAGCCAGCAGCATGCCATGCCAAGGCCTAGGCCAGCAGCATGCCATGCCACGGCCAAGGCAGGCCAGCCAAAGCCAGCAGCATGCCATGCCAAGGCCAAGGCCAGCAGCATGCCATGCCAAGGCCAAGGCCAGCAGCATGCCATGCCACGGCCAAGGCTGCCAGCCAAAGCCAGCAGCATGCCATGCCAAGGCCTAGGCCAGCAGCATACCATGCCAAGGCCTAGGCCAGCAGCATGCCATGCCACGGCCAAGGCAGCCCAGCCAAAGCCAGCAGCATGCCATGCCAAGGCCTAGGCCAGCAGCATGCCATGCCACGGCCAAGGCAGCCCAGCCAAAGCCAGCAGCATGCCATGCCAAGGCCAAGGCCAGCAGCATGCCATGCCACGGCCAAGGCAGCCCAGCCAAAGCCAGCAGCATGCCATGCCAAGGCCAAGGCCAGCAGCATGCCATGCCACGGCCAAGGCAGCCCAGCCAAAGCCAGCAGCATGCCATGCCAAGGCCTAGGCCAGCAGCATGCCATGCCACGGCCAAGGCAGGCCAGCCAAAGCCAACAACATGGCATGCCAAGGCCAAGGCCAGCAGCATGCCATGCCACGGCCAAGGCAGCCCAGCCAAAGCCAGCAGCATTGCATGCCAAGGCCTAGGCCAGCAGCATGCCATGCCACGGCCAAGGCAGGCCAGCCAAAGCCAGCAGCATGCCATGCCAAGGCCAAGGCCAGCAGCATGCCATGCCACGGCCAAGGCAGCCCAACCAAAGCCAGCAGCATGCCATGCCAAGGCTTAGGCCAGCAGCATGCCATGCCACGGCCAAGGCAGGCCAGCCAAAGCCAGCAGCATGCCATGCCAAGGCCTAGGCCACCAGCATGCCATGCCACGGCCAAGGCAGCCCAGCCAAAGCCAGCAGCATGCCATGCCAAGGCCAAGGCCAGCAGCATGCCATGCCACGGCTAAGGCAGCCCAGCCAAAGCCAGCAGCATGCCATGCGAAGGCCTAGGCCAGCAGCATGCCATGCCACGGCCAACGCAGGCCAGCCAAAGCCAGCAGCATGCCATGCCAAGGCCTAGGCCAGCAGCATGCCATGCCACGGCCAAGGCAGCCCAGCCAAAGCCAGCAGCATGCCATATCAAGGCCAAGGGCAGCAGCATGCCATGCCACGGCCAAGGCAGCCCAGCCAAAGCCAGCAGCATGCCATGCCATGGCCTAGGCCAGCAGCATGCCATGCCACGGCCAAGGCAGGCCAGCCAAAGCCAGCAGCATGCCATGCCAAGGCCAAGGCAGCCCAGCCAAAGCCAGCAGCATGCCATGCCAAGGCCTAGGCCAGCAGCATGCCATGCCACGGCCAAGGCAGCCCAGCCAAAGCCAGCAGCATGCCATATCAAGGCCAAGGCCAGCAGCATTCCATGCCACGGCCAAGGCAGCCCAGCCAAAGCCAGCAGCATGCCATGCCATGGCCTAGGCCAGCAGCATGCCATGCCACGGCCAAGGCAGGCCAACCAAAGCCAGCAGCATGCCATGCCAAGGCCAAGGCAGCCCAGCCAAAGCCAGCAGCATGCCATGCCAAGGCCTAGGCCAGCAGCATGCCATGCCACGGCCAAGGCAGCCCAGCCAAAGCCAGCAGCATGCCATATCAAGGCCAAGGCCAGCAGCATGCCATGCCACGGCCAAGGCAGCCCAGCCAAAGCCAGCAGCATGCCATGCCATGCCTAGGCCAGCAGCATGCCATGCCACGGCCAAGGCAGGCCAGCCAAAGCCAGCAGCATGCCATGCCAAGGCCTAGGCCAGCAGCATGCCATGCCACGGCCAAGGCAGGCCAGCCAAAGCCAGCAGCATGCCATGCCAAGGCCAAGGCCAGCAGCATGCCATGCCACGGCCAAGGCAGGCCAGCCAAAGCCAGCAGCATGCCATGCCAAGGCCAAGGCCAGCAGCATGCCATGCCACGGCCAAGGCTGCCAGCCAAAGCCAGCAGGATGCCATGCCAAGGCCTAGGCCAGCAGCATGCCATGCCACGGCCAAGGCAGCCCAGCCAAAGCCAGCAGCATGCCATGCCAAGGCCTAGGCCAGCAGCATGCCATGCCACGGCCAAGGCAGCCCAGCCAAAGCCAGCAGCATGCCATGCCACGGCCAAGGCAGCCCAGCCAAAGCCAGCAGCATGCCATGCCAAGGCCAAGGCCAAGGCCAGCAGCATGCCATGCCACGGCCAAGGCAGCCCATCCGAAGCCAGCAACATTCCATGGCAAGGCCAACGCAGCCCAGCCAAAGCCGGCGGCATGCCATGCCAAGGCCAAGGCCAGCCGCATGTCTTGCCACGGCCTTGTCCCGCAGCGTGGCGTGCCTTGGCCTTGGGCTAGAACATCGCATGCCACGCCCTTGGCAAGCAATCCTGTCCCTCGTGTAATTGCCATTTGGTTTGGCTTTGACTTACGTATATGTTGCCCTGCGAAATGCTTGTCCCTCGGGTAATAGCCGGTTTGGTTGCCTTTGACTTGCGAACACGTTGCTAGTGCTTTCCCCAGTGGAAGCTTGTTGGGAAAAGTATGTCCCTCGGAAGTTGCCTGTTGCGTTTGTTATTTGCATTCGAGCTATCCGATGCTTGCTGGGTTTCTCTAAGAGTTTTTGCACGTTCGTCGGGCTTTTTAATTATTTATTTACTCATAAAAATTATAATAAAATAAATTAAAAATAAAAAAATAATTAAAAAAATTACTATAATTACTAGTGCCTCATCTTATAATTGTTGGAATTTTTCTAGAATTTTTTGAGTATTTTTAGTAATTTTTATTATTTTTTAAGTATTAAAATTGAAATAAATTAAAATAAAATATTCCGGTGGCCAAATATTTTTTTATAATTTTTTTTATGGTGTATTAAATTATTTCATACAACTTTCATGTTGAAAGTTTTGGCAAAAAACCATTACTTTTTAAAAAAACCCCATTATGACTCCTCGAACATGCTTGATGTTTCCTCCTGCCAGATTGAAAAGGGCTTAACAGGCTATTATAAGGGGGGGGCACCTCCCTTAAGGCTGGCCAGCATGGCCAGGCCACAGGCCACGCCTATGCCTAGGCGGGCGCTTGGCACATGCCATCGCTTGGCTTGTGGCATTGGCTTGTGGCATCGAAACTACATAGCCAAGCACGGGATGCGTCGAGTGGCGGCCCGCGGCGGTGGCGGTGGCACGTTGGCCTAGGGCAGCATGCCATGCCACAGCCTTGGCCAGCAACATGGCATGCCAAAGCCTTGGCCAGCAGCATGCCATGCCCTGGCCTTGGCAAGCATGTCATGCCACGGCCTTGGCCAGCAGCATGCCATGCCACGACCTTGGCCAGCAGCATGCCATGCCCCGGCCTTGGCCAGCATGTCATGCCACGGCCTTGGCCAGCAGCATGCCATGCCACAGCCTTGGCCAGCAGCATGCCATGCCACAGCCTTGGCCAGCAACATGGCATGCCAAAGCCTTGGCCAGCAGCACGCCATGCCCCGGCCTTGGCAACCTTGCCAAGCCACGGCCATGGCCAGCAGCGTGCTATGCCCCGGCCTTGGCCAGCAGCGTGCCATGCCACGACCTTGGCCAGCAGCTTGCCATGCCCCGGCCTTGGCCAGCATGTCATGCCACGGCCTTGGCCAGCAGCATGCCATGCCACGGCCTTGGCCAGCAACATGGCATGCCGCGGCCTTGGCCGGCAGCATGCCATGCCGCGGCCTTGGCCGGCAGCATGGCAAGCCCAAGCCTTGGTCAGCAGCAGCATGCCATGCCAACGCCTTGGCCAGCAGCATGCCTTGCCACGGCCTCGGCCATCAGCATGCCTTGCCACGGCCTCGGCCATCAGCATGCCTTGCCACGGCCTTGTCCAGCAGCATGGCATGCCCGGCCTTGGCCAGCAGCATGTCATGCCACGGCCTTGGCAAGCATGCCAAGCCACGGCCTTGGCAAGCATGCCAAGCCACGGCCTTGGCAAGCATGCCATGTCCCTCGGGTAATTGTACAAGTTGCCTTGCGAAATGCATGTCCCTCGGTTAAATTGCCATTTGGTTGGCTTTGGCGTGCGAACGAGTTGCCTGTGCTTTCCTTGTGGAAGCTTGTTGCGAGAAGTATGTCCCTCGAAAGTTGCCTGTTGCGTTTGTTATTTGCATTCGCGCTAACCGGTGCTTGCTCGGCCTCTCTAAATGTTTTCGCGCGTTCGTCGGGCTTCTTGGTCCTTCGGGGGGTGATTCGTTTTGGGGGGCTGGTGCACAGTGTACGTCGTGGCGCGTGAGTTGTGTTCGGTTTGTGCGAGTTGGACGGATCCCTGCCTGTGCAGCGAACTCCACTGGTGCATTCCTCCATGTCCCTCGGGTTGTCTTCGACTCGCCTTCGGGTTGCTTGCGCTTCCCTAGTGGAAGGTGCCTTGCGAAAAGCGTGTCCCTCGGGTAATTGCCATTTGGTTGGCTTTGACGTTCGAACGAGTTGCCTATGCTTTCCTAGTGGAAGCTTGTTGCGAAAAGTATGTCCCTCGAAATTTGCCTGTTGCGTTTGTTATTTGCATTCGCGCTAACCGGTGCTTGCTCGGCCTCTCTAAATGTTTTCGCGCGTTCGTCGGGCTTCTTAGTCCTTCGGGGGGTGATTCGTTTTGGGGGGCTGGTGCACAGTGTACGTCGTGGCGCGTGAGTTGTGTTCGGTTTGTGCGAGTTGGACGGATCCCTGCATGTGCAGCGAACTCCACTGGTGCATTCCTCCATGTCCCTCGGGTTGTCTTCGACTCGCCTTCGGGTTGCCTGCGCTTCCCTAGTGGAAGGTGCCTTGCGAAAAGCGTGTCCCTCGGGTAATTGCCATTTGGTTGGCTTTGACGTTCGAACGAGTTGCCTATGCTTTCCTAGTGGAAGCTTGTTGCGAAAAGTATGTCCCTCGAAAGTTGCCTGTTGCGCTTGTTACTTTCATTCGCGCTAACCGGTGCTTGCTCGGCCTCTCTAAATGTTTTCGCGCGTTCGTCGGGCTTCTTAGTCCTTCGGGGGGTGATTCGTTTTGGGGGGCTGGTGCACAGTGTACGTCGTGGCGCGTGAGTTGTGTTCGGTTTGTGCGAGTTGGACGGATCCCTGCCT
>NW_028129474.1:16697500-16712500 GCF_055761805.1 Camellia sinensis
CTTGCCACGGCATTGCCAAACATGCCATGCCACGGCCTCGGCCCGCATGACGTGCCACGGCCTCGGCCCGCATGCCGTGCCACGGCCTCGGCCCGCATGACATGCCACGGCCTCGGCCCGCATGCCTTGCCACGACGCCGCCCAACTTGCCATGCCACGGCCTCGGCCCGCATGCCCTGCCACGGCCTCGGCCCGCATGACATGCCACGGCCTCGGCCCGCATGCCTTGCTACGGCGTCGCCCAACATGCCATGCCACGGCCTCGGCCCGCATGCCATGCCACGGCCTCGGCCCGCATGACATGCCACGGCCTCGGACCGCATGCCTTGCTACGGCGTCGCCCAACATGCCATGCCACGGGCTCGGCCCGCATGCCACGGCACGGCCTCGGCCCGCATGCCTTGCTACGGCGTCGCCCAACATGCCATGCCACGGCCTCGGCCCGCATGCCATGCCACGGCCTCGGCCCGCATGACATGCCACGGCCTCGGACCGCATGCCTTGCTACGGCGTCGCCCAACATGCCATGCCACGGCCTCGGCCCGCATGCCACGGCACGGCCTCGGCCCGCATGCCTTGCTACGGCGTCGCCCAACATGCCATGCCACGGCCTCGGCCCGCATGCCATGCCACGGCCTCGGCCCGCATGACATGCCACGGCCTCGGACCGCATGCCTTGCTACGGCGTCGTCCAACATGCCATGCCACGGCCTCGGCCCGCATGCCATGCCACGGCCTCGGCCCGCATGCCATGCCACGGCCTCGGCCCGCATGCCTTGCTGCGGCGTTGCCCAACATGCCATGCCACGGCCTCGGCCCGCATGCCTTGCCACCGCGTTGCCCAGCATGCCATGCCACCGCGTTGCCCGGCGTGCCATGCCTTAGCCTTGGCCAACATGTCGAGCCACGGCCTCGGCCCGCATGCCATGCCATGCCACGGCCCGCATGTCTTGCCACGGCGTGGCCAAACATGCCATGCCACGGCCTCGGCCCGCATGACGTGCCACGGCCTCGGCCCGCATGACATGCCACGGCCTCGGCCCGCATGCCTTGCTACGGCGTCGCCCAACATGCCTTGCCACGGCCTCGGCCCGCATGCCATGCCGCGGCCTCGGCCCGCATGACATGCCACGGCCTCGGCCAGCATGCCTTGCCACGACGCCGCCCAACTTGCCATGCCACGGCCTCGGCCCGCATGCCATGCCACGGCCTCGGCCCGCATGACATGCCACGGCCTCGGCCCGCATGCCTTGCTACGGCGTCGCCCAACATGCCATGCCACGGCCTCGGCCCGCATGCCATGCCACGGCCTCGGCCCGCATGACATGCCACGGCCTCGGACCGCATGCCTTGCTACGGCGTCGCCCAACATGCCATGCCACGGCCTCGGCCCGCATGCCACGGCACGGCCTCGGCCCGCATGCCTTGCTACGGCGTCGCCCAACATGCCATGCCACGGCCTCGGCCCGCATGCCATGCCACGGCCTCGGCCCGCATGACATGCCACGGCCTCGGACCGCATGCCTTGCTACGGCGTCGCCCAACATGCCATGCCACGGCCTCGGCCCGCACGCCACGGCACGGCCTCGGCCCGCATGCCTTGCTACGGCGTCGCCCAGCATGCCATGCCACGGCCTCGGCCCGCATGCCATGCCACGGCCTCGGCCCGCATGACATGCCACGGCCTCGGACCGCATGCCTTGCTACGGCGTCGCCCAACATGCCATGCCACGGCCTCGGCCCGCATGCCATGCCACGGCCTCGGCCCGCATGACATGCCACGGCCTCGGCCCGCATGCCTTGCGACGGCGTCGCCCAACATGCCTTGCCACGGCCTCGGCCCGCATGCCATGCCACGGCCTCGGCCCGCATGCCTTGCCACGACGTCGCCCAACTTGCCATGCCACGGCCTCGGCCCGCATGCCATGCCACGGCCTCGGCCCGCATGACATGCCACGGCCTCGGACCGCATGCCTTGCTACGGCGTCGCCCAACATGCCATGCCACGGCCTCGGCCCGCATGCCATGCCACGGCCTCGGCCCGCATGACATGCCACGGCCTCGGACCGCATGCCTTGCTACGGCGTCGCCCAACATGCCATGCCACGGCCTCGGCCCGCATGCCACGGCACGGCCTCGGCCCGCATGCCTTGCTACGGCGTCGCCCAACATGCCATGCCACGGCCTCGGCCCGCATGCCATGCCACGGCCTCGGCCCGCATGACATGCCACGGCCTCGGCCCGCATGCCTTGCTACGGCGTCGCCCAACATGCCTTGCCACGGCCTCGGCACGCATGCCATGCCACGGCCTCGGCCCGCATGCCTTGCCACGACGTCGCCCAACTTGCCATGCCACGGCCTCGGCCCGCATGCCATGCCACGGCCTCGGCGCGCATGACATGCCACGGCCTCGGCCCGCATGCCATGCTACGGCGTCGCCCAACATGCCATGCCACGGCCTCGGCCCGCATGCCATGCCACGGCCTCGGCCCGCATGCCATGCCACGGCCTCGGCCCGCATGACAGGCCACGGCCTCGGACCGCATGCCTTGCTACGGCGTCGCCCAACATGCCATGCCACGGCCTCGGCCCGCATGCCATGCCACGGCCTCGGCCCGCATGCCACGGCACGGCCTCGGCCCGCATGCCTTGCTACGGCGTCGCCCAACATGCCATGCCACGGCCTCGGCCCGCATGCCATGCCACGGCCTCGGCCCGCATGACATGCCACGGCCTCGGACCGCATGCCTTGCTACGGCGTCGCCCAACATGCCATGCCACAGCCTCGGCCCGCATGCCGTGCCACGGCCTCGGCCTCGGCCCGCATGCCTTGCTACGACGTTGGCCAACATGCCATGCCACGGCCCCGGCCCGCATGCCATGCCACCGCGTTGCCCGGCGTGCCACGCCTTAGCCTTGGCCAACATGTCGTGCCACGGCCTCGGCCCGCATGCCATGCCATGCCACGGCCCTCATGTCTTGCCACGGCGTTGCCAAAGATGCCATGCCACGGCCTCGGCCCGCATGCCTTGCTACGGCGTCGCCCAACATGCCATGACATGCCACGGCCTCGGCCCGCATGCCTTGCTACGGCGTCGCTCAACATGCCATGCCACGGCCTCGGCCCGCATGCCATGCCACGGCCTCGGCCCGCATGCCTTGCGACGGCGTCGCCCAACATGCCATGCCACGGCCTCTGCCCGCATGCCATGCCACGGCCTCGGCCCGCGTGACATGCCACGGCCTCGGCCCGCATGCCTTGCCACGACGTCGCCCAACTTGCCATGCCACGGCCTCGGCCCGCATGCCATGCCACGGCCTCGGCTCGCATGACATGCCACGGCCTCGGCCCGCATGCCTTGCTACGGCGTCGCCCAACATGCCATGCCACGGCCTCGGCCCGCATGCCATGCCATGGCCTCGGCCCGCATGACATGCCACGGCCTCGGACCGCATGCCTTGCTACGGCGTCGCCCAACATGCCATGCCACGGCCCCGGCCCGCATGCCTTGCCACCGCGTTGCCCGGCGTGCCATGCCACCGCGTTGCCCGGCGTGCCATGCCTTAGCCTTGGCCAACATGTCGTGCCACGGCCTCGGCCCGCATGCCATGCCATGCCACGGCCCGCATGTCTTGCCACGGCGTTGCCAAACATGCCATGCCACGGCCTCGGCCCGCATGCCTTGCCACGGCCTCGGCCAACATGCCATGCCACGGCCTCGGCCCGCATGCCATGCCACGGCCTCGGCCCGCATGACATGCCACGGCCTCGGCCCGCATGCCTTGCTACGGCGTCGCCCAACATGCCATGCCACGGCCTCGGCCCGCATGCCATGCCACGGCCTCGGCCCGCATGCCCTTCTACGGCGTTGCCCAACATGCCATGCCACGGCCTCGGCCCGCATGCCTTGCCACCGCGTTGCCCAGCATGCCATGCCACCGCGTTGCCCGGCGTGCCATGCCTTAGCCTTGGCCAACATGTCGTGCCACGGCCTCGGCCCGCATGCCATGCCACGGCCTCGGCCCGCATGTCTTGCCACGGCGTTGCCCAACATGCCATGCCACGGCCTCGGCCCCCATGCCTTGCCACCGCGCTGCCCAGCATGCCAATGCACCGCGTTGCCCGGCGTGCCATGCCTTAGCCTTGGCCAACATGCCACGCCACGGCCTCGGCCCGCATGGCTTGCCAGGGCGTTGCCCAACATGCCATGCCACGGCCTCGGCCCGCATGTCTTGCCACGGCGTTGCCCAACATGCCATGCCATGCCACGCCACGGCCTCGGCCCGCATGCCATGCCACGGCCTCGGCCCGCATGCCATGCCATGCCACGGCCTCGGCCCGCATGCCATGCCACGGCCTCGGCCAGCATGCCATGCCAAGGCCTCGGCCCGCATGCCTTGCCACGGCGTTGCCCAGCATGCCATGCCACCGCGTTGCCCAGCGGGCTGTGCCGCGGCCTCGGCCCGCATGCCTTGCGACTGCCTTGGCCAGCGTGCCATGCCACAGCGTGCCATGCCTTAGCCTTGGCCTACATGCCATGCCACTGCCTTGGCCAGCATGTCGTGCCACCGCCACGGCCAGCATGCCATGCCGGTCCGTTGCCCAGCATGCCACGGCCGTGGCGGCATGGCAAGCCACGGCCTCGGCCAGCATGCCATGCCACGGCCTCGGCCAGCATGCCATGGCACTGTCTTGGTCAGCATGCCATGCCATGGCACCGCCTTGTCCAGCACGCCGTGCCGCAGCGTTGGCCAGCATGCCTTGGCCGGCATGCCATGCCAATGCCTTGGGCCAACATGGCGTGCCACGGGCTGGGCCATGCCGGTCCGTTGCCCGGCATGCCACGGCCGTGGCGGCATGGCAAGCCACGGCCTCGGCCAGCATGCCATGCCCCGGCCTCGCCCAGCATGCCATGGCACGGTCTTGGTCAGCATGCCATGCCATGGCACCGCCTTGTGCAGCGTTGGCCAGCATGCCTTGGCCGGCATGCCATGCCAATGCCTTGGGCCAACATGGCGTGCCACGGGCTGGGCGAGCACGGCATGCCACGGGCTGGGCGAGCATGCCACGCCACGGCCTTGGCTAGCAGCAAGGCATGCCACGGCCTCGGCGAGCATGCCATGCCATGCCAAGGCCAAGGCCAAAGCCAAGGCCAAGGCAGTGGGCAAGGCCAAGTCCCTGTGCAAGGCATGGCCAAGGCCAAGGCAAAGGCCAAGGCCGCGGGCAAAGGCCAAGGCCAAGGCCAAGGCCATGGCGTGCCACCGCCTCGATCGATCTTTTTGAACATGATTCTTTTATAATCTTACCCAAACCGTGCAACACAATTAAAAATGCACTACAATCAATTTTAAATGTCATTCCCTATTTTTTTGCAATTTTTCTGGAGCTTTTCGAATTTTTAAAGCCCTTATTTGGCATAAAAAAATCAAAATAAAATAAAAAAAATGAAAAAAATAATTTAATAATTTCTATAATTACTAGTGAATCATCCTTTAATTATGGGAATTTTTCCATAATTTTTTGACTATTTTTATTAATTTTTATTATTTTTTAAGTATTAATATCGAAATAAATTAAAATAAAATATTTTCTGTAAAAAAATATTTTTTTTAATTTTTTTTATGGTGTATTAAATTATTTCCTACAACTTTCATGTTGAAAGTTTTGGCAAAAAACCATTACTTTTTAAAAAAACTCCATTATGACTCCTCGAACATGCTTCATGTTTCCTCCTGCCAGATTGAAAAGGGCTTAACAGGCTATTATAAGGGGGGGGCACCTCCCTTGCCCAGGGCAAGGCAGTGGCAGGTACGCCCCATGTTGGGCGCGGCCTGGGCTGCGGCCTTGGGTTACATGCACTGCGGCTCGACCGCGGCCTGGGCTGCGGCCTGGGGCGGCTCGGCCGCGGCCTTGGGCGGCCTGGACCGCGGCCTTGGGCGGCCTTGCGCGGCCTGGGCGCGGCCTTGCGCGGCCTGGGCGCGGCCTTGGGCAGCATGGCGTGGCATGCGCGCGGGCGTGGGCGGCCTGGCATGCGCGCGGCATGGGCAGCACGGCATGGCATGCGCACGGCCTGGGCGGCCTGGCATGCAGCCGGCCTGGCATGCCCGCGGCGTGGGCAGCACGGCATGGCATGCGCACGGCCTGGGCGGCCTGGCATGCAGCCGGCCTGGCATGCCCGCGGCGTGGGCAGCACGGCATGGCATGCGCACGGCCTGGGCGGCCTGGCATGCAGCCGGCCTGGGCAGCACGGCATGGCATGCGCACGGCCTGGGCGGCCTGGCATGCCCGCGGCGTGGGCAGCGTGGCCTGTGCGAATACCGCGCGCGTGGTCTTTTGACCACGGTGCGCGTGTTGCGCGCATGGTCGCGCACGCCTTTGCACGCCTTCGCACGCAACGCACGTCTAGTGATAAGAACCGCAGCCAAGGCAGCCCAGCCCCAAGGCCAAGGCCACCAGCATGGCATGCCACGGCGAAGGCAGCCCAGCCAAAGCCAGCAGCATGCCATGCCAAGGCCAGCAGCATGCCATGCCACGGCCAAGGCAGGCAAGCCAAAGCCAGCAGCATGCCATGCCAAGGCCAAGGCCAGCAGCATGCCATGCCACGGCCAAGGCAGCCCAGCCAAAGCCAGCAGCATGCCATGCCAAGGCCTAGGCCAGCAGCATGCCATGCCACGGCCAAGGCAGGCCAGCCAAAGCCAGCAGCATGCCATGCCAAGGCCAAGGCCAGCAGCATGCCATGCCACGGCCAAGGCAGCCCAGCCAAAGCCAGCAGCATGCCATGCCAAGGCCTAGGCCAGCAGCATGCCATGCCACGGCCAAGGCAGGCAAGCCAAAGCCAGCAGCATGCCATGCCAAGGCCATGGCCAGCAGCATGCCATGCCACGGCCAAGGCAGCCCAGCCAAAGCCAGCAGCATGCCATGCCAAGGCCAAGGCCAGCAGCATGCCATGCCACGGCCAAGGCAGCCCAGCCAAAGCCAGCAGCATGCCATGCCAAGGCCTAGGCCAGCAGCATGCCATGCCACGGCCAAGGCAGGCCAGCCAAAGCCAGCAGCATGCCATGCCAAGGCCAAGGCCAGCAGCATGCCATGCCACGGCCAAGGCAGCCCAACCAAACCCAGCAGCATGCCATGCCAAGGCCTAGGCCAGCAGCATGCCATGCCACGGCCAAGGCAGGCCAGCCAAAGCCAGCAGCATGCCATGCCAAGGCCTAGGCCACCAGCATGCCATGCCACGGCCAAGGCAGCCCAGCCAAAGCCAGCAGCATGCCATGCCAAGGCCAAGGCCAGCAGCATGCCATGCCACGGCCAAGGCAGCCCAGCCAAAGCCAGCAGCATGCCATGCCAAGGCCTAGGCCAGCAGCATGCCATGCCACGGCCAAGGCAGGCAAGCCAAAGCCAGCAGCATGCCATGCCAAGGCCATGGCCAGCAGCATGCCATGCCACGGCCAAGGCAGCCCAGCCAAAGCCAGCAGCATGCCATGCCAAGGCCAAGGCCAGCAGCATGCCATGCCACGGCCAAGGCAGCCCAGCCAAAGCCAGCAGCATGCCAAGCCAAGGCCAAGGCCAGCAGCATGCCATGCCACGGCCAAGGCAGCCCAGCCAAAGCCAGCAGCATGCCATGCCAAGGCCTAGGCCAGCAGCATGCCATGCCACGGCCAAGGCAGGCAAGCCAAAGCCAGCAGCATGCCATGCCAAGGCCAAGGCCAGCAGCATGCCATGCCACGGCCAAGGCAGCCCAGCCAAAGCCAGCAGCATGCCATGCCAAGGCCTAGGCCAGCAGCATGCCATGCCACGGCCAAGGCAGGCCAGCCAAAGCCAGCAGCATGCCATGCCAAGGCCAAGGCCAGCAGCATGCCATGCCACGGCCAAGGCAGCCCAGCCAAAGCCAGCAGCATGCCATGCCAAGGCCTAGGCCAGCAGCATGCCATGCCACGGCCAAGGCAGGCAAGCCAAAGCCAGCAGCATGCCATGCCAAGGCCATGGCCAGCAGCATGCCATGCCACGGCCAAGGCAGCCCAGCCAAAGCCAGCAGCATGCCATGCCAAGGCCAAGGCCAGCAGCATGCCATGCCACGGCCAAGGCAGCCCAGCCAAAGCCAGCAGCATGCCATGCCAAGGCCTAGGCCAGCAGCATGCCATGCCACGGCCAAGGCAGGCCAGCCAAAGCCAGCAGCATGCCATGCCAAGGCCAAGGCCAGCAGCATGCCATGCCACGGCCAAGGCAGCCCAACCAAAGCCAGCAGCATGCCGTGCCAAGGCCTAGGCCAGCAGCATGCCATGCCACGGCCAAGGCAGGCCAGCCAAAGCCAGCAGCATGCCATGCCAAGGCCTAGGCCACCAGCATGCCATGCCACGGCCAAGGCAGCCCAGCCAAAGCCAGCAGCATGCCATGCCAAGGCCAAGGCCAGCAGCATGCCATGCCACGGCCAAGGCAGCCCAGCCAAAGCCAGCAGCATGCCATGCCAAGGCCTAGGCCAGCAGCATGCCATGCCACGGCCAAGGCAGGCAAGCCAAAGCCAGCAGCATGCCATGCCAAGGCCATGGCCAGCAGCATGCCATGCCACGGCCAAGGCAGCCCAGCCAAAGCCAGCAGCATGCCATGCCAAGGCCAAGGCCAGCAGCATGCCATGCCACGGCCAAGGCAGCCCAGCCAAAGCCAGCAGCATGCCATGCCAAGGCCTAGGCCAGCAGCATGCCATGCCACGGCCAAGGCAGGCCAGCCAAAGCCAGCAGCATGCCATGCCAAGGCCAAGGCCAGCAGCATGCCATGCCACGGCCAAGGCAGCCCAACCAAAGCCAGCAGCATGCCATGCCAAGGCCTAGGCCAGCAGCATGCCATGCCACGGCCAAGGCAGGCCAGCCAAAGCCAGCAGCATGCCATGCCAAGGCCTAGGCCACCAGCATGCCATGCCACGGCCAAGGCAGCCCAGCCAAAGCCAGCAGCATGCCATGCCAAGGCCAAGGCCAGCAGCATGCCATGCCACGGCCAAGGCAGCCCAGCCAAAGCCAGCAGCATGCCATGCCAAGGCCTAGGCCAGCAGCATGCCATGCCACGGCCAAGGCAGGCCAGCCAAAGCCAGCAGCATGCCATGCCAAGGCCTAGGCCAGCAGCATGCCATGCCACGGCCAAGGCAGCCCAGCCAAAGCCAGCAGCATGCCATATCACGGCCAAGGGCAGCAGCATGCCATGCCACGGCCAAGGCAGCCCAGCCAAAGCCAGCAGCATGCCATGCCATGGCCTAGGCCAGCAGCATGCCATGCCACGGCCAAGGCAGGCCAGCCAAAGCCAGCAGCATGCCATGCCAAGGCCTAGGCCAGCAGCATGCCATGCCACGGCCAAGGCAGCCCAGCCAAAGCCAGCAGCATGCCATATCAAGGCCAAGGCCAGCAGCATGCCATGCCACGGCCAAGGCAGCCCAGCCAAAGCCAGCAGCATGCCATGCCATGGCCTAGGCCAGCAGCATGCCATGCCACGGCCAAGGCAGGCCAGCCAAAGCCAGCAGCATGCCATGCCAAGGCCTAGGCCAGCAGCATGCCATGCCACGGCCAAAACAGGCCAGCCAAAGCCAGCAGCATGCCATGCCAAGGCCTAGGCCAGCAGCATGCCATGCCACGGCCAAGGCAGGCCAGCCAAAGCCAGCAGCATGCCATGCCAAGGCCAAGGCCAGCAGCATGCCATGCCACGGCCAAGGCAGCCCAGCCAAAGCCAGCAGCATGCCATATCAAGGCCAAGGCCAGCAGCATGCCATGCCACGGCCAAGGCAGCCCAGCCAAAGCCAGCAGCATGCCATGCCATGCCTAGGCCAGCAGCATGCCATGCCACGGCCAAGGCAGGCCAGCCAAAGCCAGCAGCATGCCATGCCAAGGCCAAGGCCAGCAGCATGCCATGCCACGGCCAAGGCAGCCCAACCAAAGCCAGCAGCATGCCATGCCAAGGCCTAGGCCAGCAGCATGCCATGCCACGGCCAAGGCAGGCCAGCCAAAGCCAGCAGCATGCCATGCCAAGGCCTAGGCCACCAGCATGCCATGCCACGGCCAAGGCAGCCCAGCCAAAGCCAGCAGCATGCCATGCCAAGGCCAAGGCCAGCAGCATGCCATGCCACGGCCAAGGCAGCCCAGCCAAAGCCAGCAGCATGCCATGCCAAGGCCTAGGCCAGCAGCATGCCATGCCACGGCCAAGGCAGGCCAGCCAAAGCCAGCAGCATGCCATGCCAAGGCCTAGGCCAGCAGCATGCCATGCCACGGCCAAGGCAGCCCAGCCAAAGCCAGCAGCATGCCATATCACGGCCAAGGGCAGCAGCATGCCATGCCACGGCCAAGGCAGCCCAGCCAAAGCCAGCAGCATGCCATGCCATGGCCTAGGCCAGCAGCATGCCATGCCACGGCCAAGGCAGGCCAGCCAAAGCCAGCAGCATGCCATGCCAAGGCCAAGGCCAGCAGCATGCCATGCCACGGCCAAGGCCAGCAGCATGCCATGCCACGGCCAAGGCAGGCCAGCCAAAGCCAGCAGCATGCCATGCCAAGGCCTAGGCCAGCAGCATGCCATGCCACGGCCAAGGCAGCCCAGCCAAAGCCAGCAGCATGCCATATCAAGGCCAAGGCCAGCAGCATGCCATGCCACGGCCAAGGCAGCCCAGCCAAAGCCAGCAGCATGCCATGCCATGGCCTAGGCCAGCAGCATGCCATGCCACGGCCAAGGCAGGCCAGCCAAAGCCAGCAGCATGCCATGCCAAGGCCTAGGCCAGCAGCATGCCATGCCACGGCCAAAACAGGCCAGCCAAAGCCAGCAGCATGCCATGCCAAGGCCTAGGCCAGCAGCATGCCATGCCACGGCCAAGGCAGGCCAGCCAAAGCCAGCACCATGCCATGCCAAGGCCAAGGCCAGCAGCATGCCATGCCACGGCCAAGGCAGCCCAGCCAAAGCCAGCAGCATGCCATATCAAGGCCAAGGCCAGCAGCATGCCATGCCACGGCCAAGGCAGCCCAGCCAAAGCCAGCAGCATGCCATGCCATGCCTAGGCCAGCAGCATGCCATGCCACGGCCAAGGCAGGCCAGCCAAAGCCAGCAGCATGCCATGCCAAGGCCTAGGCCAGCAGCATGCCATGCCACGGCCAAGGCAGGCCAGCCAAAGCCAGCAGCATGCCATGCCAAGGCCAAGGCCAGCAGCATGCCATGCCAAGGCCAAGGCCAGCAGCATGCCATGCCACGGCCAAGGCTGCCAGCCAAAGCCAGCAGCATGCCATGCCAAGGCCTAGGCCAGCAGCATACCATGCCAAGGCCTAGGCCAGCAGCATGCCATGCCACGGCCAAGGCAGCCCAGCCAAAGCCAGCAGCATGCCATGCCAAGGCCTAGGCCAGCAGCATGCCATGCCACGGCCAAGGCAGCCCAGCCAAAGCCAGCAGCATGCCATGCCAAGGCCAAGGCCAGCAGCATGCCATGCCACGGCCAAGGCAGCCCAGCCAAAGCCAGCAGCATGCCATGCCAAGGCCAAGGCCAGCAGCATGCCATGCCACGGCCAAGGCAGCCCAGCCAAAGCCAGCAGCATGCCATGCCAAGGCCTAGGCCAGCAGCATGCCATGCCACGGCCAAGGCAGGCCAGCCAAAGCCAACAACATGGCATGCCAAGGCCAAGGCCAGCAGCATGCCATGCCACGGCCAAGGCAGCCCAGCCAAAGCCAGCAGCATTGCATGCCAAGGCCTAGGCCAGCAGCATGCCATGCCACGGCCAAGGCAGGCCAGCCAAAGCCAGCAGCATGCCATGCCAAGGCCAAGGCCAGCAGCATGCCATGCCACGGCCAAGGCAGCCCAACCAAAGCCAGCAGCATGCCATGCCAAGGCTTAGGCCAGCAGCATGCCATGCCACGGCCAAGGCAGGCCAGCCAAAGCAAGCAGCATGCCATGCCAAGGCCTAGGCCACCAGCATGCCATGCCACGGCCAAGGCAGCCCAGCCAAAGCCAGCAGCATGCCATGCCAAGGCCAAGGCCAGCAGCATGCCATGCCACGGCCAAGGCAGCCCAGCCAAAGCCAGCAGCATGCCATGCGAAGGCCTAGGCCAGCAGCATGCCATGCCACGGCCAACGCAGGCCAGCCAAAGCCAGCAGCATGCCATGCCAAGGCCTAGGCCAGCAGCATGCCATGCCACGGCCAAGGCAGCCCAGCCAAAGCCAGCAGCATGCCATATCAAGGCCAAGGGCAGCAGCATGCCATGCCACGGCCAAGGCAGCCCAGCCAAAGCCAGCAGCATGCCATGCCATGGCCTAGGCCAGCAGCATGCCATGCCACGGCCAAGGCAGGCCAGCCAAAGCCAGCAGCATGCCATGCCAAGGCCAAGGCAGCCCAGCCAAAGCCAGCAGCATGCCATGCCAAGGCCTAGGCCAGCAGCATGCCATGCCACGGCCAAGGCAGCCCAGCCAAAGCCAGCAGCATGCCATATCAAGGCCAAGGGCAGCAGCATGCCATGCCACGGCCAAGGCAGCCCAGCCAAAGCCAGCAGCATGCCATGCCATGGCCTAGGCCAGCAGCATGCCATGCCACGGCCAAGGCAGGCTAGCCAAAGCCAGCAGCATGCCATGCCAAGGCCAAGGCAGCCCAGCCAAAGCCAGCAGCATGCCATGCCAAGGCCTAGGCCAGCAGCATGCCATGCCACGGCCAAGGCAGCCCAGCCAAAGCCAGCAGCATGCCATATCAAGGCCAAGGCCAGCAGCATGCCATGCCACGGCCAAGGCAGCCCAGCCAAAGCCAGCAGCATGCCATGCCATGCCTAGGCCAGCAGCATGCCATGCCACGGCCAAGGCAGGCCAGCCAAAGCCAGCAGCATGCCATGCCAAGGCCTAGGCCAGCAGCATGCCATGCCACGGCCAAGGCAGGCCAGCCAAAGCCAGCAGCATGCCATGCCAAGGCCAAGGCCAGCAGCATGCCATGCCACGGCCAAGGCAGGCCAGCCAAAGCCAGCAGCATGCCATGCCAAGGCCAAGGCCAGCAGCATGCCATGCCACGGCCAAGGCTGCCAGCCAAAGCCAGCAGGATGCCATGCCAAGGCCTAGGCCAGCAGCATGCCATGCCACGGCCAAGGCAGCCCAGCCAAAGCCAGCAGCATGCCATGCCAAGGCCTAGGCCAGCAGCATGCCATGCCACGGCCAAGGCAGCCCAGCCAAAGCCAGCAGCATGCCATGCCACGGCCAAGGCAGCCCAGCCAAAGCCAGCAGCATGCCATGCCAAGGCCAAGGCCAAGGCCAGCAGCATGCCATGCCACGGCCAAGGCCAAGGCCAAGGCAGCCCATCCGAAGCCAGCAACATTCCATGGCAAGGCCAACGCAGCCCAGCCAAAGCCGGCGGCATGCCATGCCAAGGCCAAGGCCAGCCGCATGTCTTGCCACGGCCTTGTCCCGCAGCGTGGCGTGCCTTGGCCTTGGGCTAGAACATCGCATGCCACGCCCTTGGCAAGCAATCCTGTCCCTCGTGTAATTGCCATTTGGTTTGGCTTTGACTTACGTATATGTTGCCCTGCGAAATGCTTGTCCCTCGGGTAATAGCCGGTTTGGTTGCCTTTGACTTGCGAACACGTTGCTAGTGCTTTCCCCAGTGGAAGCTTGTTGGGAAAAGTATGTCCCTCGGAAGTTGCCTGTTGCGTTTGTTATTTGCATTCGAGCTATCCGATGCTTGCTGGGTTTCTCTAAGAGTTTTTGCACGTTCGTCGGGCTTTTTAATTATTTATTTACTCATAAAAATTATAATAAAATAAATTAAAAATAAAAAAATAATTAAAAAAATTACTATAATTACTAGTGCCTCATCTTATAATTGTTGGAATTTTTCTAGAATTTTTTGAGTATTTTTAGTAATTTTTATTATTTTTTAAGTATTAAAATTGAAATAAATTAAAATAAAATATTCCGGTGGCCAAATATTTTTTTATAATTTTTTTTATGGTGTATTAAATTATTTCATACAACTTTCATGTTGAAAGTTTTGGCAAAAAACCATTACTTTTTAAAAAAACCCCATTATGACTCCTCGAACATGCTTGATGTTTCCTCCTGCCAGATTGAAAAGGGCTTAACAGGCTATTATAAGGGGGGGGCACCTCCCTTAAGGCTGGCCAGCATGGCCAGGCCACAGGCCACGCCTATGCCTAGGCGGGCGCTTGGCACATGCCATCGCTTGGCTTGTGGCATTGGCTTGTGGCATCGAAACTACATAGCCAAGCACGGGATGCGTCGAGTGGCGGCCCGCGGCGGTGGCGGTGGCACGTTGGCCTAGGGCAGCATGCCATGCCACAGCCTTGGCCAGCAACATGGCATGCCAAAGCCTTGGCCAGCAGCATGCCATGCCCTGGCCTTGGCAAGCATGTCATGCCACGGCCTTGGCCAGCAGCATGCCATGCCACGACCTTGGCCAGCAGCATGCCATGCCCCGGCCTTGGCCAGCATGTCATGCCACGGCCTTGGCCAGCAGCATGCCATGCCACAGCCTTGGCCAGCAGCATGCCATGCCACAGCCTTGGCCAGCAACATGGCATGCCAAAGCCTTGGCCAGCAGCACGCCATGCCCCGGCCTTGGCAACCTTGCCAAGCCACGGCCATGGCCAGCAGCGTGCTATGCCCCGGCCTTGGCCAGCAGCGTGCCATGCCACGACCTTGGCCAGCAGCTTGCCATGCCCCGGCCTTGGCCAGCATGTCATGCCACGGCCTTGGCCAGCAGCATGCCATGCCACGGCCTTGGCCAGCAACATGGCATGCCGCGGCCTTGGCCGGCAGCATGCCATGCCGCGGCCTTGGCCGGCAGCATGGCAAGCCCAAGCCTTGGTCAGCAGCAGCATGCCATGCCAACGCCTTGGCCAGCAGCATGCCTTGCCACGGCCTCGGCCATCAGCATGCCTTGCCACGGCCTCGGCCATCAGCATGCCTTGCCACGGCCTCGGCCATCAGCATGCCTTGCCACGGCCTTGTCCAGCAGCATGGCATGCCCGGCCTTGGCCAGCAGCATGTCATGCCACG
>NW_028129474.1:16722500-16737500 GCF_055761805.1 Camellia sinensis
GCATGCCATGCCACGGCCTCGGCCCGCATGCCTTGCCACGGCGTCGCCCAACATGCCATGCCACGGCCTCGGCTAGCATGCCATGCCACGGCCTCGGCCCGCATGCCTTGCCAAGGCGTTGCCCAACATGCCATGCCATGCCACGGCCTCGGCCCGCATGTCTTGCCAAGGCGTTGCCCAACATGCCATGCCACGGCCTCGGCCCGCATGCCTTGCCACGGCGTTGCCCAGCATGCCATGCCACCGCGTTGCCCGGCATGCCATGCCTTAGCCTTGGCCAGCATGGCATGCCACGGCCTCGGCCATCATGCCATGCCACGGCCTCGGCCCGCATGCCTTGCCACGGCGTTGCCCAACATGCCATGCCACGGCCTCGGCCCGCATGCCATGCCATGCCATGCCTTGGCCTTGGCCAGCATGACATGCCACGGCCTCGGCCCGCATGCCTTGCTACGGCGTCGCCCAACAAGCCATGCCACGGCCTCGGCCCGCATGACATGCCACGGCCTCGGACCGCATGCCTTGCTACGGCGTCGCCCAACATGCCATGCCACGGCCTCGGCCCGCATGACATGCCACGGCCTCGGCCATCATGCCATGCCACGGCCTCGGCCCGCATGCCTTGCCACGGCGTTGCCCAACATGCCATGCCACGGCCTCGGCCCGCATGCCATGCCATGCCACGGCCACGGCCCGCATGCCATGCCACGGCCACGGCCTCGGCCCGCATGCCTTGCTACGGCGTCGCCCAACATGCCATGCCACGGCCTCGGCCCGCATGCCGTGCCACGGCCTCGGCCCGCATGCCATGCCATGCCACGGCCCGCATGTCTTGCCACGGCGTTGCCAAACATGCCATGCCACGGCCTCGGCCCGCATGCCTTGCGACGGCGTCGCCCAACATGCCATGCCACGGCCACGGCCCGCATGCCATGCCACGGCCTCGGCCCGCATGCCATGCCACGGCCTCGGCCCGCATGCCTTGCTGCGGCGTTGCCCAACATGCCATGCCACGGCCTCGGCCCGCATGCCTTGCCACCGCGTTGCCCAGCATGCCATGCCACCGCGTTGCCCGGCGTGCCATGCCTTAGCCTTGGCCAACATGTCGAGCCACGGCCTCGGCCCGCATGCCATGCCATGCCACAGCCCGCATGTCTTGCCACGGCGTTGCCAAACATGCCATGCCACGGCCTCGGCCCGCATGACGTGCCACGGCCTCGGCCCGCATGCCATGCCACGGCCTCGGCCCGCATGACATGCCACGGCCTCGGCCCGCATGCCTTGCCACGACGCCGCCCAACTTGCCATGCCACGGCCTCGGCCCGCATGCCATGCCACGGCCTCGGCCCGCATGAAATGCCACGGCCTCGGCCCGCATGCCTTGCTACGGCGTCGCCCAACATGCCATGCCACGGCCTCGGCCCGCATGCCATGCCACGGCCTCGGCCCGCATGACATGCCACGGCCTCGGACCGCATGCCTTGCTACGGCGTCGCCCAACATGCCATGCCACGGCCTCGGCCCGCATGCCACGGCACGGCCTCGGCCCGCATGCCTTGCTACGGCGTCGCCCAACATGCCATGCCACGGCCTCGGCCCGCATGCCATGCCACGGCCTCGGCCCGCATGACATGCCACGGCCTCGGACCGCATGCCTTGCTACGGCGTCGCCCAACATGCCATGCCACGGCCTCGGCCCGCATGCCACGGCACGGCCTCGGCCCGCATGCCTTGCTACGGCGTCGCCCAACATGCCATGCCACGGCCTCGGCCCGCATGCCATGCCACGGCCTCGGCCCGCATGACATGCCACGGCCTCGCACCGCATGCCTTGCTACGGCGTCGCCCAACATGCCATGCCACGGCCTCGGCCCGCATGCCATGCCACGGCCTCGGCCCGCATGCCATGCCACGGCCTCGGCCCGCATGCCATGCCACGGCCTCGGCCCGCATGCCTTGCTGCGGCGTTGCCCAACATGCCATGCCACGGCCTCGGCCCGCATGCCTTGCCACCGCGTTGCCCAGCATGCCATGCCACCGCGTTGCCCGGCGTGCCATGCCTTAGCCTTGGCCAACATGTCGAGCCACGGCCTCGGCCCGCATGCCATGCCATGCCACGGCCCGCATGTCTTGCCACGGCGTGGCCAAACATGCCATGCCACGGCCTCGGCCCGCATGACGTGCCACGGCCTCGGCCCGCATGACATGCCACGGCCTCGGCCCGCATGCCTTGCTACGGCGTCGCCCAACATGCCATGCCACGGCCTCGGCCCGCATGCCATGCCACGGCCTCGGCCCGCATGACATGCCACGGCCTCGGACCGCATGCCTTGCTACGGCGTCGCCCAACATGCCATGCCACGGCCTCGGCCCGCATGCCACGGCACGGCCTCGGCCCGCATGCCTTGCTACGGCGTCGCCCAACATGCCATGCCACGGCCTCGGCCCGCATGCCATGCCACGGCCTCGGCCCGCATGACGTGCCACGGCCTCGGACCGCATGCCTTGCTACGGCGTCGCCCAACATGCCATGCCACGGCCTCGGCCCGCACGCCACGGCACGGCCTCGGCCCGCATGCCTTGCTACGGCGTCGCCCAACATGCCATGCCACGGCCTCGGCCCGCATGCCATGCCACGGCCTCGGCCCGCATGACATGCCACGGCCTCGGACCGCATGCCTTGCTACGGCGTCGCCCAACATGCCATGCCACGGCCTCGGCCCGCATGCCATGCCACGGCCTCGGCCCGCATGACATGCCACGGCCTCGGACCGCATGCCTTGCTACGGCGTCGCCCAACATGCCATGCCACGGCCTCGGCCCGCATGCCATGCCACGGCCTCGGCCCGCATGACATGCCACGGCCTCGGCCCGCATGCCTTGCTACGGCGTCGCCCAACATGCCTTGCCACGGCCTCGGCCCGCATGCCATGCCACGGCCTCGGCCCGCATGCCTTGCCACGACGTCGCCCAACTTGCCATGCCACGGCCTCGGCCCGCATGCCATGCCACGGCCTCGGCGCGCATGACATGCCACGGCCTCGGCCCGCATGCCATGCTACGGCGTCGCCCAACATGCCATGCCACGGCCTCGGCCCGCATGCCATGCCACGGCCTCGGCCCGCATGCCATGCCACGGCCTCGGCCCGCATGACAGGCCACGGCCTCGGACCGCATGCCTTGCTACGGCGTCGCCCAACATGCCATGCCACGGCCTCGGCCCGCATGCCATGCCACGGCCTCGGCCCGCATGCCACGGCACGGCCTCGGCCCGCATGCCTTGCTACGGCGTCGCCCAACATGCCATGCCACGGCCTCGGCCCGCATGCCATGCCACGGCCTCGGCCCGCATGACATGCCACGGCCTCGGACCGCATGCCTTGCTACGGCGTCGCCCAACATGCCATGCCACAGCCTCGGCCCGCATGCCGTGCCACGGCCTCGGCCTCGGCCCGCATGCCTTGCTACGACGTTGGCCAACATGCCATGCCACGGCCCCGGCCCGCATGCCATGCCACCGCGTTGCCCGGCGTGCCATGCCTTAGCCTTGGCCAACATGTCGTGCCACGGCCTCGGCCCGCATGCCATGCCATGCCACGGCCCTCATGTCTTGCCACGGCGTTGCCAAACATGCCATGCCACGGCCTCGGCCCGCATGCCTTGCTACGGCGTCGCCCAACATGCCATGACATGCCACGGCCTCGGCCCGCATGCCTTGCTACGGCGTCGCCCAACATGCCATGCCACGGCCTCGGCCCGCATGCCATGCCACGGCCTCGGCCCGCATGCCTTGCGACGGCGTCGCCCAACATGCCATGCCACGGCCTCTGCCCGCATGCCATGCCACGGCCTCGGCCCGCGTGACATGCCACGGCCTCGGCCCGCATGCCTTGCCACGACGTCGCCCAACTTGCCATGCCACGGCCTCGGCCCGCATGCCATGCCACGGCCTCGGCTCGCATGACATGCCACGGCCTCGGCCCGCATGCCTTGCTACGGCGTCGCCCAACATGCCATGCCACGGCCTCGGCCCGCATGCCATGCCATGGCCTCGGCCCGCATGACATGCCACGGCCTCGGACCGCATGCCTTGCTACGGCGTCGCCCAACATGCCATGCCACGGCCCCGGCCCGCATGCCTTGCCACCGCGTTGCCCGGCGTGCCATGCCACCGCGTTGCCCGGCGTGCCATGCCTTAGCCTTGGCCAACATGTCGTGCCACGGCCTCGGCCCGCATGCCATGCCATGCCACGGCCCGCATGTCTTGCCACGGCGTTGCCAAACATGCCATGCCACGGCCTCGGCCCGCATGCCTTGCCACGGCCTCGGCCAACATGCCATGCCACGGCCTCGGCCCGCATGCCATGCCACGGCCTCGGCCCGCATGACATGCCACGGCCTCGGCCCGCATGCCTTGCTACGGCGTCGCCCAACATGCCATGCCACGGCCTCGGCCCGCATGCCATGCCACGGCCTCGGCCCGCATGCCCTTCTACGGCGTTGCCCAACATGCCATGCCACGGCCTCGGCCCGCATGCCTTGCCACCGCGTTGCCCAGCATGCCATGCCACCGCGTTGCCCGGCGTGCCATGCCTTAGCCTTGGCCAACATGTCGTGCCACGGCCTCGGCCCGCATGCCATGCCACGGCCTCGGCCCGCATGTCTTGCCACGGCGTTGCCCAACATGCCATGCCACGGCCTCGGCCCCCATGCCTTGCCACCGCGCTGCCCAGCATGCCAATGCACCGCGTTGCCCGGCGTGCCATGCCTTAGCCTTGGCCAACATGCCACGCCACGGCCTCGGCCCGCATGGCTTGCCAGGGCGTTGCCCAACATGCCATGCCACGGCCTCGGCCCGCATGTCTTGCCACGGCGTTGCCCAACATGCCATGCCATGCCACGCCACGGCCTCGGCCCGCATGCCATGCCACGGCCTCGGCCCGCATGCCATGCCATGCCACGGCCTCGGCCCGCATGCCATGCCACGGCCTCGGCCAGCATGCCATGCCAAGGCCTCGGCCCGCATGCCTTGCCACGGCGTTGCCCAGCATGCCATGCCACCGCGTTGCCCAGCGGGCCGTGCCGCGGCCTCGGCCCGCATGCCTTGCGACTGCCTTGGCCAGCGTGCCATGCCACAGCGTGCCATGCCTTAGCCTTGGCCTACATGCCATGCCACTGCCTTGGCCAGCATGTCGTGCCACCGCCACGGCCAGCATGCCATGCCGGTCCGTTGCCCAGCATGCCACGGCCGTGGCGGCATGGCAAGCCACGGCCTCGGCCAGCATGCCATGCCACGGCCTCGGCCAGCATGCCATGGCACTGTCTTGGTCAGCATGCCATGCCATGGCACCGCCTTGTCCAGCACGCCGTGCCGCAGCGTTGGCCAGCATGCCTTGGCCGGCATGCCATGCCAATGCCTTGGGCCAACATGGCGTGCCACGGGCTGGGCCATGCCGGTCCGTTGCCCGGCATGCCACGGCCGTGGCGGCATGGCAAGCCACGGCCTCGGCCAGCATGCCATGCCCCGGCCTCGCCCAGCATGCCATGGCACGGTCTTGGTCAGCATGCCATGCCATGGCACCGCCTTGTGCAGCGTTGGCCAGCATGCCTTGGCCGGCATGCCATGCCAATGCCTTGGGCCAACATGGCGTGCCACGGGCTGGGCGAGCACGGCATGCCACGGGCTGGGCGAGCATGCCACGCCACGGCCTTGGCTAGCAGCAAGGCATGCCACGGCCTCGGCGAGCATGCCATGCCATGCCAAGGCCAAGGCCAAAGCCAAGGCCAAGGCAGTGGGCAAGGCCAAGTCCCTGTGCAAGGCATGGCCAAGGCCAAGGCAAAGGCCAAGGCCGCGGGCAAAGGCCAAGGCCAAGGCCAAGGCCATGGCGTGCCACCGCCTCGATCGATCTTTTTGAACATGATTCTTTTATAATCTTACCCAAACCGTGCAACACAATTAAAAATGCACTACAATCAATTTTAAATGTCATTCCCTATTTTTTTGCAATTTTTCTGGAGCTTTTCGAATTTTTAAAGCCCTTATTTGGCATAAAAAAATCAAAATAAAATAAAAAAAATGAAAAAAATAATTTAATAATTTCTATAATTACTAGTGAATCATCCTTTAATTATGGGAATTTTTCCATAATTTTTTGACTATTTTTATTAATTTTTATTATTTTTTAAGTATTAATATCGAAATAAATTAAAATAAAATATTTTCTGTAAAAAAATATTTTTTTTAATTTTTTTTATGGTGTATTAAATTATTTCCTACAACTTTCATGTTGAAAGTTTTGGCAAAAAACCATTACTTTTTAAAAAAACTCCATTATGACTCCTCGAACATGCTTCATGTTTCCTCCTGCCAGATTGAAAAGGGCTTAACAGGCTATTATAAGGGGGGGGCACCTCCCTTGCCCAGGGAAGGCAGTGGCAGGTACGCCCCATGTTGGGCGCGGCCTGGGCTGCGGCCTTGGGTTACATGCACTGCGGCTCGACCGCGGCCTGGGCTGCGGCCTGGGGCGGCTCGGCCGCGGCCTTGGGCGGCCTGGACCGCGGCCTTGGGCGGCCTTGCGCGGCCTGGGCGCGGCCTTGGGCGGCCTGGGCGCGGCCTTGCGCGGCCTGGGCGCGGCCTTGGGCAGCATGGCGTGGCATGCGCGCGGGCGTGGGCGGCCTGGCATGCGCGCGGCATGGGCAGCACGGCATGGCATGCGCACGGCCTGGGCGGCCTGGCATGCAGCCGGCCTGGCATGCCCGCGGCGTGGGCAGCACGGCATGGCATGCGCACGGCCTGGGCGGCCTGGCATGCAGCCGGCCTGGCATGCCCGCGGCGTGGGCAGCACGGCATGGCATGCGCACGGCCTGGGCGGCCTGGCATGCAGCCGGCCTGGGCAGCACGGCATGGCATGCGCACGGCCTGGGCGGCCTGGCATGCCCGCGGCGTGGGCAGCGTGGCCTGTGCGAATACCGCGCGCGTGGTCTTTTGACCACGGTGCGCGTGTTGCGCGCATGGTCGCGCACGCCTTTGCACGCCTTCGCACGCAACGCACGTCTAGTGATAAGAACCGCAGCCAAGGCAGCCCAGCCCCAAGGCCAAGGCCACCAGCATGGCATGCCACGGCGAAGGCAGCCCAGCCAAAGCCAGCAGCATGCCATGCCAAGGCCAGCAGCATGCCATGCCACGGCCAAGGCAGGCCAGCCAAAGCCAGCAGCATGCCATGCCAAGGCCAAGGCCAGCAGCATGCCATGCCACGGCCAAGGCAGCCCAGCCAAAGCCAGCAGCATGCCAAGCCAAGGCCAAGGCCAGCAGCATGCCATGCCACGGCCAAGGCAGCCCAGCCAAAGCCAGCAGCATGCCATGCCAAGGCCTAGGCCAGCAGCATGCCATGCCACGGCCAAGGCAGGCAAGCCAAAGCCAGCAGCATGCCATGCCAAGGCCAAGGCCAGCAGCATGCCATGCCACGGCCAAGGCAGCCCAGCCAAAGCCAGCAGCATGCCATGCCAAGGCCTAGGCCAGCAGCATGCCATGCCACGGCCAAGGCAGGCCAGCCAAAGCCAGCAGCATGCCATGCCAAGGCCAAGGCCAGCAGCATGCCATGCCACGGCCAAGGCAGCCCAGCCAAAGCCAGCAGCATGCCATGCCAAGGCCTAGGCCAGCAGCATGCCATGCCACGGCCAAGGCAGGCAAGCCAAAGCCAGCAGCATGCCATGCCAAGGCCATGGCCAGCAGCATGCCATGCCACGGCCAAGGCAGCCCAGCCAAAGCCAGCAGCATGCCATGCCAAGGCCAAGGCCAGCAGCATGCCATGCCACGGCCAAGGCAGCCCAGCCAAAGCCAGCAGCATGCCATGCCAAGGCCTAGGCCAGCAGCATGCCATGCCACGGCCAAGGCAGGCCAGCCAAAGCCAGCAGCATGCCATGCCAAGGCCAAGGCCAGCAGCATGCCATGCCACGGCCAAGGCAGCCCAACCAAAGCCAGCAGCATGCCATGCCAAGGCCTAGGCCAGCAGCATGCCATGCCACGGCCAAGGCAGGCCAGCCAAAGCCAGCAGCATGCCATGCCAAGGCCTAGGCCACCAGCATGCCATGCCACGGCCAAGGCAGCCCAGCCAAAGCCAGCAGCATGCCATGCCAAGGCCAAGGCCAGCAGCATGCCATGCCACGGCCAAGGCAGCCCAGCCAAAGCCAGCAGCATGCCATGCCAAGGCCTAGGCCAGCAGCATGCCATGCCACGGCCAAGGCAGGCAAGCCAAAGCCAGCAGCATGCCATGCCAAGGCCATGGCCAGCAGCATGCCATGCCACGGCCAAGGCAGCCCAGCCAAAGCCAGCAGCATGCCATGCCAAGGCCAAGGCCAGCAGCATGCCATGCCACGGCCAAGGCAGCCCAGCCAAAGCCAGCAGCATGCCAAGCCAAGGCCAAGGCCAGCAGCATGCCATGCCACGGCCAAGGCAGCCCAGCCAAAGCCAGCAGCATGCCATGCCAAGGCCTAGGCCAGCAGCATGCCATGCCACGGCCAAGGCAGGCCAGCCAAAGCCAGCAGCATGCCATGCCAAGGCCAAGGCCAGCAGCATGCCATGCCACGGCCAAGGCAGCCCAACCAAAGCCAGCAGCATGCCATGCCAAGGCCTAGGCCAGCAGCATGCCATGCCACGGCCTAGGCCAGCAGCATGCCATGCCACGGCCAAGGCAGGCCAGCCAAAGCCAGCAGCATGCCATGCCAAGGCCAAGGCCAGCAGCATGCCATGCCACGGCCAAGGCAGCCCAACCAAAGCCAGCAGCATGCCATGCCAAGACCTAGGCCAGCAGCATGCCATGCCACGGCCAAGGCAGGCCAGCCAAAGCCAGCAGCATGCCATGCCAAGGCCTAGGCCACCAGCATGCCATGCCACGGCCAAGGCAGCCCAGCCAAAGCCAGCAGCATGCCATGCCAAGGCCAAGGCCAGCAGCATGCCATGCCACGGCCAAGGCAGCCCAGCCAAAGCCAGCAGCATGCCATGCCAAGGCCTAGGCCAGCAGCATGCCATGCCACGGCCAAGGCAGGCAAGCCAAAGCCAGCAGCATGCCATGCCAAGGCCATGGCCAGCAGCATGCCATGCCACGGCCAAGGCAGCCCAGCCAAAGCCAGCAGCATGCCATGCCAAGGCCAAGGCCAGCAGCATGCCATGCCACGGCCAAGGCAGCCCAGCCAAAGCCAGCAGCATGCCATGCCAAGGCCTAGGCCAGCAGCATGCCATGCCACGGCCAAGGCAGGCCAGCCAAAGCCAGCAGCATGCCATGCCAAGGCCAAGGCCAGCAGCATGCCATGCCACGGCCAAGGCAGCCCAACCAAAGCCAGCAGCATGCCATGCCAAGGCCTAGGCCAGCAGCATGCCATGCCACGGCCAAGGCAGGCCAGCCAAAGCCAGCAGCATGCCATGCCAAGGCCTAGGCCACCAGCATGCCATGCCACGGCCAAGGCAGCCCAGCCAAAGCCAGCAGCATGCCATGCCAAGGCCAAGGCCAGCAGCATGCCATGCCACGGCCAAGGCAGCCCAGCCAAAGCCAGCAGCATGCCATGCCAAGGCCTAGGCCAGCAGCATGCCATGCCACGGCCAAGGCAGGCCAGCCAAAGCCAGCAGCATGCCATGCCAAGGCCTAGGCCAGCAGCATGCCATGCCACGGCCAAGGCAGCCCAGCCAAAGCCAGCAGCATGCCATATCACGGCCAAGGGCAGCAGCATGCCATGCCACGGCCAAGGCAGCCCAGCCAAAGCCAGCAGCATGCCATGCCATGGCCTAGGCCAGCAGCATGCCATGCCACGGCCAAGGCAGGCCAGCCAAAGCCAGCAGCATGCCATGCCAAGGCCTAGGCCAGCAGCATGCCATGCCACGGCCAAGGCAGCCCAGCCAAAGCCAGCAGCATGCCATATCAAGGCCAAGGCCAGCAGCATGCCATGCCACGGCCAAGGCAGCCCAGCCAAAGCCAGCAGCATGCCATGCCATGGCCTAGGCCAGCAGCATGCCATGCCACGGCCAAGGCAGGCCAGCCAAAGCCAGCAGCATGCCATGCCAAGGCCTAGGCCAGCAGCATGCCATGCCACGGCCAAAACAGGCCAGCCAAAGCCAGCAGCATGCCATGCCAAGGCCTAGGCCAGCAGCATGCCATGCCACGGCCAAGGCAGCCCAGCCAAAGCCAGCAGCATGCCATGCCAAGGCCAAGGCCAGCAGCATGCCATGCCACGGCCAAGGCAGCCCAGCCAAAGCCAGCAGCATGCCATATCAAGGCCAAGGCCAGCAGCATGCCATGCCACGGCCAAGGCAGCCCAGCCAAAGCCAGCAGCATGCCATGCCATGCCTAGGCCAGCAGCATGCCATGCCACGGCCAAGGCAGGCCAGCCAAAGCCAGCAGCATGCCATGCCAAGGCCAAGGCCAGCAGCATGCCATGCCACGGCCAAGGCAGCCCAACCAAAGCCAGCAGCATGCCATGCCAAGGCCTAGGCCAGCAGCATGCCATGCCACGGCCAAGGCAGGCCAGCCAAAGCCAGCAGCATGCCATGCCAAGGCCTAGGCCACCAGCATGCCATGCCACGGCCAAGGCAGCCCAGCCAAAGCCAGCAGCATGCCATGCCAAGGCCAAGGCCAGCAGCATGCCATGCCACGGCCAAGGCAGCCCAGCCAAAGCCAGCAGCATGCCATGCCAAGGCCTAGGCCAGCAGCATGCCATGCCACGGCCAAGGCAGGCCAGCCAAAGCCAGCAGCATGCCATGCCAAGGCCTAGGCCAGCAGCATGCCATGCCACGGCCAAGGCAGCCCAGCCAAAGCCAGCAGCATGCCATATCACGGCCAAGGGCAGCAGCATGCCATGCCACGGCCAAGGCAGCCCAGCCAAAGCCAGCAGCATGCCATGCCATGGCCTAGGCCAGCAGCATGCCATGCCACGGCCAAGGCAGGCCAGCCAAAGCCAGCAGCATGCCATGCCAAGGCCAAGGCCAGCAGCATGCCATGCCACGGCCAAGGCAGGCCAGCCAAAGCCAGCAGCATGCCATGCCAAGGCCTAGGCCAGCAGCATGCCATGCCACGGCCAAGGCAGCCCAGCCAAAGCCAGCAGCATGCCATATCAAGGCCAAGGCCAGCAGCATGCCATGCCACGGCCAAGGCAGCCCAGCCAAAGCCAGCAGCATGCCATGCCATGGCCTAGGCCAGCAGCATGCCATGCCACGGCCAAGGCAGGCCAGCCAAAGCCAGCAGCATGCCATGCCAAGGCCTAGGCCAGCAGCATGCCATGCCACGGCCAAAACAGGCCAGCCAAAGCCAGCAGCATGCCATGCCAAGGCCTAGGCCAGCAGCATGCCATGCCACGGCCAAGGCAGGCCAGCCAAAGCCAGCAACATGCCATGCCAAGGCCAAGGCCAGCAGCATGCCATGCCACGGCCAAGGCAGCCCAGCCAAAGCCAGCAGCATGCCATATCAAGGCCAAGGCCAGCAGCATGCCATGCCACGGCCAAGGCAGCCCAGCCAAAGCCAGCAGCATGCCATGCCATGCCTAGGCCAGCAGCATGCCATGCCACGGCCAAGGCAGGCCAGCCAAAGCCAGCAGCATGCCATGCCAAGGCCTAGGCCAGCAGCATGCCATGCCACGGCCAAGGCAGGCCAGCCAAAGCCAGCAGCATGCCATGCCAAGGCCAAGGCCAGCAGCATGCCATGCCAAGGCCAAGGCCAGCAGCATGCCATGCCACGGCCAAGGCTGCCAGCCAAAGCCAGCAGCATGCCATGCCAAGGCCTAGGCCAGCAGCATACCATGCCAAGGCCTAGGCCAGCAGCATGCCATGCCACGGCCAAGGCAGCCCAGCCAAAGCCAGCAGCATGCCATGCCAAGGCCTAGGCCAGCAGCATGCCATGCCACGGCCAAGGCAGCCCAGCCAAAGCCAGCAGCATGCCATGCCAAGGCCAAGGCCAGCAGCATGCCATGCCACGGCCAAGGCAGCCCAGCCAAAGCCAGCAGCATGCCATGCCAAGGCCAAGGCCAGCAGCATGCCATGCCACGGCCAAGGCAGCCCAGCCAAAGCCAGCAGCATGCCATGCCAAGGCCTAGGCCAGCAGCATGCCATGCCACGGCCAAGGCAGGCCAGCCAAAGCCAACAACATGGCATGCCAAGGCCAAGGCCAGCAGCATGCCATGCCACGGCCAAGGCAGCCCAGCCAAAGCCAGCAGCATTGCATGCCAAGGCCTAGGCCAGCAGCATGCCATGCCACGGCCAAGGCAGGCCAGCCAAAGCCAGCAGCATGCCATGCCAAGGCCAAGGCCAGCAGCATGCCATGCCACGGCCAAGGCAGCCCAACCAAAGCCAGCAGCATGCCATGCCAAGGCTTAGGCCAGCAGCATGCCATGCCACGGCCAAGGCAGGCCAGCCAAAGCCAGCAGCATGCCATGCCAAGGCCTAGGCCACCAGCATGCCATGCCACGGCCAAGGCAGCCCAGCCAAAGCCAGCAGCATGCCATGCCAAGGCCAAGGCCAGCAGCATGCCATGCCACGGCCAAGGCAGCCCAGCCAAAGCCAGCAGCATGCCATGCGAAGGCCTAGGCCAGCAGCATGCCATGCCACGGCCAACGCAGGCCAGCCAAAGCCAGCAGCATGCCATGCCAAGGCCTAGGCCAGCAGCATGCCATGCCACGGCCAAGGCAGCCCAGCCAAAGCCAGCAGCATGCCATATCAAGGCCAAGGGCAGCAGCATGCCATGCCACGGCCAAGGCAGCCCAGCCAAAGCCAGCAGCATGCCATTCCATGGCCTAGGCCAGCAGCATGCCATGCCACGGCCAAGGCAGGCCAGCCAAAGCCAGCAGCATGCCATGCCAAGGCCAAGGCAGCCCAGCCAAAGCCAGCAGCATGCCATGCCAAGGCCTAGGCCAGCAGCATGCCATGCCACGGCCAAGGCAGCCCAGCCAAAGCCAGCAGCATGCCATATCAAGGCCAAGGCCAGCAGCATGCCATGCCACGGCCAAGGCAGCCCAGCCAAAGCCAGCAGCATGCCATGCCATGCCTAGGCCAGCAGCATGCCATGCCACGGCCAAGGCAGGCCAGCCAAAGCCAGCAGCATGCCATGCCAAGGCCTAGGCCAGCAGCATGCCATGCCACGGCCAAGGCAGGCCAGCCAAAGCCAGCAGCATGCCATGCCAAGGCCAAGGCCAGCAGCATGCCATGCCACGGCCAAGGCAGGCCAGCCAAAGCCAGCAGCATGCCATGCCAAGGCCAAGGCCAGCAGCATGCCATGCCACGGCCAAGGCTGCCAGCCAAAGCCAGCAGGATGCCATGCCAAGGCCTAGGCCAGCAGCATGCCATGCCACGGCCAAGGCAGCCCAGCCAAAGCCAGCAGCATGCCATGCCAAGGCCAAGGCCAAGGCCAGCAGCATGCCATGCCACGGCCAAGGCCAAGGCCAAGGCAGCCCATCCGAAGCCAGCAACATTCCATGGCAAGGCCAACGCAGCCCAGCCAAAGCCGGCGGCATGCCATGCCAAGGCCAAGGCCAGCCGCATGTCTTGCCACGGCCTTGTCCCGCAGCGTGGCGTGCCTTGGCCTTGGGCTAGAACATCGCATGCCACGCCCTTGGCAAGCAATCCTGTCCCTCGTGTAATTGCCATTTGGTTTGGCTTTGACTTACGTATATGTTGCCCTGCGAAATGCTTGTCCCTCGGGTAATAGCCGGTTTGGTTGCCTTTGACTTGCGAACACGTTGCTAGTGCTTTCCCCAGTGGAAGCTTGTTGGGAAAAGTATGTCCCTCGGAAGTTGCCTGTTGCGTTTGTTATTTGCATTCGAGCTATCCGATGCTTGCTGGGTTTCTCTAAGAGTTTTTGCACGTTCGTCGGGCTTTTTAATTATTTATTTACTCATAAAAATTATAATAAAATAAATTAAAAATAAAAAAATAATTAAAAAAATTACTATAATTACTAGTGCCTCATCTTATAATTGTTGGAATTTTTCTAGAATTTTTTGAGTATTTTTAGTAATTTTTATTATTTTTTAAGTATTAAAATTGAAATAAATTAAAATAAAATATTCCGGTGGCCAAATATTTTTTGATAATTTTTTTTATGGTGTATTAAATTATTTCATACAACTTTCATGTTGAAAGTTTTGGCAAAAAACCATTACTTTTTAAAAAAACCCCATTATGACTCCTCGAACATGCTTGATGTTTCCTCCTGCCAGATTGAAAAGGGCTTAACAGGCTATTATAAGGGGGGGGCACCTCCCTTAAGGCTGGCCAGCATGGCCAGGCCACAGGCCACGCCTATGCCTAGGCGGGCGCTTGGCACATGCCATCGCTTGGCTTGTGGCATTGGCTTGTGGCATCGAAACTACATAGCCAAGCACGGGATGCGTCGAGTGGCGGCCCGCGGCGGTGGCGGTGGCACGTTGGCCTAGGGCAGCATGCCATGCCACAGCCTTGGCCAGCAACATGGCATGCCAAAGCCTTGGCCAGCAGCATGCCATGCCCTGGCCTTGGCAAGCATGTCATGCCACGGCCTTGGCCAGCAGCATGCCATGCCACGACCTTGGCCAGCAGCATGCCATGCCCCGGCCTTGGCCAGCATGTCATGCCACGGCCTTGGCCAGCAGCATGCCATGCCACAGCCTTGGCCAGCAGCATGCCATGCCACAGCCTTGGCCAGCAACATGGCATGCCAAAGCCTTGGCCAGCAGCACGCCATGCCCCGGCCTTGGCAACCTTGCCAAGCCACGGCCATGGCCAGCAGCGTGCTATGCCCCGGCCTTGGCCAGCAGCGTGCCATGCCACGACCTTGGCCAGCAGCTTGCCATGCCCCGGCCTTGGCCAGCATGTCATGCCACGGCCTTGGCCAGCAGCATGCCATGCCACGGCCTTGGCCAGCAACATGGCATGCCGCGGCCTTGGCCGGCAGCATGCCATGCCGCGGCCTTGGCCGGCAGCATGCCATGCCGCGGCCTTGGCCGGCAGCATGGCAAGCCCAAGCCTTGGTCAGCAGCAGCATGCCA